>NC_059157.1:85072508-85418221 GCF_019923935.1 Bubalus bubalis
ACAAATGAAAAACAAATACCAGATGGAAATGTGCAGCTTTGCAAAGGAATAAAGACAACTAGAAATGAAAACTAGGTCATACAATATATAAGGCATTTTGTTAAATATATTAAGGTAATTTTAAACAAACAAACAAACAAAAAATACTGTGGTGTGCTGTTCACAAAATGTAAAGTTAAAATATATGACAATAGTACAAAAGATAAGGAAGGTAGAAAAGGAATTAATCTATTGTAAATTCAATTTATATGTAAGTTTCTATAATATTGCTTAAAGGTAGACCATGATAAATTAAAAATGTATGCTATAATTCATAAAATAACTAACTAGCAAAGAATTATATCTAATATGTGAAGAAAATTAATTCAATTAAATCATAGAAAATTCTCAATAGAAATGTTGAAACAAAAAGAGGACACAGGAAACATTCTAAAATCAAACTATATAATCCACCTTAACAATAGCTACAACACAATTATGAATATCTAAATGCATGCAGAAAAAATTGAAAAAATAAGATATTCTGATTTAAAAAAAAATTGAACAAACAGGAATAGCTGTGCCAAGTAAAAATCACCTATGAAAAAAATAAGTTCTAACATTCTTACTGATGAAAAATTATATGATTTTTTTTTTCATGAGATAAAAAATAACACCAGAATTTTGCCACTTCTATCTCCACTGTACTAAGGGTTCCACCTGATACATAAGAAGAAAAACTTTCAACTTTTGAAAAGAAACAGGTAAAATTATCATTATCCCCAGGGGATATTATTATCCATACAGAAAATCTGATGGAATCTACAGAACAGCTACTAGAACTAAAACATAAGCTTAACAAGTCTGTAGTACAAAACCAAAATAGGCAATTTATATATATTTACATGGTCAAGCAAGAAATAAAGTAGAAATTAAAAAGAATATAATTATTAGTAGAATTGAAAATATTTGCCTGCAAGTCCTTTTCGAGGGTACCAGTTCTCAGAAGGATCTCTTCTCCATCCAATGCTCAGCAAAACGAAGTGCTGATGGTTGAGGTGATTGCAATATTGTGAATATTTTAACAGGACGCATAATTTACTCCAGTCACATTCCATGTCTGGAACTCATTAAGAAAATATACTTTGGGAGAGTGGCCAAGATGGCAGAGTAGAAAGACTCTGAGCTCATCTCTTTCAATCAGTTCAGTTCAGTCGCTCAGTCGTGTCCAACGCTTTGTGACCCCATGAATCACAGCATGCCAGGCCTCCCTATCCATCACCAACTCCCAGAGTTCACTCAAACTCATGTCCATCAGTCGGTGATGCCATCCAGCCATCTCATTCTCTGTCGTCCCCTTCTCCTCCTGCCCCCAATCCCTCCCAGCATCAGAGTTTTTTCCAATGAGTCAGCTCTTCTCATGAGGTGGCCTAAGTATTGGAGTTTCAGCTTTAGCGTCAGTCCTTCCAATGAACACCCAGAACTGATCTCCTTTAGAATGGACTGGTTGGATCTCCTTTCAGTCCAATGGACTCTCAAGAGTCTTCTCCAACACCACCAACACCACAGTTCAAAAGCATCAGTTCTTCAGTGCTCAGCCTTCTTCACAGTCCAATTCTCACATCCAAACATGACCACTGGAAAAACCATAGCCTTGACTAGATGGACTTTGTTGGCAATGTAATGTCTCTGCTTTTGAATATGCTGTCTGGGTTGCTCATAACATTCCTTCCAAGGAGTAAGCATCTTTTAATTTCATGGCTGCCATCACCATCTGCAGTAATTTTGGAGCCCAAAAAAATAAAAGTCTGACACTGTTTCCCTGTTTTCCCTTCTATCTGCCATGAAGAGATGGCACCAGATGCCATGATCTTCGTTTTCTGTATGTTGAGCTTTAAGCCCAATTTTTCACTCTCCTCTTTCACTTTCATCAAGAGGCTCTTTAGTGCCTCTTCACTTTCTGCCATAAGGGTGGTGTCATCTGCATATCTGAGGTTATTGATATTTCTTCCGGCAATCTTGATTCCAGCTTGTACTTCTTCCAGACCAGCGTTTCTCATGAGGTACTCTGCATATAAGTTAAATAAGCAGGGTGACAATATACAGCCTTGACATACTCCTTTTCCTATTTGGAACCAGTCTGTTGTTCCATGTCCAGTTCTAACTGTTGCTTCCTGACCTGCATATAGGTTTCTCAAGAGGCAGATCAGGTGGTCTGGTATTCTCATCTCTTTAGGAATTTTTCTACAGTCTATTGTGTTCCACACAGTCAAAGGCTTTGGCATAGTCAATAAAGCAGAAATAGATGTTTTTCTGGAACTCTCTTGCTTTTTCGATGATCCATTGGATGTTGGCAATTTGATCTCTGGTTCCTCTGCCTTTTCTAAAACAAGCTTGAACATCTGCAAGTTCATGGTTCACGTATTGCTGAAGCCTGGCATGGAGAATTTTGAGCATTACTTTACTAGTATGTGTGATGAGTGTAATTGTGCGGTAGTTTGAATGTTCTTTGGCATTGCCTTTCTTTGGGATTGGAATGAAAACTGACCTTTTCCAGTCCTGTGGCCACTGCTGAGGTTTCCAAATTTGCTCGCATATTGAGTAGAGCACTTTCACAACATCATCTTTCAGGATTTGAAATAGCTCAACTGGAATTCCATCACCTCCACTAGCTTTGTCTGTAGTCATGCTTTCTAAGGCCCACTTGACTTCATATTCCAGGATGTCTGGCTCTAGGTGAGTGATCACACCATCGTATTATCTGGGTCATGAAGATCTTTTTTTGTACCGTTCTTCTGTGTGTTCTTGCCACCTCTTCTTAATATCTTCTGCTTCTGTTAGGTCCATACCATTTCTGTCCTTTATTGAGCCCATCTTTGCATGAAAAATTCCCTTGGTATCTCTAATTTTCTTTTTTTTTAATATAAATTTATTTATTTTAATTGGAGGTTAATTACTTTACAATATTATATTGGTTTTGCCATACATCAACATGAATCTGCCACAGGTATACACGTGTTCCCCATCCTGAACCCCCCTCCCTCCTCCCTCCCCATACTATCCCTCTGGGTTATCCCAGTGCACCAGCCCCAAGCATCCAGTATCAGTATCTAATTTTCTTGACTAGATCTCTCGTCTTTCCCATTCTATTGTTTTCCTCTATTTCTTTGCATTGATCACTGAGAAACGCTTTCTTATCTCTCCTTGCTATTCCTTGGAACTCTGCATTCAGATGCTTATATCTTTCCTTTTCTCCTTTGCTTTTTGCTTCTCTTCTTTTCACAGCTATTTGTAAGGCCTCCCCAGACAGCCATTATGCTTTTTTGCATTTCTTTTCCATGGGGATGGTCTTGATCCCTGTTTCCTGTACAATGTCACGAACCTCCATCCATAGTTCATCAGGCACTCTATCAGGTTTAGTCCCTTAAATCTATTTCTCACATTTACTGTATAATCCTAAGGGATTTGATTTAGGTCATACCTGAATGGTCTAGTGGTTTTGACTTCTTTCTTCAATTTAAGTCTGAATTTGGCAATAAGGAGTTCATGATCTGAGCCACAGTCAGCTCCCAGTCTTGTTTTTGCTGACTGTATAGAGCATCTCCATCTTTGGCTTCAAAGAATATAATCAATCTGATTTCGGTGTTGACCATCTGGTGATGTCCATGTATAGAGTCTTCTCTTGTGTTGTTGGAAGAGGGTGTTTGCTATGCCCAGTGCATTCTCTTGGCAAAACTCTATTAGCCTTTGCCCTGCTTCATTCCATAACCCAAGGCCAAATTTGCCTGTTACCCCAGGTGTTTCTTGACTTCCTACTTTTACATTCCAGTCCCCTCTAGTGAAAAAGACATCTTTTTGGGTGTTAGTTCTAAAAGGTCTTGTAGGTCTTATAGAACCGTTCAACTTCAGCTTCTTCAGAGTTACTGGCTGGGGCATAGACTTGGATTACTGTGATATTTAATGGTTTACCTTGGAAACAAAAAGAGATCATTCTGTCATTTTTGAGATTGCATCTAAGTACTGTATTTCAGACTCTTTCATTGATCATGATGGCTACTCCATTTCTTCTAAGGGATTCCTGCCTGCAGTAGTAGATATAATGGTCATCTGAGTTAAATTCACCCATTCCAGTCCATTTTTGTTCCCCTTCATTCTTTCTGGAGTTATTTCTCCACTGATCTCTAGTAGCATATTAGGTACCTTCTGAACTGGTGAGTTCTTCTTTCAGTATCCTTTCATTTGCCTTTTCATACTGTTCATGGGGTTCTCAAGGCAAGAATATTGAAGTGGTTTGCCACTCCCCTCTCCGGTGGGCCCCATTCTGTCAGACCTCTCCACCATTACCCGCCTGTCTTGGGTGGCCCCACATGGCATGGCTTAGTTTCATTAAGTTAGACAAGGCTGTGGTCCATATGATCAGATTGACTAGTTTTCTGTGATTATGGTTTCTGTGTGTCTGTCCTCTGATGCCCTCTTGCAACACCTACCGTTTTACTTGGGTTTCTCTTACCTTGGACATGGGGTATCTCTTAACAGCTGCTCCAGCAAAGCGCAGCAGCTGCTCCTTACCTTGGATGAGGTGTATCTCCTCATGGCCACCCCTCCTGACCTTGAATGTAGAGTAGCTCCTCTCTGCCCTCCTGTGCCCATGCAGCTGCCACACCTTGGACATATCTCTTTCAATAAGCACACCAAAATTACAACTGCCAATGACAGTGACATGAAGATTAGTAAGATATATGTTCTATAACTAAAGATATAAAGATGAAACCACAATGAGATGGGGACAAGAGGGGTCAAGACAAAAACACTGGGATAGGCAACCCACAAATAGTAGGATAACTACAATTACTGAGTTTCTCCACAAAGAGCAAGGTGTCCAAGCTCCCTGTCAGGCTTTGCAACCCTGGGGTCCTGTACCTGGAAGACAAACCTCCATAACATTTGGCTTTGAAGGCCCGTTGGGCTTACATTTAAGAGAGCCAGGGGACTGTAGGAAAGAGAGACTCCACTCTTAGGGGTCAACAAAAATCCTACATACTCTGAGAGTTAGGACAGAAGCAGAAGTTTAAAAGGATCCTGAGTCAGCATCACTTGCTGATCCTGGATGACATCTTGGAGAGCCAGGAGTCAACTGGAATTCAACCTAGAGATAGTCACCTACAGTAGCAATTTTGGGGAGGTTATTTTAGCATAAGGGCAATGAAATTGGCAGGGATCATTGTGGAATATTCCCTCTAGTGTGTCAGCAGTGGGAGCTGTCCCTACCAGCATGAAGCTGCCATAAGACCCCTGAGCCTCTAGCTTCCCTGGGAAGAAGTTCCAGCCACCAGAGGATCCAGGACCCAGCACCACATGCTTGTGGTCTGACAGTAGCTTTAGGATTCCTGGGACTCATAGCCAGAGATCCCAGGACCAAGTTTTACCCACCAGTGGGCCAGCACTAGTCCTGAGACCTGGCCTCACCCACCAGTGCCTGGGCACCAATCCCAGGACTCCCTGGGACCTGGCCATGCCAACAACTGGCCAACACCAACTGTGGGACAACCAGGACTCTACAGTCAGAGGCCCTGGAAACCAGCCTTATTTACAGTGGATTGGCATTAGCTCTGGAGCCCCCTGGACCATGGTTCTGCCTACCAGTAAGCTTACACCATTCAGGATCCCTAGAACCCTGCAGCCAGGGTATGATTTCACTTATATGTACAATCTAAAAATGTGAAATAAATGAATAAACATGAATTAAAATGAATAAACATTAAACAATAGATAGTTCTTCAAAGACGAAATACTGATGGCCAATATACACATAAAAAGAGGCTCAACATCAGTAATTATTAGAGAAATGCAAATCAAAACTGCAAAGAAATACCACTTCACACCAGACAGAATGGTCATCAACAAAAAAATCTACAAACAATAAATACTGGAGAGGGTATGGAGAAAAGGAAACTCTCTTACGTTGATGGGAATGTGAATTGGTACTGCCACTGTGGAGAACAGTATGGAAATTCCTTAAAAACTAAACATAGAACTATCATATGACCCATCAATCTCACTACTAGACATACACCCTGAGAAAATTATAAATCAAAAAGACATATGTACCCCAATATTCATTGCAGCACTACTAACCATAGACAAGACATGGAAGCAGACCTGCCTGTGAGTGTTTGGGAGTCTCCAGTAAAGGCACAGGTCCCGAGACAACAGTGACCTGCTGCAGGGTCAGGGGCAGGTGTCCTGGGAGGCACAGGTGTCCTGGGAGGCACAGCAGGCTGACACAGACCTCTTGGAGGTCTTTGACCTCAGGCCAAATTACAGGAAGGCAGCACAGCCCCACCTATCAGCAGAAAATTGGATGAAAGATTTACAGGCCTGGCCCTGCCCACCAGAGCAAGACCCAGCTTCCCCACAGCCAGTCCTTCCCATCAGGAAGCTTGCACAAATTTCTTATCCTTATCCACCAGAGGGCTGACAGAATGAAAACCACAATCAACAGAAAACTAACCAAAACGATCATGTGGATCACAGCCTTGTGTAACTCAGTGAAACTATGAACTATGCCATGGAGGGCCACCCAGGATGGACGGGTCATGGAGGAGAATTCTGAGAAAACTGTGATCCATTGGAGAAGGGAATATCAAACCATATCAGCATTCTTGGCTTGAGAATCCCATAAACAGTATGAAAAGGCAAAGATATAAGGCACTGAAAGATGAACCCCCCCCAGGTCAACAGGTGTCCAATATGCTACTAGTTAAAGGCAGAAAAATAGCTCCAGAAGGAATGAAAAGGCTAAGTCAAAGCAGAAACATTGCCCAGCTGTGGATGTATCTGGTGGTGAAAGTAAAGTTCAGTTCCATAAAGAACAGTATTGCATAGAAACCTGGAATGTTAGGTCTATGAATCAAGGTAAATTGGATGTGGTCAAACAGATGTGGCAAGAGTGAACATTTAAATTTTAGGAATCAGTGGACTGGAATGGGTGAATTTAATTCAGATGACCATATGTCTACTACTGTGGGAAAGAATCCCTTAAAATAAATGAATAGCCCTCATAGTCAACAAAAGAGTTCAATGCAGTATTTGCATGCAATTTCAAAAATGACAGAATGATCTCAGTTTGTTTCCAAGGCAAACCATTCAATATCACGGTAATCCAAACCACTAATGCCAAAGAAGATGAAATTGAACAATTCTGTGAAGATCTACAAGACCTAGGCCTTCCAGATTAAAAAAAAATAATAATAATACTTAATAAGTCCTTTTCATCATAGGGGAATGGAATGTAAAATTAGGAAGTCCAGAGATACTTGGAATAACAGACAAGTTTGGCCTTGGAGTAAAAATAAAGCAGGGCAAAGGCTGGGAGTTGACTGTGGCTCAGATCATAAACTCCTTATTTCAAAATTCAGACGTAAATTGAAGAATGTAGGAAAAACCACTAGACCATTCAGATATGACCTAAGTCAAACCCCTTATGATTATACAGTGGAAGTGAGAAATAGATTCAAGGAATTAGTTCTGATAGAGTGCATGAAGAACTATGGACAGAAGTTCATAACATTGTACAGGAGGCAGTAACCAAAACCATCCCCAGGGAAAAGAAACACAAAAAAGCAAAATGGTTGCCTAAGGAGGTCTTACAAATAGCTGAGGGAAGAAGAGAAAGAAAGTGAAAAGTGAAAGTTACTCAGTCATGTCTGACTCTTTGTGACCCCACAAAAAAGTCCATGCAATTCTCCAGGTCAGAATACTGGAGTGGGTAGCTGGTCTCATCTCCAGGGGATCTTCCTAACCCAATGATCAAGCCCAGGTTTCCCACATTGCAGATGCATTCTTTACCAGCTGAGCCACTAGGGAAGCCCAAAAAGATAAATAAAAGGCAAAGAAGAAAAGGAAAGATATACTCATCTGAATTCAGAGTTCCAAAGAATAGCAAGGAAAGATAAGAAAGCTTTCATAAGTGAACAATGCCAAGAAATAGAAGAAAACAACCGAAGGGTAAAGAGCCAGTTGATGAAGATTAAAAATGAGAGTGGAAAAACTGGCTTAAAACTCAACATTCAAAAAACTAAGATCATAACATCTGGTCCCATCACTTCATGGTAAATAGATGGGAAAAAATGGAAACAGTGATAGACTTTACTTTCTTGGGCTCCAAAATTACTATGGCTGGTGACTGCAGCCACAAAATTAAAAGACACTTGCTCCTTGAGAGAAGATGTATGAAAAACCTAGACAGCCTTTTAAAAAGCAGAGACATCACTTTGCTGACAAAGGTCTGTATGTATAGTCAAAGCTATGATTTTTCCAGTAGTCATGTATGGATGTGAGTTGAACTATAAAGAAGGCTGAGAACTAAAGAACTGATGCTTTCAAACTGTGGAGCTGGAGAAGATATTGAGAGTCCCTTGGACAGCAAAAAGATCAAACCAGTCAATCCTAAAGGAAATCAATTCTGAATATTCATTGGAAGGACTCATGCTGAAGCTGAAACTCCAAAACCTTGGCCATCTGATGTGAAGAGCTGATTCACTGGAAAATATCCTGATGCTGTGAAAAATTGAGGGCAGGAGAAGAGGGAGAGAGAGAGGATGAGATGTCTGGATGTCATCATTGACTCAATGGATATAATTTTGAGCAAACTCAACAAGATTGTAAAGGACAGGGAAGCCTAGTGTGCTGCAGTCCATGGGTTTGCAGAGTCGGACTTGACTGAGCAACTGAACAACAACCTGTCTTTCTCTCCATATCTAGATCAATTCTTTCTTCTAGCCCAGTATTTAGTATCTTATAACTATACAAAGGACTTTTCATAAGATCAAAATGTATAAATTATCCCCGCATTGTTCTAGAGTATTGATATGATTACCATTAATATCTTTATATAAAAACCCACAATTAGAAAAACATCACTCATTCATTTAATTAACAATTATTATTTGATGTTCAACATATGAGAATCACTAATCTATAAACAAACTGTGGTAGAACCATAACTCAGACTGACAAAGATAGGGACAAAGTAGTAGAGATTCTATTTCACCAGAAAATACAAGCATATATACATACATGCAGATGGTGATTGAAGCCATGAAAAAATTAAAAGATGCTTACTCCTTGGAAGTAAAGTTATGACAACCTAGACAGCATGTTAAAAAGCAGAGATATTACTTTTTCAACAAAGGTCCATCTAGTCAAGGCTGTGGTTTTTCCAGTGGTCATGTATGTATGTGAGAGTTGGACTATAAAGAAAACTGAGCACCGAAGAATTAATGCTTCTGAGCTGTGGTGTAGAGAAAACTCTTGAGAGTCTCTTGGACAGCAAGGAGATTCAACCAGTCCATCCTAAAGGAAATCAGTCCTGGGCATTCATTGGAAGGACTGATGTTGAAGCTGAAACTCCAGTACTTTGGCCACCTGATGCGAAGAGCTGACTCATTTGAAAAGACCCTGGCGCTGGGAAAGATTGAGGGCGGGAGGAGAAGGGGATGACAGAGGATGAGATGGCTGGATGGCATCACTGACTCAATGGACATGGGTTTGGGTGGACTCCGGGAGTTGGTGATGGACAGGGAGCCCTGGCGTACTGCAGTCCATGGGGTCACAAAGAGTCAGACATGACTGAGCAACTGAACTGATACATACATGAATATATAAATCCAGTAATAATGAATGGCACAAAACAATTTACATTTAATTATACATTATTATACCTTATATAATATACAAGATCTTATATATATTTGATCAGATACTGAAAGACTATCACCAAAATGCTTAAGTGCTAATACATAGTGAAGTTACAAATTTTATTTTCTAATTTCCTGTACATTTGTCCTTTTTTCATCATAAATATATAATGCTTTGGTTATCTAAGAAGGAATACATTAGATAATTTTTAAAATATAATTGTATTGTAAATTACTTCTCATGAAAAAATATATAGGTCTGCTTTGCTTTTTGATTTCCACGTCTACTCCCTTGGTCTCTTTCATATGTCAATTATGAAAACTGTTAATGAGTCATTACTCTGATTTCATTGTCTTATATTTCTAGCTTTTTTAAAAATTTACATTTGCCATAACATTACAGACCATATTCTTTTGGCCAGAAATCTTCAGTAAGCAACTCAGGTCTATTAGACAATATCCAAATATTGCTGAGTAAAATTTAAACTTGAAATAAATTTTCTGTGTACTACATTTCCAACAATATAACCTACTGTTATGTAACACAAATATTTTCTTTTCAAAGGATATGGCTTTTTTTATGCCAGGACATACAACCTTCAAGTAATCCAGAAAAACTGACAATTAAACCAACCCAAATGAGCTTTTTTCTTTCCGATACCCTCCAGTATTTCTTCCCCA
This sequence comes from Bubalus bubalis, assembly GCF_019923935.1. Classification (NCBI taxonomy): domain Eukaryota; kingdom Metazoa; phylum Chordata; class Mammalia; order Artiodactyla; family Bovidae; genus Bubalus; species Bubalus bubalis. The sequence goes on from NC_059157.1 coordinate 85,082,867, forward strand.
TAAACCAGAAATCTTTAACTGTATTTGCTATTACTTAACTGGTTGTATATTTATGTTATCATTTTAGAAAATCTAAATCTCATGTTCACAGTGGTTACTAATGGGAAGACATAGGAGAAACAGGGGTAGGTGAAAAATTAGTTATTGTGGGATTATATGAAATTATATCTGTGAAATGTTGAAAAGCACTGTTCTTTTATTCAACAAAAGAATGTCTCAGGATCAAAGAAAATATATTATTTGCATGTTCTATTGTAGAGAGCCTTGTCTAACTCAATGAAACTAAGCCATGCCAGTGGGGCCACCCAGGATGGGCCGGTCATGGTGGAGAGGTCTGACAAAAAGTGGTCCACTGGAGAAGGGAATGGCCAACCACAGTATTCTTGCCTTGAGAATCCCATGAACAGTATAAAAAGGCAAAAATGATAGGATGCTGAAAGAGGAACTCCCCAAGTCGATAAGTGCCCAATATGCTACTGGAGGTCAGTAGAGAAATAACTCCAGAAAGAATGAAAGGATAAAGCCAAAGTGAAAACAATACCCAGTTGTGGATGTGACTGGTGATAGAAGCAAGGTCTAAGGTTCTAAGGAATCCCTTAGAAGAAATGGAGTAGCCATCATGGTCAACAAAAGAGTCCTAAATGCAGTACTTGGATGCAATGTCAAAAACGACAGAATGATCTCTGTTTGTTTCCAAGGTAAACCATCCAATATCACCATAATCCAGGCCTATGCCCTGACCAGTAACGCTGAAGAAGCTGAAGTTGAACACTTCTATGAAGATCTACAAGACATTTTAAAACTAACAACCAAAAAAGATGTCCTTTTCATTATAGGGGACTGGAGTGCAAAAGTAGGAAGTCAAGAAACACCTGGAGTAACAGGCAAATTTGGCCTTGGATTATGGAATGAAGCAGGGCAAAGGCTAATAGAGATTTGCCAAGAGAATGCACTGGGCATAGCAAACACCCTCTTCCAACAACACAAGAGAAGACTCTACACATGGACATCACCAGATAGTCAACACCAAAATCAGACTGATTATGTTCTTTGCAGCCAAAGATGGAGAAGCTCTATACAGTAGGCAAAAACAAGACCAGGAGCTGACTGTGGCTCAGATCATGAACTCCTTATTGCCAAATTCAGACTTAAATTGAAGATAGAAGGGAAAACCACTAGATCATTCAGGTAAGACCTAAATCAAATCCCTTATGATTATACAGTGGATATGAGAAATAGATTTAAGGGACTAGATCTGATAGATAAAGTGCCTGATGAACTATGGGCGGAGGTTCCTGACACTATACAAGAGACAGGGATCAAGACCCTCCCCATGGAAAAGTAATGCAAAAAAGCAAAATAGCTATCTGAGGAGGCCTAACAATAGCTGTGAAAAGAAGAGAAGCGAAAAGCAAAGGAGAAATGGAAAGATATAAGCATCTGAATGCATAGTTCCAAAGAATAGTAAGGAGAAATGAGAAAGCCTTCCTCAGTGATCAATGCAAAGAAATAGAGAAAAACAACAGAATGGGAAAGACTAGAGATCTCTTCCAGAAAATTAGAGATACCAAGGGAACATTTCATGCAAAGATGGGCTCGATAAAGGACAGAAATGGTATGGACCTAACAGAAGTAGAATATATTAAGAAGAGGTGGCAAGAATATACAGAAGAACTGTACAAAAAAGATCTTCATCCCAGATAATCACGATGGTGTGATCGATCACTCACCTAGAGCCAGACATCCTGGAATGTGAAGTCAAGTGGGTCTTAGAAAGTATCACTATGAACAAAGCTAGTGGAGGTGATGGAATTCCAATTGAGCTACTTCAAATCCTAAAAGATGATGTTGTGAAAGTGCTCTACTCAATATGCCAGCAAATTTGGAAAACTCAGCAGTGGCCACAGAACTGGAAAAGGTCTGTTTTCATTCCAATCCCAAAGAAAGGCAATGCCAAAGAATGCTCAAACTACCACACAATTGCACTCATCTTATATGCTAGTAAAGTAATGTTCAAAATTCATCGAGCCAGGTTTCAGCAATACGTGAACCATGAAATTCAAGGTGTTCAAGCTGGTTTTAGAAAAGGCAGAGGAACCAGAGATCAAATTGCCAACATCCAATGGATCATCGAAAAAACAAGAGAGTTCCAGAAAAACATTTATTTCTGCTTTATTGATTATGCCAAAGCCTTTGACTATGTGGAAAACAATAAACTGTGGAAAATTCTGAAAGAGATGGGAATACCAGACCATCTGACCTTCTTCTTGAGAAACTTATATGCAGGTCAGGAAGCAACAGTTAGAACTGGAAATGGAAAAACAGACTGGTTCCAAATAGGAAAAGGAGTATGTCAAGGCTGTATATTGTCACCCTGATTATTTAACATATATTCAGGGTACATCACGAGAAAAGCTGGTCTGGATCAAGCACAAGCTGGAATCAAGATTGCCAGGAGAAATATCAATAACCTCAGATATACAGATGACACCACTGTTATAGCAGAAAGTGAAGAGGAACTAAAAAGTCTCTTGTTGAAAGTGAAAGAGGAGAGCGAAAAAGTTGGCTTAAAGCTCAACATTCAGAAAACTAAGATCATGGCATCTGGCCCCATCACTTCACGGCAGATACATGGGGAAACAGTGAAACAGCATCAGACTTTTTTGGGGGGGGCTCCAAAATCACTGCAAATGATGACCGCAGCCATGAAATTAAAAGACGCTTACTCCTTGGAAGGAAAGTTATGACCAACCTAGATAGCATATTCAAAAGCAGAGAAAGAAATCAAAATTTGCATAGAAACGAATGAAAATGAAAACACAACGACCCAAAACCTGTGGGACACAGTAAAAGCCGTCCTAAGGGGAAAGTTCATAGCAATACAGGCACACCTCAAGAAACAAGAAAAAAGTCAAATAAATAACCTAACTCTACACCTAAAGCATTTAGAAAAGGAAGAAATGAAGAACCCCAAGGTTAGTAGAAGGAAAGAAATCTTAAAACTTAGAGCTGAAATAAATGCAAAAGAAACAAAAGAGATCATAGCAAAAATCAACAAAACCAAAAGCTGGTTTTTTGAAAGGATAAATAAAATTGACAAACCATTAGCCAGACTCATCAAGAAACAGAGGGAGAAAAATCAAATCAATAAAATTAGAAATGAAAATGGAGAGATCACAACAGACAACACAGAAATACAAAGGATCATAAGAGAGTACTATCAACAATTATATGCCAATAAAATGGACAACGTGGAAGAAATGGACAAATTCTTAGAAAAATACAACTTTCCAAAACTCGACCAGGAAGAAATAGAAAATCTTAACAGACCCATCACAAGCATGGAAATTGAAACTGTAATCAAAAATCTTCCAGCAAACAAAAGCCCAGGTCCAGACGGCTTCACAGCTGAATTCTACCAAAAATTTAGAGAAGAGCTAACACCTATCCTGCTCAAACTCTTCCAGAAAATTGCAGAGGATGGTAAACTTCCAAACTCATTCTATGAGGCCACCATCACTCTAATACCAAAACCTGACAAAGGTCCCACAAAAAAAGAAAACTACAGGCCAATATCACTGATGAACATAGATGCAAAAATCCTTAACAAAATTCTAGCAATCAGAATCCAACAACACATTAAAAAGATCATACACCATGACCAAGTGGGTTTTATCCCAGGGATGCAAGGATTCTTCAATATCCGCAAATCAAACAATGTAATACACCACATTAACAAACTGAAAAATAAAAACCATATGATTACCTCAATAGATGCAGAGAAAGCCTTTGACAAAATTCAGCATCCATGTATGATAAAAACTCTCCAGAAAGCAGGAATAGAAGGAACATACCTCAACATAATAAAAGCTATATATGACAAACCCACAGCAAACATTATCCTCAATGGTGAAAAATTGAAAGCATTTCCTCTAAAGTCAGGAACAAGACAAGGGTGCCCACTTTCACCATTACTATTCAACATAGTTTTGGAAGTTTTGGCCACAGCAATCAGAGCACAAAAAGAAATAAAAGGAATCCAAATTGGAAAATAATAAGTAAAGCTCTCACTGTTTGCAGATGACATGATCCTCTACATAGAAAACCCTAAAGACTCCACCAGAAAATTACTAGAACTAATTAATTACTATAGTAAAGTTGGAGGATATAAAATCAACACACAGAAATCCCTTGCATTCCTATACACTAATAATGAGAAAACAGAAAGAGAAATTAAGGAAACAATTCCATTCACTATTGCAATGGAAAGAATAAAATACTTAGGAATATATCTACCTAAAGAAATTAAAGACCTATATACAGAAAACTATAAAACACTGGTGAAAGAAATCAAAGAGGACACTAACAGATGGAGAAATATACCATGTTCATGGATTGGAAGAATCAATATAGTGAAAATGAGTATACTACCCAAAGCAATCTATAGATTCAATGCAATCCCTATCAAGCTACCAACAGTATTCTTCACAGAGCTAGAACAAATAATTTCACAATTTGTATGGAAATACAAAAAACCTCGAATAGCCAAAGTGATCTTGAGAAAGAAGAATGGAACTGGAGGAATCAACCTACCTGACTTAAGGCTCTACTACAAAGCCACAGTTATCAAGACAGTATGGTATTGGCACAAAGACAGAAATATAGATCAATGGAACAAAATAGAAAGCCCAGAGATAAATCCACGCACATATGGACAGCTTATCTTTGACAAAGGAGGCAAGAATATACAATGGATTAAAGCAATCTCTTTAACAAGTGGTGCTGGGAAAACTGGTCAACCACTTGTAAAAGAATGAAACTACAACACTTTCTAACACCATACACAAAAATAAACTCAAAATGGATTAAAGATCTCAACGTAAGACCAGAAACTATAAAACTCCTAGAGGAGAACATAGGCAAAACACTCTCTGACATACATCACAGCAGGATCCTCTATGACCCACCTCCCAGAATATTGGAAATAAAAGCAAAAATAAACAAATGGGACCTAATTAACCTTAAAAGCTTCTTCACATCAAAGGATACTATTAGCAAGGTGAAAAGACAGCCTTCAGAATGGGAGAACAGAATAGCAAATGAAGCAACTGACAAACAACTAATCTCAAAAATATACAAGCAACTCCTACAGCTCAACTCCAGAAAAATAAATGACCCAATCAAAAAATGGGCCAAAGAACTAAATAGACATTTCTCCAAAGAAGACATACAGATGGCTAACAAACACATGAAGAGATGCTCAACATCACTCATTATCAGAGAAATGCAAATCAAAACCACTATGAGTTACCATTTCACACCAGTCAGAAGGGCTGCGATCCAAAAGTCTACAAGTAATAAATGCTGGAGAGGGTGTGGAGAAAAGGGAACCCTCTTACACTGTTGGTGGGAATGCAAACTAGTACAGCCACTATGGAGAACAGTGTGGAGATTCCTTAAAAAACTGGAAATAGAACTGCCTTATGAGCCAGCAATCCCACTGCTGGGCATACACACTGAGGAAACCAGAAGGGAAAGAGACACGAGTACCCCAATGTTCATCGCAGCACTGTTTATAATAGCCAGGACATGGGAGCAAGCTAGATGTCCATCAGCAGATGAATGGATAAGAAAGCAGTGGTACATATACACAATGGAGTATTACTTAGCCATTAAAAAGAATACATTTGAATCAGTTCTAATGAGGTGGATGAAACTGGAGCCTATTATACAGAGTGAAGTAAGCCAGAAAGAAAAACACCGATACAGTATACTAATGCATATATATGGAATTTATAAAGATGGTAACAATAACCCTGTGCACGAGACAGCAAAAGAGACACTGATGTATAGAACAGTCTTATGGACTCTGTGGGAGAGGGAGAGGGTGGGAAGATTTGGGAGAATGGCATTGAAACATGTAAAATATCATGTATGAAACGAGTTGCCAGTCCAGATTCGATGCATGATACTGGATGCTTGGGGCTGGTGCACTGGGACAACCCAGAGGGATGGAATGGGGAGGGAAGAAGGAGGAGGTTCAGGATGGGGAACACATGTATACCTGTGGCGGATTCATTTTGATATTTGGCAAAACTAATACAATTATGTAAAGTTTAAAAATAAAATAAAATTAAAAAAATAAGGAAAAAAAAAAAAAAGCAGAGACATTACTTTGCCAATAAAGGTCCATCTAGTCACGGCAATGGATTTTCCAGTGGTCATGTATGGATGTTAGATTTGGACTGTGAAGAAAGCTGAGCACCGAAGAATTGATGCTTTTGAACTGTGGTGTTGGGGAAGACTCTTGAGGGTCCCTTGGACTGGAAGGAGATCCAACCAGTCCATCCTAAAGGAGAGCGGTCCTGGATGTTCATTGGAAGAACTGATGCTGAAGCTGAAATTCCAATACTTTGTCCACCTCATGCGAAGAGTTGACTCATTGGAAAAGTCCCTGATGCTGGAAGGGACTGGGGCCAGGAGGAGAAGGGGACGATAGAGGATGAGATGGCTGGGTGGCATCACCGACTCGATGGATGTGAGTTTGAGTGAACTCCGGGAGTTGGTGATTGACAGGGAGGCTTAGCGTGCTGCAATTCATGGGGTCGCAAAGAGTCGGATACGACTTAGCGACTGAACTGAACTGAACTGATTGTAGAGAGCCTGGCACTTAGCTGTCACTTTTATACCTATTAGTTACTGAAATTTAGTATTCCAGAATAGATTTTTCAAAATGTAGATTTTAAAAAGATTACAGGTTTATACATATATCCCTCCTAATATCTCAAATGTAAAATAGAGCTAAATAGCTAAATAGGTGATCAGTGATCATGAGAATTTATCCTCAAAATCTAGACTGAGTATGTCTTCATTGAAGCATGGTGATAAAGGTTTTTGTAATACAAATGAAGAGATATTACAGAGATATTTGTTCAAAGTAAAACAAATTTTGTGACATTCTAAGTTTCTGAAATATTTATTGCTTGAAATAGTTAAAAGATATGATTTGGACAATATTATCAATATCAATAAAACATTTTCATATGTGCAAAATAACATCTTAATCATTATTAAAGGTATTAAGTATTCTTACCATAATTTAGCATTCTTATTCTAAAATTATTTTTATTACTATTATTACAATTCTTTCTCTAAACTATTAATTTTAATTTAAATTTTCTTTCTCAAATATTGTCATTAAAGTCTTATAGAGACATTCTTTATTTATTGAAGATTGATTTATAGAAAAAAACTGAAATATTGCTGGATATCTATATCAAAGTTTTGCATAATTAATAAATTATTACTTAATTTATCAGCCAATGATTACAGATATGGATTAATGAAGGAAAATATATAAATTGTTTACTATTTTTTAAATATGTATAAAATATGCTAAAAATTGGTCCTTGCTTTAATTTTTTACACTCTTACAAAACCAGGCATCATAGATATCAGTTTACTTTGTTTGTTTTTCAGATTAACTGCACTCTTAAAAATACAAAACACAGTCATATGCCTAAAAAATCAAGTTCATTTCATCATCACCTTACAAATTATTTTAAGCAAATACAAGCTGGTATTGTCTTCTTGGTATTGCCTTCCCTCATTAGCTCTATTTTATACTCAAAATTAGAACAAACAACACCTTAGTTTGCAAAGATGAGATGGTTATTCTTTTTTTTTTTTTTTTTTTTAAAGTTAATTTTTTTTTTTTTAAACTTTACATAACTGTATTAGATTTGCCAAATATCAAAATGAATCCGCCACAGGTATACATGTGTTCCCCATCCTGAACCCTCCTCCCTCCTCCCTCCCCATTCCATCCCTCTGGGTCGTCCCAGTGCACCAGCCGCAAGCATCCAGTATCGTGCATCGAACCTGGACTGGCAACTCGTTTCATACATGATATTTTACATGTTTCACTTTCTTTCTTTTCCTATCTTCATGTTTGTCTTCTGCACTCCAGTGAAATTCTTGAGTATAATTTCTGTTCCTTTTACCTTTGAATTCTGAGAATCTAGCTCAGTACCTCACAAAAGATAGTCATTCTCATTTCACTGCTTCTAAATTCATCTATATAACACTCTGTATACTTGTCAACTCAGTTCCTCTGTAGTAAAAGATATGTATTTTCTTATTCAAGCTTATCCTACAAACTTTATACTAGATTTCTTCCTTCTTACCTCTCTTAAATTTTTTTTTTCTAATTATCAACACTCTCTCCTTTCTTTTTCTTTCTTTATTCTTTTGGCATATTGACTTAACTATACAACATGCTCTACAGTTCACTAACAAATAAGTTAAATAAATTAATAAATACAATTTCATTACTTGATCAGTCAAGTAGTTAAAATACTTTTTTCCCCTTTCACTGCTAAATTTCTTAATAATATTATTCAATTCTCATTTATTCCTTAGTGTGAGTAAATCTTATTTTTTTCCCTCAAAACACTCCTAACATGTTTACAAGATCCACTGGGGTCAATTCATACTATAATTCTCTACCATGATAAGTAAAGACCATTCTCTACTTCTACTTTGTTTTCTGTTAACTTCCCAGAATTCTTTCTGGTTGTATTGTTTATTTTCTGACTTTTCCATGCCACCTTTAACTTCAATATTGATGTATCCTCTTTCAAAACAAGATCCTCTTCTAGTAATCCATCTACATTTGTGGTTGACAACTTTTTTTAAAGGCTTTGATAGTTAATATTTTTATCATGACAAATAGCAAATGAATGTTACTGTGTTCCAATAAAACTTTATTTTCAAAACAAGCATCAGGCCAAATTTGGTTCATGTTTCACAGCTTGCTAACCTCTCTTCTAACAGATCACCAGCTGGTGTCTTTACTCTTCTTGCGGTAGCTAGTGTCTGCTGTAAAATGATGAAACTCATATTTCTCATAACTAACCTTTTTCCTCAGCTTCACACTAATTTCATGTTTTCAGTAGCAGGCTGAGCATTTTCAGATATCATATTCCCTAAATACTAAAGATTTCACATTCCACAAAATAAAAATTCTACATGTGCATTTCATGTTACCTTTGCTGTCCAATAAATTCATAATCACTATTCAAGACCCAGTTTAAATTGTGCTTCCTCTATGAAGCCACTCATGACCCTGATTATTAAAGTTGATCATTTCTTCTTATGTTTTCCTTTATCATTATAGTGATAGTACTATTATAAAACTTTAAAAGTGTATTACAACTTAAGTTTTCTAATGGTATGTTTACTCATTAAAGACAAAAATGAAGGTTTATTTCTTCTCATAACATACTTAACACTTCATGGTTAACTCAAAAATTTATACAATTATTTATATATAAGAAATAAATATATACACACACATAATGGCTTTGTGTTGTTATCATAGGTTTTACTCAGGGTGCATTCCATACACTGCTGGAATAATTTGGTACCTTCTGAGATGCTAAGACTGACAGAATAGTACACAGTAAAGAATACGTAAACAAATTTAGCTCAACTTCAGGAATTTTTTCAAACCAAAGTGTATATCTCGTTTCATATAACAAGCAAGACTCTGAAATACCCTATATCGAACACTCTTATATGGATTATCAATTCTGTGGCTTGTTCATAGCAATGTCTTAAAATAGGTATTTGGCATTTTCAAAGACTACCTGGAATGACATACTTTGTTTTCACATACTATTTTACTCAAGGCTGGCTGTTTAGAAATGTGAGGTTATCTTAATATTAGGTTAATAAACCTGTTTATAAAGATAAATATGCTGAAACAATGAAGTCAAAACAGATTTCTAGACACAAATCAAAGTTATACGGCTTCATGGTTCCATTTCAGTGGATGGTTATGAAACATCACTAGCATACTTTCAATATCATAAGAGCAGAATCTACATTTCTTTTATTTCTCATTTTATACCCAAGGTCTTAAACAAATATATGCCATTTAACAAATATTTGTGACTAGGTTAAAGTGAAAGATAAAGAACTGAATCAGGTAGTTTTAGTAGAAAGCAATCATTTAGAAATGTATACTGGGGTACAACAGGCTTCCCAAGTGGCAATAGTGGTAAAGAATCTGCCTGCAAGTGCAGGAGATGTAAGAGACACAGGTTTGAGCCATGGGTTGGGAAGATACCCTGGAGGAGGGCATGGCAACCCAATCCAGTATTCTTGTCTGGAGGATTCCATGGGCAAGGCTATGGTCTTCCCATTGATAGTGTATGGTTGTAAGAGCAGGACCCTAAAGAAGGCAGAGTGCCAAAGAATTATGCCTTTGAACTGTGGTGCTGGAGAAGACTCTTGAGAGTCCCTTGGACAGCAAGGAGATCAAACAAGTCAATCTTAAGGGAAATCAATCTTGAATACTCACTGGAAGGATTGATGCTGAAGCTCCAGTATTTTGGTCACATCATTAGAACAAACAATTTATTGGAAAAGTCCCCAGTGCTGGGAAAGATTAAGGGAAGAAGGAGAAGAGGTTATCAGAGGATGAGATGGCTGCCTGGCATCACTGGTGTAATGGACATGAACTTGGTCAAACTTACAGAGATGGTGAGGGACAGGGAGGCATGGCACTGTTGCAGTCCATGCATTGCAGAGTCAGACATGACTGGGTGACTGAACAACAACACTGGGATACAAGGATAGTTTTGACATTTCCTTTTGATGCTATGTATGATTAGAAATAGAGGATAACAAATTTATTTCACTGTATAAATCAGAGATTCTATACCAAGAGTGTGTGTTAGTTGTTCAGTCATGTCCAACACTTTCAATCCCATGGACTCTAGCCCACCAAGCTCCTCTGTCCATGGAATTTTCCAAGTAAGAATACTGTAGTGGGTTACCATACCCCTTCTCCAAAGTATCTTCTCAACCCGGGGATCAAACTAGGGTCTCTTGCATTGCAGGCAGATTCTTTACCTTCTGAGCCACCAGGGAAGACCAAGAGTAGAAACCTGAATTTTCTTCCTCCCACAAACCATCTCAAAATGTACAGCTACATATGGAGCAAGCAATTCCCCCTGTGAGAAATTAAGAGATAAGCAGAGAGACTCCTCCTGCATATCAGATGACTAAGAAAATACCTATATCAAACAAGAAAGATTGAGACACACTATCACATGATGCTGTAAATTCCAGAGGGAAGACTCAACTCCAAACTTCTAAGGAGTGAAGGATTTGGGTTGCACATTTAGCTTCAAAAATGTTAAAAGGAGAGGATGTGGAGAAAAGGGAACTCTCTTACACTGTTGCTGGGAATGCAAACTAGTACAGCCACTATGGAGAACAGTGTGGAGATTCCTTAAAAAACTGGAAATAGAACTGCCTTATGAGCCAGCAATCCCACTGCTGGGCATACACACTGAGGAAACCAGAAGAGAAAGAGACACGTGGACCCCAATGTTCATCGCAGCACTGTTTATAATAGCCAGGACATGGAAGCAACCTAGATGTCCATCAGCAGATGAATGGATAAGAAAGCTGTGGTACATATACACAATGGAGTGTTACTCAGCCATTAAAAAGAATACATTTGAATCGGTTCTAATGAGTGGATGAAACTGGAGCCCATTATACAGAGTGAAGTAAGTCAGAAAGAAAAACAGTAATACAGTATACTAACACATATACATGGAATTTAGAAAGATCATAATGATAACCCTGCATGCGAGACAGCAAAAGAGACACAGATGTATAGAACCGTCTTTTGGACTCTGTGGGAGAGGGAGGAGGGGATAATTCGGGAGAATGGCATTGAAACATGTATAATATCATAAAAGAAATGAATCACCAGTCCAGGTTCAATGCAGAATACAGGATGCTTGGGGCTGGTGCACTGGGATGACCCAGAGGGATGGTATGGGAAGGGAGGTGGGAGGGGGGTTCAGGATTGGGAATAGGTGTACACCCGTGGCAGATTCGTGCTGAAGTATGGCAAAACCAATACAATATTGTAAAATAATTAGCCTCTAATTAAAAAAAAAAAAAGCTTTCCTCTAAGGGGAAGGGCCTCCAAAATATCTGGCTCTGAAAGCCAATGGGGATTGTGTTCAGGAGTCAAATAGGAGTGTATTAACAGCAGAGAAAGAGTTTGCAAAGGGTGAATGAGCTATTGCCACAGCTATTCCTCCAGGACTTAATATAGAGTAAGCACAGGAAAATGGCTACTTGCCAGTCTTCTTCTGGAAGGGCTTTGACCGTTTACTTTACAACATGCTGCCTGTGAATTCTATTTCTAATCATCTTATATCTAGGTTCTTACTACAGTCCTCCCCAGATCCCAAAAGGGCTGGTGGGCACTTTCCCTGCCTTCTTCCTGTGCTCACTGCAATAATAAAACCAGATCAGCATCTCTCCAAAAGGCAATTTATATATATAAATTATATATATATATATATTTATCTTGTCTCTCTATATATTATATATGTGTGTGTGTGTGTGTATATATATATATATATGTCTTTATATATATTATCTTTATATATATATCTTGTCTCCCAGGTTTTGTGGCTGCCACTTGAGAGATGGACCAGCAAATCACCAAGCTCTGATAGTCAACATGGCTTGCACTCACCAGTCCCACAGGACTATAGGAAACAAAGAGTTTCTAAAGGGGCACAAGAGCACCTCTAATGGCTATACATCTGAGCTTAGTGCAGAAAGAGCAGGAAAAAACAGTCAACTTCCAACTCCTCCCTGCAAGAAATTTGACTGGATTTCTTCTCAGCTCCTATTTTAGAATCTAGTTTCTGATGACCTTCATCTAAGTACTAACTGTGATCCTCCTCTTTGAGACATTGATGGGTTGAAACACATCTTCAACTACCTGGAGCCTCTAAGAACAAACAGGGTAGACTGAATAGTTACAAATGTTTGAGAGCCAACCAAGAGGATCATCAGGTAGTTATTTTATCTAACACAGAAAAAAACCAATATAGTAAAAAAAAAAAAAAAAGAAAAAGAAAGAAAGAAAACAAAACAGAAAACACGAGGATGTGATCCAAACAAAAACTTAGTCCTCAGAAAAATGGATCTTAATGAAACAGAGATAAATGATTTACCTGATGGACAGTTCAACATAATAGTCATAAAGATTCCCATTGAGATCAGGAGACCAATGCATGAAAAAGTGGTAATTTCAGTGAAAAGATGTGTACATATGTATGTATGGTCAGTCATGTCCAATGCTCTGCAACTGCATGGACTGTAGCTCGCCAGGCTCCTCTGTCTATGGACTTATCCAAGCAAGAACACTGGAGTGGGTTGCTATTTCCTTCTTCAACAAAGAGATAGCAAATATTTAAATGTATAAAATACAAATTTTAGAGGTAATTGTACTAAAAATTCAATAAAGGGGATCAACAATAGAATAAATCAAGCAAAAGAAAGGATTATCAAAATGAAAGAGAAGACTCTTATCAGAGAAGCAAAAAGAATGACAATATCTTAAGGGGGTTCAGGAATCGCATCAAACAGGCCAATATATGTATATATGAGTCCCAGAAAGAGAAAAGACAGACAAAGAGGCAGAGAGCTTATTCAAAGAATTAATGGCTGAAAATTATCAAAGCCTGGGAAAGGAAATAGACATAAAAATCCAGAAAACCCAAAACTATCAAATAAGATAAAACTAGAGACTGACATCAAGACATAATGTAATTAAACTGTCAAAAACTAAAAACAAGAAGAGGATCTTAAAGCAGCAAGAAAAAGTTGATTTGGAATACTGCACCACCTTACCTGTCTCCTGTAAGAGAAACCTGTATGCAGCAAAAGAAGCAACACTTAGAACTGGACATGGAGTAGCAAACTAGTTCAAAATCGGGAAAGGAGTACGTCAAGGCTATATATTGTCACCCTGATATTTAACTTATATGCAGAGTATATTATGTGAAATGCCTGGCTGGATGAATCATAACCTGGAATCAAGAGTGGCAGGAGAAATAACAAAAACCTCAGATATGCAAATAGTAACATTCTAATGGCAGAAAATGAAGAGGAAATAAAGAGCCTCTTAATGAGGGTGAAAGCAGAGAGTGAAAAAGCTGGCTTAAAACTCAACATTCAAAAAATGAAGATCATGGCATTGCTCCCATCACTTAATGGCAAATATATAGGGGAAAAAAATGAGAACAGTGGTAGATTTTATTTTCTTGGGCTCTACTGCAGACAATGACTGCAGCTGTGAAACTAAGATGTTTGCTCCTTGGAAGAAAAGCTATAACAAACCTAGACAGCACATTAAAAAGCAGAGCCATCACTTTCCTGACAAAGGTCCATCTAGTTAAAGCTGTGGTTTTTCCAGTAGTCATGTATGGATGTGAGAGCTGGATCACAAAAAAAGACTGAGTACTAAAGAACTGATGCTTTTGAACTGTAGTTCTGGAGAAGACTCTTGAGAGTCCCTTTGACTGCAAGGAAATTGAATCAGTCATTTCTAAAGGAAATCAACCCTGAATATTCATTGGAAGGACTGATGCAGAAGCTCCAATACTTTGGCCACCTGGTGTGAAGAGCTGACTCTTTGGAAAATATCCTGATGCTGGGAAATTTGAGAGAAGAGGAGAAGGGGGCAACAGAGGATGAGATGGTTGGATGGCATCACTGACTCAATGGACATAAGTTTAAGCAAACTCAGTGGGTAGTGAAGGGCTGGAAGCTTGGCAAGTTGCAGTCCATGGGGTGGCAAAGAGTCCAACATGATTAATACTGAACAACAACAATACAAGGAAACCTTCATAAGACTTTTGGCAGATTTTTTAGCTGAAATTTGCATAGTGGGATAATATATTCAAAGTACTAAAAAAAAAAAAAAGAAAATGAGAAAGAAAGAAGAGTATAACAGAAGAGGAAAAAAAAAAAGCCATCTAACAAAGTTGACCTTTAGAATTAAATAATTTTGTAAACAAAAGTTGAAAGACTTAGCATCAGTACATCAGCCTTACACAAAATGTTAATGGAAATTCTTCAATGAGAAATAAAAGGATTCTATTTAGTAACATGAAAAGTGGAAAGTATAAAACTCACTGCTAAAGCAAATATATATTTAAATTCAGACAATGACACCATCCTTATGGCAGAAAGCAAAGAAGAACAAAAGAGCCTCTTGATTAAAGTAAAGAGGAGAGTGAAAAAGTTGGCTTAAAATTCAACATTCAGAAAACTAAGATCATGGCTTCTGGTCCCATCACTTGATGGCAAAAAGATGGGAAAGCAGTGAGAGACTTTATTTTGGGGGGCTCCAAAATCACTGCAGATGGTGACTGCAGCCATGAAATTAAAAGATGCTTGTTCCTCAGAAGAAAAGTTATGACAAACTTAGACAGCATATTAAAAAGCAGAGACATTACTTTGCCAACAAAGGTCCATCTAGTCAAAGATATGGTTTTTCCAGCAGTCATGTATGGATGTGAGAGTTGGACTATAAAGAAAGCTGAGCGCCTAAGAATTGATGCTTTTGAACTGTTGTGTTAGAAAAGACTCTTGAGAGTTCCTTGGACTGCAAGGAGATCCAACCAGTCCATCCTAAAGGAGATCAGTTCTGGGTGTTCACTGGAAGGACTGATGTTGAAGCTGAAACTCCAATACTTTGGCCACCTTCTGTGAAGACCTGACTCATTGGAAAAGACCCTGATGCTGGGTAAGATTGAGGGCAGGAGGAGAAGGGGACAACAGAGGATGAAATGGTTGGATGGTATCACCGACTAAATGGACATGAGTTTGAGTAAACTCTGGGAGTTGGTGATGGACAGGGCGGCCTAGTGTGCTGCAGTCTATGGGGTTGCAAAGAGTTGGACATGACTGAGCGACTGAACTGAACTGAACTCCAATGTTATAATGAAGTGAAAAGTGAAAGTGAAGTCATTCAGTCGTGTCCGACTCTTTGTGACCCCACGTACTGTAGCCTACCAGGCTTCTCCATCCATGGGATTTTCCAGACAAGAGTACTGGAGTGGGTTGTCATTTCCTTCTCCAGGGAATCCTCCCAACCCAGGGATCAAACCCAGGTCTCCCACATTGCAAGCAGATGCTTTTACCATCTGAGCCAGGGAAGTCCCTATAATGGTTGTGGGTAAATAACTTATTACTATAGTATGAACATTAAAGATAAAAATGTTAAAAATAATTAACAATTTGTTAGTGGAAATATGTAAATTGGGACAAAAACATAAAATGTAGGGGAAGAGTTTCAAAACAGAACATTTATACACCAAGTCAAGTTGTTCCAGCTTAAAACAGACTATACACATAAATTATTTTTTGTAAGGCTTATGACACCATAAGGCAAAAGCCTAGAGTAGATATACAAAATACAAAGAAAAAGGAATCAAAGCATACCATTACATAAAATCATCAAATTACGAATAAGAGATTAAAAAAAATAAATTACAAAGGAGCCAGACAATAATTAATAAAATGACAATCATAGGTACACACTTATCAGTAATTGCTTTAATTATATTTAGGCCAAATTCTCCAATCAAGACATAGAGTGGTTGAATAAATTAAAAAAAAAAAAAAGAACCAACTTTATAGTGCCTACAAGAAATTCACTTCAGCTTCAAGGGCACACAAATAAAAGGATTAAAAAAAAGATATTCCATGTAAATGGAAACCACTAGATGATTCCACTAGAAAATTGTTACTACTGTTAATTCAGTAAAGTTTCAGGATATAAGTCAATATAAAATAGCAATTATATTTCTATACACTAAAAAAAAGTATCAAAAAGAAAGACTAAGAAAATAATTTCATTAAAAGTATCACAAATAATTAAACAAAAATAAGTTTAGCCAAGGAGGTAAAAGATCTGTATCCTATAAATTATAAAATGTTGATGAAAGAAATCAAAGAAGCTACAAATAAATGGAAAGATATTCCATACTCATGAACTGGAAAAATTAATATTTTTTAAAATGTCCATATTACCCTAAGCAATCTACAAATTTAATTCCTATTAAAATCCCATATTTTTCACAAAAAGAGAAAAATCAATCCTAAAATCCATGTCAGTCCACAAATGACCCCAAATAGCCAAAGTAGTCTTGAGAAAGTAGAACAAATCTGGAGTCTGTACTTCCTTATTTTTAAACAGTATTTTAAAGCTATACTAATCAAAAGGATAGGTAATGGCATAAAAACAGACTCATAGATTAACAGAACAGAGAACCAAAAATTAAACTCATGCATATATGGTCAACTACTTTACAAAAAGAACCAAGAATATATATACAATGGGGAAGAATAGTCTCTTCATAATTCGTATTGTGAAAATTAAATACCTACAAAAAAAGAGAATAAAACTGGACCCCTATTTAAATCACACACAAAAATCTAATCAAATGGATTAAAGACTTAAACATAAGACTTAAAACTAAAACTTCTGGAAGAAAACACAAAGTAGGCTCCTTCATATTGTACTTAGCAATGATTTATTTGGAGGGTGGGGGTGGGTTTGACATAAAAGTAAAGGCAACACAAGTGAAAATTGTTGCAACTACATCAGAATAAAAAGTTCTGCACAGAAAATTACAAAATGAAAAGTCAATCTATGGAATAGGAGAAAATATCCATAAACCAGTATATCCATTAAGGAGTGAGTATCTAACATACATAAGGAATGCATACAACTCAATGCTAAGTCACTTCAGTCATGTCTGACTCTGTGCGACCCCATAGACGGCAGCCCACCAGGCTCCCTCGTCCCTGGGATTCTCCAGGCAAGAACACTGGAGTGGGTTGCCATTTCCTTCTCCAATGCATAAAACTGAAAAGTGAAAGTGAAGTCGCTCAATCTTATGCGGCTCTTAGCAACCCCATGGACTGCAGCCTACCAGGCTCCTCAATCCATGGGATTTTCCAGGCAAGAGTACTGGAGTGGGGTGCCATTGCCTTCTCCATACAACTCAATAGTAGAAAAACAACCCCAAAATGGGCAAAGTACTTGAACAGACATTTTTCCATAGAAGGCATACAAATGGCAAATAGACACATGAAAAACGCTCAATATCACTAATCATCAGGTAAATGCAAATCAAAGCCACAATGAAATGTCACCTTACACCTGAACAAAATGACTATTAAAGAAATAAATATAAATACTGGTGAGAATGCAGAGAAAAGACAAACCTTGTACACATGATAAGAATGCAAACTTGACCAGCCACTATGGAAAAAAAAATATGGAGAATCTTCAAAAAATAAAAATAGAAACCATACGATCCAGTAGTACCACTTCTGGATATATATATATATCACAAAGATAATGAAATCACTATTGTGATGATGTATCTGTACTCCCATGTTGATTGATGTGTTATTCACAACACCCAAACATCATCTAAGTGTTTGTCTGCCAGCCAATGAATGGACAAAGTAAAGGTGACATATATTTGCTTAGCAGCTGCAGCAGCATACACACAAGGGAATATTATCTACCTTTAGAAAAAGAAGAAAATCCTGCCATTTGTGATAACATGAATGAAACTTCAGGTCATTATTCTAATTGAAATAACTCAGAGTAATATATACTATTGACACTTGAACAACATGGGTTTGAACTGTGCTTATCCACTCATAATTTTTTTTTTCAATAACTGTTAAGTACTACATAGTCTGTGGTTGGTTGACTCTATAAATGTTGAAACACTGATGTGGATGGACAATTACAAAGTGATACTTAGATTTTTGACTTAGATTTTTGTACGAGTCTGAGTTCCTAACCCCTGCATTGTTTCAGAGTCAAATATATGGTATTGTATCACTCAGATACCTAAAAAAATGTCAAACTTACAGAAAAAGACAGTAAACTAGTGGTTGCCAGGGTGGGGATTTGGGAGTATGAGAAACAGACAGATGCCGGTTAAAGGATACAAATTTTCAGTTATAAATAAAGTCTGAGGATCTAATGCATAGGATAGGAATTATCCTTGACGGTACTATATTCCTAAACTGAAATTATCTAAAATGACAGAACTATGCATTTTCACAAAAAATAAGAAAACTAAAAGAAAAAAAGTAAATATGTGAGCTTAAGAATGGATAAATAAAATCAGTGGTGGGAACACTTTCACAATGTATCCATATGTAAAATAGCCTATTTTAATATATTACAATTTACCAACCACACCTTAATAAAGTTGAAAAAAACAAATATACAGATCTATTAAAAAAAAAATCCCCGAGTTGGGAAGATCCCCTGGAGAATGCAACAGCTATGCACTCCAGTATTCTTGCCTAGAGAATTCCATAGAGAGAAAAATATAGGAATATATTTATCCTTGTGTGAGCATATACACACACACACACACACACACATATATATATATATACCAATACAAATATGTACATATAAAGCAGGTACAAGGTATGTTGAATCATAGACAAGCATATATATTAGCTGTCTATTTTCAATCTGTACGATGTGCAAACATAATGAACAAAGCTTTTAATAATATTAAAACTTGAATAAATTAAACTTGATATTACAGAAGGGAAGCAAACAAAGGAAGTCCTCTTGCAAAACAGAAATCTAGGCTAGGAAATAAATTATTTAATTTTATTTGGAAACACAATGATAATAATCTTTAAATTTTGATTATATTTGGTTACAATTTAACTCATATTTTAATTAAAATAAAGTAGATTTGCTTTCCAATATAGTTTAATTCCCAGTATAAGTTCTTATTAGACTATATGTTTACAAAAGAGTAGAGCTCACAAGGAAACTATATTGAGACTTATCCCTCTGAAATGACATGCCATACAGAGCATGAGGGAAAAAGCTTATAGAATATTAACAATCAGGGGACCATGTAAATATGATAAAAATATCACTAAATCACTTGGTTACTAGTTCAGCAGTTCAGTTCACTCACTCAGTCATGTCTGACTCTTTGTGACCCCATGGACTGCAGCGGGCCAGGCTTCCCTATCCATCACCAACTCCCGGAGCTTACTCAAACTCATGTCCATTGAGTCCGTGATGCCATCCAACCATTTTGTTCTCTGTCGGCCCCTTCTCCTGCCTTCAGTCCTTTCCCAGCATTAGGGTCTTTTCCAATGAGTCAGTTCTTTGCATCAGGTGGCCAAAGTATTGGAGATTCAGCATCAGTCCTTCCAGTGAATATTCAGGACTGATTGCCTTTAGGATTAACTGGTTTGATTTCCTTGCAGTCCATGGGACTCTTAAGAGTCTTCTCCAATACCAGAACTCAAAAACATCAATTCTTCAGTGCTCAGCTTTCTTTATGGCCCAGCTCTCACATCCATACATGACTACTGGAAATACCATAGCTCTGACTAGATGGACTGTTGTTGGTAAAGTAATGTCTGTACTTTTTAATATGCTGTCTAGGTTGGTCACAGCTTTTCTTCCAAGGAGCAAGCATCTTTTAATTTCATGGCTGCAGTCATCATCTGCAGTAATGTTGGAACAAAAAATAAATAAATAAATAAAATAAATTCTGTCACTCTTTCGATTGCTTCCCCATCTATTTGCCATGAAATGATGAGACCAGATGCCATGATCTTTGTTTTCTGAATGCTGAGTTTTAAGCCAGCTTTTTCATTCTCCTCTTTCACTTTCATCAAGAGGCTCTCTAGTTCCTCTTCACTTTCTGCCATAAAGGTGGTGTCATCTTCATATCTGAGGTTATTAATATTTCTCTCAGCAATCTTGATCCCAGCTTGTGCTTCATCCAGCCTGGTATTTTACATGATGTACTCTGCATTTATATATATTACACATATATATTAAATATATATATATATAATGTGCATATATATTAAATAATCAGGGTGACAATATAAAGTCTTAATATACTCATTTCCCAATTTGGAACCAGTCCATTGTTACTTGTCCAGTTCTAACTATTGCTTCTTGACCTGCATACAGATTTCTCAGGAGACAGGTAAGGTGGTCTGGTATTTCCATCTCTTGAAGTTTACTAGTTAGATAATTGCTTAAGTACATAACAATCCTTTCCTATCCATAAAAGAAAATAAGACTTTTCATAACTATAGATGGAAAACTACGGTTGTTATCAACCATTTTATTGGTTAACTTATCCTGAAAATTAGTAGTTTCCATCTTTGGCTTGATATTGAAAACACCTGAGATTTGAAAATACTCATACTTGGGTGCTACTTTCAGAATATTATATAATTGGTCTGCTATGTAGTTTGACCAACGGATTTTAAAAGTTCTCCAAAGTATTCCAATGTACACTGAGGATTAAGCACTATTGCTCTAAACAAATTTCATATTGATCAGCCACCAGTTATAATGAACGCATTCACTTATTTGGCTAAAAAGCATCAGATTGCTTAGTCAGCACTTTTTCCTATGACTTTCTCAAAATTACAGTGCTTACAGCAAATTACAATTTACAAACTATGTTTTATTCTTATTATTATAATTTTTAAAAATGTAAGAAAGTATGTTATCACAATAATGTCTCAGATTTTATTCAATCTTCAGTTCTCACTGATATTTTAAGTTATTATTTTTGGCAATTTAGTTCTTTTTGATATTACAAATTGAAAAACTAGCCTCTTTACCCACTGTATATGGATAAAACATATGCAGTGGTTCTGGAGAATATATAATGAGGATAAAACTCTGTATCATGTATATATGTTTATTTATATTATATATGTATGTTATATATATATATATATATAGGCTAAACACTTAGCCTATATATAGGTACACACTCTAGAATTTGTATTTGTACTGACAAAATGTCTACAAACCTCTTAGACTGATGCTTTAGAAAATGAAAGATCTGAACACTATTAAGTTGTTTATCTTGTTAGTTTATTAACATCAAAAGCTATAGCCCAATTCCTAAGTGACATATCATAATTTTTCAAAATATCCTAAACTTGTACTGTCTCTGTAATAGCTAGAGTTTTCCCTCTGCCTGATTTCAGTTTATTGTCTCATCCTTTAATAGTGCACAATTTAAAAACAAGTTCAGAAGTCTTTCCTTCAAGAATTCTCCCTGAATCTCATTCAAAAAAAAATCTTCATCTTGCTTTGGAAACCACAGCGTTTAAAATTTTTCTGCTGCTACTACTGCTGTTAAGTCGCTTCAGTCGTGTCCGGCTCTGTGCGACCCCATAGACGGCAGCCCACCAGGCTCCCCCGTCCCTGGGATTCTCCAGGCAAGAACACTGGAGTGGGTTACCATTTCCTTCTCCAATGCATGAAAGTGAAAAGTGAAAGGGAAGTCACTCAATCGTGTCCGACCTTCAGCTACCCCATGGACTGCAGCCTACCAGGCTCCTCCATCCATGGGATTTTCCAGGCAAGAGTACTGGAGTAGGGTGCCATTGCCTTCTCCAAAATTTTTCTACTAGGTGCTTATTATTTTCTACTTTCTGTTGTAAATTCTCTGCTCATGTAATACATGGACCCTCTTATATACTTATTTAATAAATCATAACTAGCTTAACTGTTTTCTCCTAATATTTCAAAACATTTTTTACCTTCACTCAATAGCTACTTGGTTTATGAGTTTTAAATCATGAATAATGTTAATTTATTTGGTGTAGAAAATTACTACTTATATCTTTGTACAAAACAAAAGCCACTTTCAATGCTTGGTAAGTATTTAAAGCTCCATACAGAATTATATCAATTTACTGTTAAATATTAAGGCAATTATAGGAGATCTGTTGTCACTGAATAATTCTATTATAAAAACACACTTTAAATAGTATAGTAAAAATGCAAAAAACTTCTTCAATAAGCACAGATTTCCAAAGGACTAAATATATGTAGACAAATACATTTCATTACAGTATGAAAGTATGTTAACAGAAACACTGAATTAATTTATTTAAAAATGTCTATATCCTTATATCAATTGTGTGGTTCATTCAAACGGTCTCAAAAATATTCAGTGCTTATTTTGAGCTATTTCTCATGATTAGCTTAAGTTTTTTTCATTGACTAGAATCATTTTTATTGCCACAATATCTTTTCTGTAGCATTGAAGTTCAAAGGGGATTTTTTAATAAGCCAGTTAAAGTTCCTCAAATGATTCTTTTTGCATAATCTCCCAACTTTTACCCTGTTTACAGTCACTGTGGGCTTGAGTAATCCCACGTATATCTCAGTCTCCATAACTTCAATGATTTCAGTTTTTTTTTTTTTATTCTAGCCTTCTTTCTCTGCTTTTTATTATTTACTTTCTTTGCTTCTTTTAAAAGTATTTACAATAGATGACTTTATAATCCTCTACTTTCCTATTCAGCTACTTCTAGAATCTTTCTAGCATTATCATTTATAGCCAAATTGAAACTCCTAAGACCTGTATACAAGCACACTCTAATTGTTCTTTGACATGATGTATAATGTCAATTTACTGAGGTAATTTAGTAACATTATAGCCCCATGATATCATGGAACAATTTTCTAATAACATCAAATTCTTATAAAATCCTAGCAAAATTTTACTATCTTCTATAAAATAGTAGCATATGGTAGTTTTATGTTTAATGTGGGATATCTTTTGTTGATAACCTTGAAGTTACTACTCACATCACAATAATACTTGTAACCAAATGCAGAGAAAGCAGATTAAAAAATTGTTTTTTAAAATATAAATTTATTTATTAGAACTGGAGGCTAATTACTTTACAATATTGTATTGGTTTTGCCATACATCAACATGAATCTGTCACAGGTGAACATGTGTTCCCCATCGTGAATCCCCCTCCTAACTCCCTCCCCATCCCATCCTTCTGGGTCATCCCTGTGCACCAGCCCCAAGCATCCTGTATCATGCATCGAACCTGGACTAGCGATTGATTACACATATGATAATATACATGTTTCAATGCCATTCTCCAAATCATCCCAACTTTGCCCTCTCCCACAGAGTACAAAAGACTGTTCTATACATCTCTTACACATCTTTTACTGTCTCGCATACAGGGTTATCATTACCATCTTTCTAAATTCCATGTATATGCGTTATTATACTGTGTTGGTGTTTTTCTTTCTGGCTTACTTCACTCTGTATAATAGGCTCCAGTTTCATCCACCTCATTAGAACGGATTCAAAAGCATTCTTTTTAATGGCTGAGGAATACTCCATTGTGTATATGTACCACAGCTTTCTCATTCATTCGTCTGCTGATGGACATCTAGTTTGCTTCCATATCCTGGCTATTATAAACAGTGCTTCGATGAACATTGGGGTACATGTGTCTCTTGTGAGTGAGAAAGCAACAACTCCACAAAAATGGAATCCCTGGTATAAACAATAACAGGAAGCAGGAATTCATCAGGGGGCATATATGAAAATAACACATATTATGAGGATTAGACATTAAAAATACAAACATGTAAAACATTTTTGCCAAGAAATTGATTCTGAGAAATTACTATGAGAAATCAGATTCTCACAGTGATTCTAATGGAAAGCAACATTTTAGCACTAAATAATATGGCAAAATTAGCCAGGATCTTGTCAAGAAAAGAAGAAAAACCAATGCAAAATATGCAAAAGTTAGATCCTAACTTTGTTCCAATTCAGTTCAGTCGCTCAGTCGTGTCCAACTCTTTGTGACACCATGAATCGCAGCACGCCAGGCCTCCTTGTCCATCACCAACTCCCAGAGTTCACTCAAACTTACGTCCATCAAGGCGGTGATGCCGTCCAGCCATCTCATCCTCTGTCGTCCCCTTCTCCTCCTGCCCCCAATTCCTCCCAGCATCAGAGTCTTTTCCAATGAGTCAGCTCTTTGCATGAGGTGGCCAAAGTCCTGGAGTTTCAGCTTTAGCATCATTCCTTCCAAAGAACACCCAGGGCTGATCTCCTTTAGAATGGACTGGTTGGATCTCCTTACAGTCCAAGGGACTCTCAAGAGTCTTCTCCAACACCACAGTTCAAAAGCATCAATTCTTCAGTGCTCAGCTTTCTTCACAGTCCAACTCTCACATCCATACATGACCACAGGAAAAACCATAGCCTTGACTAGACGGACCTTTGTTGGCAAAGTAATGTCTCTGCTTTTGAATATGCTATCTAGGTTGGTCATAAATATTCTTCCAAGGAGTAAGTGTCTTTTAATTTCATGGCTGCAGTCACCATCTATAATGATTTTGGAGCCCTTTATAAATCTTGCTGAGAATATGGAGACCCCAAAATCACAAGCCCTATTCTATGAGGTATTACTTTCCTTGACACAAAGTAAATTTTCAGGTCAGGCTTATTCTATAAATCATGAATTGATACTTCTTTCAGTTGCAGTGAGAGAACTTTAACAATATCTTAAGCAAGAGTTGAAATTTGTTCTCTCATATAATTTAAACAAAATTTCAAAAATAGTTTTAAATACTGATGATTTTAGCGACTGAAACAATATTATCTGGGGTCCCTCTCTCCATCTTTTAGATTAACTCACTCCGGGTAGTAAGCATCAAAGCCACCAGCAATCCAAAGTTCACATTTTCTTGAAATAGCTCCATAATATGGGGCCCCTCCTCTCTGAAATGTGTCCACTTCCCGGATTCATCTCCATTTGATTAGCTTAAATCACACTGAACCAGTCACTGTGATCACATGGAAGAGTAATTTGAGTACATGTCATTCAAAGGTTGGCAAATATTTTCACCAAAGGAAAGGATGGGGTTCCAGGTAAGCATAAAATAAAATCAAACAAATAAATGTCTGTCATAGGCCTGACTCTCATTATTTCTATGAATATTAGTTAGCACATCTGATTAAATAAAAATTGCTTTCTTACACACTGCTATATTTAAAATGGATGCCCTATAAGAACTGTACAGCACATGGAGTTCTGCTCATTGTTATGCATCAGCCTGGTTGGGAGGGGAGTTTGGGGGAGAATAGATACATGAATCTGAGCTACCAGGGTCTGGTGGCTCACACTGGTAAGGAATTCATCTGCAGGGGACCCAGGTTTGATCTCTGGATGGGGAAGATCCCCTGGAGAAGGGAATGGCAACCCTCTGCAGTATTCTTGCCTGGAGAATCCCATGGACAGAGGAGCCTGGCAGGCTGCAGTCCATAAGGTAGAAAAGAGTTGGACAGACTGAATGACTAACACTTTCACTTTCAGATATATATATTTGCATGGCTGAGTCCCTTTGCTGTTCACCTAAAACTATCACAACATTGTTAATCATCAGCTATACTCCAATACAAAAAAAAAAAATTTTAAGTGTTTTAAAATATAAGAACCACAAATACAACAACCACACAAATGATATTTTTCCTTCACATTGCCAAAATCAATGGATCAATTCCTTTAACCATATTTTAAGTAAATCATAATAGAGAAATACAGATGTATTTTAAAAGCATGTTAGAATTTTTATCTTTATTTCTACTTTACCACATAATTTTCTCCATAAATGAATATGCTTTATTTCATTGAGGCCAACTTTTATAACATCATAGAATATCAACAGTTTTAGCATTTTCTCTCCTTGTTTGGTCTAAAAAATTATAAACTGATTTTTGATGTTCTGCAGTGTGTCTTACTTTCACTTATAGACTTCTGGCTCTTACATTTCCAGAGATGTAGGGGAAAAAAAATGCAGCTTTGTTTTCATCATTATCCCAACTTCTATTCTTGATTGGTGCAGTTGCCCTACAAAAGAATGTAGGGCATAATTGTTCAGAATTTGTTTGATAGATAATTCATCCAATCAAATTATATTATTTCAAATAGTTTCAAACCAATATTGCTTTACATATGAGTAGTTCTTTGCAGTTGAGAACATGAGTTGATGATATATATTAAAACAAACCATATAGCAAAATAGTTTAAAGATAAACACTGAAGTTAGTCTGTTGGGATCAAATCTAAATCTACAGGCTTTTGGTAGTATAGCACATCCAAGTGATATTGTTAACATTTGTTTAGTATTCTAACTTATGATAACATTAATTAATTGTTAATTAATTATTAAATTACTAAAAGTAAAATACTTAAAATAAAATACATAATAAAAAATAAAATTCTATTTCAGCTGCAGTTGACCCTTGAGTATAAAGGGTTTAAACTGCCCAAGTCTGTTTAGGATTTTTTTTTAAATAAACATGGTATTAAATTTTATGTGTATGGGATGTGGAAACTCAGAAACACAGGGCCAACTATAAGACTTTAGCATTCATAAATTTTAATATGCATAGTAGGTTCTGAAATCAATCACCCTAAGGATACTGAAGGAGAATTATACTTTACTTGGACTTTTTGATGAGGGGAGTTAAATAAAACTCTACATTGTTTAACAGTCACATGTAATTTAAATAAAAATTTTCTGGGCTACAAAATCATTGCAGATGGTGATTGCAGCCATGAAACTAAAAGACACTTACTCCATGGAAGGAAAGTTATGACAAACCTAAACAGTATATTAAAAAGGAGAGACTATTTGTCAACAAAGGTCCATCTAATCAAGGCTATGGTTTTTCCAGTGGTCATGTATGGATGTGAGAGTTGGACCATAAAGAAAGCTGAGTGCTGAAGAATCAGTGCTTTTGAACTGTGGTGTTGGATAAGACTCTTGAGAGTCCCTTGGACTGCAAGGAGATCCAACCAGTCCATCCTAAAGGAGATCAGTCCTGGGTGTTCACTGGAAGGACTAATGTTGAAGCTGAAACTCCAATACTTTGGCCACCTGATGTGAAGAGCTAACTCATTGGAAAGACTCTGATGCTGGGAAAGATTGAGGGCAGGAGGAAAAGGGGACAACAGAGGATGAGATGGTTGGATGGCATCACTGACTCAATGGACATGGGTTTGGGTGGAATCTGGGAGTAGGTGATAGACAGGGAGGCCTGGCGTGCTGCAGTTCATGGGGTCGCAAAGAGTCAGACATGACTGAGCAACTGAACTGAACTGAATAATTTTAAAATATTAACGTTTATCTAAAACAATTTTTGTCTTTAGAATTTAAAAAATATTTAAAACGTCTCATGAAAATCTAGATTTCCAACAGGTGTTAATTAACGTTTTCTTAAAAAAATTGCAAAGACTTAAAACCATAGATATTGCTTTTATTTTTTTTTTAATTTTATTTTTAAACTTTACATAATTGTATTAGTTTTGCCATAGATATTGCTTTTAAATAAATAAGAATACAAGAAAAAGAAAAGCAAAAAAGCAAAATGGCTGTCTGAGGAGGCCTTACAAATAGCTGTGAAAAGACGAGAAATGAAAAGAAAAGGAGAAAAGAAAAGATATACCCATTTGAATGCAGAGTTCCAAAGAATAGCAAGGAGAGATAAGAAAGCCTTCCTCAGCGATCAATGCAAAGAAATAGAGGAAAACAATAGGATGGGAAAGACTAGAGATCTTTTCAAGAAAATTAGAGATACCAAGGGAACATTTCATGCAAAGATGGGCTCAATAAAGGACAGAAATGGTAGGGACCTAACAGAAGCAGAAATTATTAAGAAAAGGTGACAAGAATACACAGAAAAACTGCAAAAGAAAGATCTTCACCACCCAGAAAATAATGATGGTGTGATCACTCACCTAGAGCCAGACATCCTGGAATGTGAAGTCAAGTGGGCCTTAGAAAACATCACTACAAACAAAGCTAGTGGAGGTGATGGAATTCCAGTTGAGCCATTTCAAATCCTGAAAGATGATGCTGTGAAAGTGCTGCATTCAATATGCCAGCAAATTTGGAAAACTCAGCAGTGGCCATAGCACTGGAAAAGGTTAGTCTTCATCCCAATCCCAAAGAAAGGCAATGCCAAAGAATGCTCAAACTACTGCATAATTTCACTCATCTCACATGCTAGTAAAGTAATGCTCAAAATTCTCCAAGCCAGGCTTCAGCAATACGTGAACCAAGAACTTCCAGATGTTCAAGCTGGTTTTAGAAAAGGCAGAGGAACCAGAGATCAAATTGCCAACATCTGCTGGATCATGGAAAAAGCAAGGGAGTTCCAGAAAAACATCTATTTCTGTTTTATTGACTATGCCAAAGCCTTTGACTGTGTGGATTACAATGAACTGTGGACAATTCTTCATGAGATGGGAATACCAGACCACCTTAGCTGCCTCTTGAGAAACCTGTATGCAGGTCAGGAAGCAACAGTTCAAACTGAACATGGAACAACAGACTGGTTCCAAATAGAAGAAGGAGTACATCAAGGCTTATTTAACTTATATGCAGAGTACATCATGAGAAAAGCTGGGCTGGAGGAAGCACTAGCTGGAATCAAGGTTGCTGGGAGAAATATCAATACCCTCTGATTTGTAGATGACACCACCCTTATGGCAGAAAGTGAAGAAGAACTAAAGAGCCTCTTGGTGAAAGTGAAAGAGGATAGTGAAAAAGTTGGCTTAAAGCTCAAAATTCAGAAAACTAAGATCACGGCATCTGGTCCCATCTCTTCATGGCAGATAGATGGGGAAACAGTGGAAACAGTGGCTGACTTTATTTTTTGGGGCTCTAAAATCACTGCAGATGTTGATTGCAGCAATGAAATTAAAAGACGCTTACTCCTTGGAAGGAAAGTTATGACCAACCTAGATAGCATATAAAAAAGGAGAGACATTACTTTGCCAGCAAAGGTCTGTCTAGTCAAGGCCCTGTTTTTTCCAGTGGTTTTGTATGAATATGAGAGTTGGACTATAAATAAAGCTGAGCATGGAAGAATTGATGTTTTGGAACTGTGGTGTTGGAGAAGACCCTTGGACTGCAAGGAGATCCAGCCAGTTCATCCTAAAGGAGATCAGTCCTAGGTGTTCATTGGAAGGCCTGATGTTGAAACTGAAACGCCAACACTTTGAGCACCTGATGTGAAGAGCTGACTCATTTGAAAAGACCCTGATGCTTGGAAAGATTGAGGGCAGGAGGAGAAGGGGACGGCAGAGGATAAGATGGTTGGATGACATCATCAACGTGATGGACATGGGTTTCGGTTTACTCTTGGAGTTGGTGATGGAAAGGGAGGCCTGGCATGCTGTGGTTCATGGGCTCACAAAGCTTTGGACACAACTAAGTGACTGAACTGAACTGATCATTGTTTAAAATGCTATTTTGATGATTTCAGTATAAAACTACAAAATGTCTTCCCCATCCTGAACCCCTATACCTGTGGCGGATTCATTTCGATATATGGCAACACCAATACAATATTGTAAAGTTAAAAAATAAAATAAATTTTTTTTAAAAAAGGAAAAAACCTACAAAATGTAAAACGACTAACTTGGGCATGATTCCAATATATTGAACCATTTTGTATTTTATATTAAAATAGATCTAAATTTTTACCTGCATAGACATTCAGATCAGATCAGTTGCTCAGTCGTGTCCGACTCTTTGCGACCCCATGAATTGCAGCACGCCAGGCCTCCCTGTCCATCACCAACTCCCGGAGATCACTCAGACTCACGTACATCGAGTCGGTGATGCCACCCAGCCATCGCATCCTCCGTCGTCCCCTTCTCCTCTTGCCCCCAATCCCTCCCAGCATCAGAGTCTTTTCCAATGAGTCAACTCTTCGCATGAGGTGGCCAAAGTACTGGAGTTTCACCTTCAGCATCATTCCTTCCAAAGAAATCCCAGGGCTGATCTTCAGAGTGAACTGGTTGGATCTCCTTGCAGTCCAAGGGACTCTCAAGAGTCTTCTCCAACACCACAGTTCAAAAGCATCAATTCTTCGGCGCTCAGCCTTCTTCACAGTCCAACTCACATCTATACATGACCACAGGAAAAACCATAGCCTTGACTAGATGAACCTTTGTTGGCAAAGTAATGTCTGCTTTTCAATATGCTATCTAGGTTGGTCATAACTTTCCCTCCAAGGAGTAAGCGTCTTTTAATTTCATGGGGGCAGTCACCATCTGCAGTGATTTTGGAGCCCAGAAAAATAAAGTCTGACACAACACTAGCACAGTGCATTCTTACATACTTCAATAAACAAAATGCTTCCAAAATATGAATATACTTGAATATACAAACTGGTGTTTGTGCATGTATGTGAATACATACAAAAATATAATCAGTACTAAGAACAATTTCTAAATAAACTATCTTTTTGTGAAATCTTTCAACCAAGAATAATCAATCTCCCTATATACCTAAGGAAATGGAATGACTTTCTCAAATAATACAACAAGAATGACAATACGGGTGAACTTGTAAGACTTTATGCTAAGTGAAATAAGCTAGATAAAAATAGACAAATATTGTATGATCTCATTTATATGGGGAATCTGAAAAAAAAAAAAATAGAGCCACATTCATAGTAACAGAGAACAGAGAACCAGATGATGATTATCCAGAGACTAGGATGTGGGGGGAAGGGAGGATAGAATTACAGAAAAATAAAGTAGAATAGTGGCTATCAGTAGATGAGGGGAGGGAAGCCAGGTGATGGGAAGTTGCTCTTTAGTGGATACATAATTTCACTTTTGCAAGATGAGAATTTTGGTTGGTGATACTGGTTACACCAGAACATGAATATACATAACACTGTTGAAATGTACACTTAAAGTGGTTACAATAGTACTGTTTCTAAGTGAAGTGTTCTGTATATCTGTTAGACCTTTCCTACAAATGTTAAAAAAAAAGTTTGACTATATTTCAGAGTTCTATAAAGTAGTTTTTCTGTCAGTGAAAGTAATCGTTAAATAAGAATAAAACTGACATTTGAGAAATTATGATTGCCTTCCTTCTTCATAGTGCAGTCTTTCTTTTAGAGTGTAATCATTACTGAAAATGTATGCTTCAAAGCGTAAAGTCAGAGTAACATTTTACAACACAGATTTATTTATTAATGTATTCTTTTTACTCAGACACCACACTATGGATTAACTGTTGTGTTGATAGAAATTTTTGCCTTGATGCATAAATTCAGAGATTAGAAAAAAAAAAATAGACCACAGGTGTGAAAATAGGTAACAATAGAAAATAGCTTCTGAATTTGCCTTTTTTTCCCTGTAATGACAACGTTGAATTATTAAACTAAAATAGAACATTTCACCAATTTTAAGGACAATTCCTGGTGCAAAGAGTGTAAAACTGCTGTCCAAGTATTGTGAACAGCATGGAAACTGAATAAACAGTGATATGCAATATTACATGAAATTAGACTTAAAAGTAATTAGACATCAAAATCATGACTACTTGCAAAATGGCTATCAAATATTGTTTTATGAGAAGCTCCCCATTGTGGAGCAAATGAGAGAACAGTTTCTAGCCCCACTCAAAGCAGATATGAATTTTCCTTTCTTAAAAATTCTAAATGAATATTCTGTCCTACAGGTTTCTGATGTATCCAGATATTACAATGGCAACACAATACACCAACAAACAAAAAGATAAATCCATATAAAGTGAGTTTATGGAAGGCATACAAAACTCAACAAGAGACAGAAATCATAGAGCATGTTGCAAATAGAAACTTTCCCATACATTGAGCTTTAAACAGGGTTACTTAAAGATTTTGAACAGGTATATGAGCAAAGAAGAGATATTTGACAACAAGCTAAATCAATAAGGAAATTAATGAGGATGAGAACTTGTTCAATATAATGATAATCCCAATTGTCAACAAAAAGTTCTCAGTGATATGATTAATATTTACCATGAGGTCTTTAGCAAAAAAAAAAAACAAAACAAAACAAAATAACAGAATTTGTTAGAACTAAATTAATATTACTTATTACTGATTTTATTCACACATACGTTTAACAATGCATAGTGTTTTCATTATAAGCATGGGCATATTAATTTATCTCATTCCTCTTACCATAGAGTTTAATTGGCTGGAATGTATGCCTAATATAAGGTCTAATAAGCTTGTTTGGATTTTAAAGTTTAATTGCGTTGATAGGATTCTGTGTTACCCATGGACCTTACTTGATGTTGCAAGATACAAATGCCCATTTAATTAAAGCAGTAGATAAAGGTTAAATGGGCTATAGGTTACAGATCTTTATATTGATGTATTATAGGCAACAGAAGGTAGTGCAGATAATGGCATTGCCTATTAGAGTGGTATTCCATGTACCAAAGATATTCTTAGCTTGTCATATTAAAAATATATGTTCAAAATTATTATTTTTAAAGAGGAAAATATTCTTTGTCATAAATTAGGTAACCACAGATGCATGGGTTTATCTCTGGACTTTCTATCTTTATGGTAGCCAGGACATGGAAGCAACCTAAATGCCATCAACAGAGGAATGGATAAAGAAGATGAAATATGTGTATGCAACAGAATATTACTCAGCCATAAAAAAGCACAAAATAATGCTATCTGCAGCAATATGGATGGACCTAGAGTTCACTTCACTGATAGACCCTCACTTCACTTCAGTGACGTAAATCTTACTTACTTGACTTAGTTCACTCAGTGAAGTATGTCAGGCACAGAAAGCCAAATATATCATATCACTTATATGTGGAACCTAAAATAATGGTGCAAATGTACTTAGTTACAAAACAGAAAAATTACTTATGGTTACCATGGGATAAGGGGGAGGGATAATTTGATAAATTGGGATTGACATATATAAGCTACTATATATAAAAATGATAACAAATAAGAACCTACTGTATAGTACAGGGAATTCTACTCAATACTCTCTAACAGCCTATATGGGAAAATAATATATTAAAAAAAAGGGTGGATGCATGTATATGTATGAATTATTAACTTTGCTGTACATCTTAAACTAACAGAATGTTGTAAATCAACTATATTCCAATAAAAATATTTAAAAAAAAGGAAAACTAAATGTTAGCATTGAATAAAAATAAGGCAAAAAGAGATTAAAAACATTAACACTGAACACTAGAAACATGTTAAGAGTAGATTAAGTGCATTCATCATACACACAAATGAAACCTATGTGAAGGGATGATACGTAAATT
Source organism: Bubalus bubalis (assembly GCF_019923935.1). Lineage (NCBI taxonomy): Eukaryota > Metazoa > Chordata > Mammalia > Artiodactyla > Bovidae > Bubalus > Bubalus bubalis. Next base: position 85,116,756 of record NC_059157.1, read on the forward strand.
AGCTTGACTAGAGTATAACTGTACTAAGTATATATATATAGTAAATCATGTTGTACATTTTAAATATATACATTTTTATTTAAAATATATAAAAACATTATAACAGAAATAACATTACCTAATTTCAGAAATGTACTGGGTTATTTTTAAGTGCATCCTTTAATATGTGTTGGAGAAGACTCTTGAGAGTCCCTTGGACTGCAAGGAGATCCAACCAGTCCATTCTAAAGGAGATCAGTCCTGGGTGTTCATTGGAAGGACTGATGCTAAAGCAGAAACTCCAATACTTTGGCCACCTCATGCGAAGAGTTGACTCATTGGAAAAGATTCTGATGCTGGGAGGGATTGGGGGCAGGAGGAGAAGGGGACCACAGAGAATGAGATGGCTGGATGGCATCACCCACTTGATGGACATGAGTTTGGGTAAACTATGGGAGTTGGTGATGGACAGGGAGGCCTGGCGTGCTGCGATTCATTGGGGTCGCAAAGAGTCAGACACGACTGAGCGACTGAACTGAACTGAATTTCAAAAATGAACTGGGTTCTTATTTTTAACTGCATCCTTTAGTATGAATTTAATATTTGGGAAAATATAAATATATTCTAGTAATTCTAATGAAAATTAGAATTTTAGTATTTTTGAAAAGGGAATCATTGAATATATAGTAGCATAATAAGCAGGAGTTATGCTAATCATAATTTAGCAGTAATATATGGTAAGGATTTTTAGTGAGCACTTAAACATTTTAAGCATAAAGCAGTACAAAGCAAATTTTATACCTCAAATGAGAAGGAGGAATTTATTGATGATATAATTTACTATTGAAAAGGACAAATTATCATGTAAGCAAAAGGTACAAATACACTACCATATTCTTCATATTTTTCAAGAAATGAATACAAACTAAAACTATAAATCATTTGTATTTATTGTCTATATATTATATAAATAAATATTATATCCCATTTCTATAGACAAAGTAGAGAGAAAAAGGACATCAATTCTCATTCTTGGTTAATATGTCTGAGAATAATTCCAACAACTCATTCATCATTTAAATGTTCAAATCAGTTTCCCAAATTTAATTCATTGTAAATTATTTTTAGGCAACAATGAGTAGAAAGGGAGCCAGCTCACACTTTAAAAATATTATGGCGCTGCATCCCAAAACTAATGGGGTATTTCGATAGGTAATTCAGTAGGATGTGAAGAAACAGGGAAGAAGGCATGTTTGTAAATATGTTCATACAGAAGAATATAAACTATAATAAATGCATTTTAAAACTTTTATAGGCTCCAGTTTCATCCATCAATGTAGGATACAGGATGCTTGGGGCTGGTGCACTGGGATGACCCAGAGGGATGGCACAGGGAGGGAGGTGGGTGGGGGATTCAAGATGGGTAACACATATACACCTGTGGTGGATTCAAATTGATGTATGGCAAAACCAATACAATATTGTAAAGTAATTAGTCTCCAATTAAAATAAATAAATTTAAATTAACAAAAAACTTTTATAAAAATAATCAATATTTCTTGAACCATTCGCCAGACACATAATTTATATTTACAAACTTTATGATATCTGTAGCAAATGCTCTTGCTAGTAACATTTAATTAATGACAAATTTAGTAGAGAAATTCAAAATTTTTCCCAAAGCCAAATTATTAAGTGACCAAGCATAGTCCTATATCCAATATTAAGTAATACAGAGCCATTAGTCTTGATGGCTTTGGTTGGAAAATACTGAGTCTAGATATGTATCTGGGGCTTCCCTGGCTCAGACATTAAAGAATCCGCCTGCAATGCCGGAGACCTAGGTTCAATCCCTGGGTTGGGAAGATCCCCTGGAGAAGTGCATGGCAATCCACTCCAGTGTTCTTGCCTGGAGAATTCTATGGACAGAGGAGCCTGGTGGGCTACAGTACATGGGGTCACAAAGAGTCAGACATGACTGAGCACAGCACAGCACAAGAGGTGTATCTATTAAAGCTTAAGGCCTTTGACCAACTAGTTACTGGTGAGAAATGGAAAGTGGGAGTTGTGAAGAATTAGAGATCCCAGGTGGAGAAGGTGATGGCACCCCACTCCAGTACTATTGCTGGAAAATCCCATGGATGGAGGAGCCTGGTGGGCTGAAGTCCATGGGGTCACGAAGAGTCGGACACGACTGAACAACTTTACTTTCACTCTTCACTTTCATGCACTGGAGAAGGAAATGGCAACCCACTCCACTGTTCTTGCCTGGAGAATCCCAGGGACGGGGGAGCCTGGTGGGCTGACATGTATGGGGTCACACAGAGCTGGACACGACTGAAGCGACTTAGCAGCAGCAGCAGCAGAGATGCCAGGCATGAGAAACAACTGGAGCAAAGGGAAGTGGAAGAAAAGTAGCAACTGATTCATTTGAGGGACACACTATGGAAAGGAGCTTGGCTTAGATAATTTGGTATCACTGCAGAATGGTTTCAAGGAAGGCAATAAGGTATTAATTTGAAGCTTAGTATAAAAGTCACAGCAGAGCTCTGACCTGGAGATAAACATGGAAAGATTACCAGTGAAAGAAGATATTTCTCTTTGTGACCCTATGGACTATACAGTCCTTGGTATTCTCCTGCCCAGAATACTGGAGTGGGTAGCCTTTACGTTCTCCAGGGGATCTTCCCAACCCAGGGATTGAACCCAGGTCTCCCACATTTTAGGCGGATTCTTTACCAGCTGAGCCATAAGGGAAGCCCAAGAATACTGGAGTGGGTAGCCTATTCCTGCTCCAGTGGATCTTCCCGACCCAGGAATTTAACTGGGGTCTCCTACGTTGCAGGCAGATTCTTTACCAACTGAGCTATCACAGGGAAGCCCCAAGAAGATATAACTCCTGGAAATTAAAGGAAGAGTGCTTGCAAGAAATCTGTGAGAGTAATGGACAGAGAGGCCAGGAAAGAAAGAAAAGGATTATCAGCAGTTTGCTAACCTTACTTTCCTCTCAAGAAAATCCTCACTTCTCCTCTTACACCACTTTCTTCACTCCACACAGATCACAGATTCCCCTTCTCTTATTTTGAACTCCTGAGCTTACCTCACACACTGGAAAGAAAGAAAGGAGAAAAGGTAGAAAGGAAGAAGAAAGGAGGAAAATGAAAAGAGAATTCATCAGTTTATATAACCTGATCATCTTCCCACTTTTAAATCAGACAACATACTTTCCACTTTCAAAATACACAATCCCTTCCTTTGTCTTTTTGGATCATAATCACATAACACTCTCAGCTCATATTTCATCAGTTTTGTTGTCTTCCTCAGTACTCAATCCTTTTTATTAGTACTCATTTTTGATTTGGTATCTCTTATCTTAAATAAAAACAAAAAATTCCACAAAAATAAATATTCTTTGACCATATATCCTGTTCCATCTTCCCTAACACTTATTTCCCAGTATTTTTTGCTCTTGAATTTTTGCCTTCAGCCCTTCTACCTGGTATCATGGTATTTCCTCATGTCTGAATTATAAACTCTGGAATTTTCTATGGTAAGATAAATTGGTGATAAACTCTTTCAGTTTTTATTTGGCTGCTGCTGCTACTAAGTTGCCTCAGTCGTGTCCGACTCCGTGCGACCCCATAGACGGCACCACCAGGCTCCCCCATCCCTGGGATTCTCCGGGCAAGAACACTGGAGTGGGTTGCCATTTCCTTCTCCAATGCATGAAAGTGAAAAGTGAAAGTGAAGTCACTCAGTCGTGTCCAACTCTTCGTGACCCCATGGACTGCAGCCCACCAGTCTCCTCCATCCATGGGATTTTCCAGGCAATAGTACTGGAGTGGGGTGCCATCACCTTCTCCTGGGAATAGCTTTATTTTCCAAATGTTCTTGATGACTGGGGACTCCAGATATAGAAATTTCCTCTTATTCTTGAAGGTTAGGGATTCCAGATGTAGAATCTCAGGTGGATTGTTAATTTTTATACCACATTTGTGGATAATATTCCACTGTCTTCTAGCTACCTTGTTTGGGTTCATACATCAGCTTTTATTCCAACAGCTGTTCTCTGGTTTTCCTTCTGTCTCTTAACTACACTACCCTTTACTTTTTCTGGAATACTTCCAAATATGAATTTCTTTTTACTTATAAGTGAGGGTTGGATGCTGGTATTTGGAATTCAACAGTTCTATAAATTTTAAGCCATTTCCTCATTGAGTAGAATTTTTTTTTTCAAATTTAAATTGTTACATTATTGCCTTGTGAAATTTTGATTAAACATGCTATATACTTTTATTCTACTTGCCATGACTCCTACCTCCTATTTTGTTTCTCTGACTTCTTGAGGTACCTTCTGGATAAGTCCTTTGGATCTGCTTTTCAATTATTATTTCTCCTTTTATCTGAGTACACTCTAATATTCAATCCATTTTTTTAAATTTTATAATTTTTTATTTCATAATTTATTTTTAATTAAAGAATAACTGATTTACAGAATTTTGTTGTTTTCTGTCAAACATCAACATGAATCAGCCATAGGATTTCTTATTATACAAAATATAGTTATCCTTATACATTTAGTACATTTCAGAAAAACATTTTTGTCAGAATTATGGTTTTGGCCATTTGTGAAAAAATCTTAATGTTTCTTGTATCTTCTTTTTGGGCAAATATATAAATACTACTATAATTTTCAGTTGCTCAGATGATAAAGAATCTGCCTGCAATGCAGGACACCTGGGTTTGATCCAAGGGTTGAGATGATCCCCTGGAGAAGTGAATGGCTACCCACTCCAGTTTTCTTACCTGGAGAATTCCATGGCAGTTACCTGGCAGGCTACAGTCCATGGCCTCACAAAGAGTTGGACACAACTGAGAACTTACCACTTCCATTTTCACTATATGCTAGAAAGCCTATTTCAAATCTTTTCAATTCCATTAATTTGATTAACTAGACAAATAGACTGGACAAATATGGTCATCAGGATGTCTTTCCCTGCTCAGTTTGAATCTAACATAGCCAAGTACATACTTATTTTTCTCAATCTCTCAAACCATTTGGCCATGCATTTTCAATTTATACAGAGAACTCATCTATTTGCATCAGGACATCACACTGACGAAATGTAGAACTCATCCCCTCTTCTATCCTGATGTCATTGTTGAACATGTCATGAGATCAAATGGTTTGTCTAAACAAATTTACTTGATAGGCTATACAATGTGAATCAGATAATGTTAAAGAGAAATAGTGAATTTTAAAAAATACATTTTATATGAAAAATACATCTTTTTCCTTTTTTCTGATAGAGAAATTAAAGTTACAAATACATACAAAATATTTCTTGCATAAATATTCTTGAGTTTTTGTAGTTCTGAGTCAAGTAGCTTAATGTATGTCATTAAGAGAATCTTACCCCAAGCAAGAAGAATAGTTGAGTTATAATTCGTTCACTGTACTCAGTCACTGGTTGGAAGTACCCTTTGAGGAGAATGTACTCAGGAACACACAATAAACAGAATATACCATAGCTAGAGAATGTCATTTAGCTTTGTTCCCTATGAGCTCTTGAGGTCAAATCTGAGAGATGAATCTCCATGGCTATTTTATAGGTCAAAGAAGTTCTCTTTAGAGAAATGACATGAAATCAGAGTCTAAAATGATAAGAAGGGATCAGTAATTGACTGACCTGAGCTGGTCATTTTCTTCTTTCAATATATCCAAAGCACTGAACTATGAACATCCAATTGCAAAGTCTTTATAATTTCTTCTGTATACCTCAAATACCAAAATACTGAAGCATTCAGTGCGTCTTTTTCCACATATATTCCCTCACAGTTCACTATCTTTGCAAAGGATCATCTCCATGCTGGAGTCCCAGTAGCACCACTAACTATGCTATTACTAGGAAAGCAGCATCTGCAGAATATAGTCTATGATAGAATCAGAGGATCCCACAGTCATGTGCTCTCCACCTCACTTCTTCTGCCATTAAGTAGTTCCAAAGGATTAAGGTGACATTATGCAGGATCCTATAGGTGGGACATGTCCTTATAGCTTTGTTGCTCATAAAAGAAATCATGACCAACTTTCCTTTACAAGTGAAGTATTTCCAACAGTCTTCTATTCAGAGACCATACTCTGACCAATTATAAATAGGAGCCCAATCCCACAACAGTATCTCCTACTTTCAGCATCATTTTACAGAAAATATCCATTACCAATCTTCCCCCTGATATCAGTGCTCCTCTTAATCGGGCCTTCGCTGAGTCATTGCAAATGCAGTTTTAACCCGTTGTGAACAGGAACAGCTGTAGCAGATGGTTTCTTGTGTCTCACATTTTAGTATATTTATTTCTCTAAGTCTTTTTTTCCCTTCCTCCATTCTCTGCCTGCACCTTCTTCTGCAAGCCTCATTTTGTTTAATGTGGGCCATTTCTATTTTCTTAACTTCCAGAGGCCATCCTAGCAGTGTATCAGAACTGACTCTAAAGATTCTTTCTAGAGCATTAAATCTCAAGTTCAGGAAAGTACTCAGATATTTAAAAAATTATCCAGTTTTAAAGTACATGCACACAGATCTAATTCAGCACCCATAAAATACTGATCCCCAGTTTGGTCATGTTATGATTTCCCATAGATATTGGTCTTCTACCAAGGAGAGAATGTGGGGCAGATCCTAAAGAAAGGAACAATTGTTTTGCCAATAAATTACATCAGTTAAGACATCTTACTAATCTTTAAGCAAAGCATTGTAATTATCTTCCAATGGGCACCTAAATATTTAAGGATTTTCATCCCAAATCTCATACCATCCTCCTTTCCTCTCATGGTGTTGTCTCTGGCATACAGGATGCATCTAGGCTGAGAATACAGACATCTCCAAATTTCTACCACTTTTATAATTTTATGTAATATTCCTGACACCAAGTTATGTTCACCCTCTAGCTGCAGGAGATAAGTGTCTCTTTAAAAACTGCCAAGGAGGAATTCTGACATTCATTAATAATTTTAAAATGTTGATTAATGGAGTTGAGACACCATCACTCTCTCAGATTAATCATTGGCACTTAGCAATTGCCATACAGTTCTACTATTCTTATAATTGTTATATCTCTCAAAAACCTGAGACACTGAATTGTTAGTGCATCCTCTTTTCACTTTATCCTATTCTAGTCCATCACAGATGAGATTTTAGCAATTATACTTCTAGAGCATTCCAAGGACTGTGAATGCTCCATGTACAAGCAGTGATGAGATTTTCATTGCCATCCAGAGTCACATTCTCAGGGGTTAGTTATTTCCTAGGATGTCTCCTGGTATGTACTGTCTTAGGTCAAGTTTCCTAGAAGAAGAGTCTAAGATACAGAATTTTTTTTTTTCATGTGGCTTATTAGGATGAGGGGCAGGGGAATTATACAATAAAAGATCTGGAGACAAAGTTTAAGTAATAATGTCATCTCAGCTATGGATTACCTTTAGTTTGATCCCATATGGAATTTGTAGAACACAAACTATATCAAAAAGTCAATGGTCACCTTGCAACAAGTTGCATTGAACCCTTACTCCAATAAGTCACTGGCCAACATGTGCCCTCAAAATAAGGGTAGGGTAGGGTTGCACAGAATTCCTGCTGAAGTGGGTGCTATTTGTCTGAAAGCAAATTTCTGGAGAAGGGGGCAGGTCTGCTAAGCACAAGCCTCACAAGAGCTGAGAGACAGATGTTCTATCTGGCTAAGAGGATCTGAGGGGGACACATTAGGCATCAAATCCCAAGTGTAAGCAATTGAGTCACTAAAATGTAAGATCATTTTTTACAGGAATGATACTTTTTCAATTATTTCAAGCCCTTGACACAATTAACAAGAGTGTGTCTTATACACAGCAGGTCAATTATTCCCAAGGAGAAAGAAAAATAAAGAGGGGGATTTCCTAAACCATGGAGTGTAGAATAAAGCTGGATTGATTTTTAACAAAGTAGAAGAGTATGATGACTTTTAGAAATTATACATAATAGCAGCTACATTTTTATTCTCAAGACCATTTGGTGAGTTACCAAGTTCCCCCTGAAAATTAGTGTATGTCATGAGATATATACTCCCAAATTGACACTGCTTATTTTATATTGGGTAGTTACTGAAATGACTCTTATGGAGAACAATTAAAATGAAAAATATTTGTTAATATTCATTTGCCTTAGGGAATTTAAATGATGAGATTAAAGAGCAAAAGGAACTCTTAAACACAGAGATAGTCTTGGATCAGTTATTTAGGTCTAAAGTTCAACAAGTCATACGTATTTGTCATCATCTTAAATGAACATGGCTTGCAGCTAACCAAAAGGAAGGAAGTAATTAAAAGAACATTGGTGGTAGTAATCTCAAACATCAACTACACTGCAGCAGGGCTACAACTTGATTCACTGTAGATAAAAGAGAAATGACATTCTTGAACTCAATTCACTTTAAACAACTCAGTTCAGTTCAATTTAGTCACTCAGTCATGTCTGATTCTTTGCAACCCCATGAACTACAGCACACTAGGCTTTCCTTTCCATCACCAACTCCCAGAGCTTACACAAACTCATGTCCACTGAGTCGGTGATGCCATTCAACCATCTCATCCTCTGTCATCCCCTTCTCCTCCCACCTTCAATCTTTCCCAGCATCAGGGTCTGTTCCAATGAGTCAGTTCTTTGCATCAGGTGGCCAAAGTATTGGAGCTTCAGCTTCAGCATCAGTTCTTCCAATGAATATTCAGGATTGATCTCCTCAGTATGGACTGGTTGGGTCTCCTTGCAGTCCAAGGGACTCTCAAGAGTCTTCTTCAACACCACAGTTCAAAAGTATCAATTCTTCAGCTCTCAGGTTTATTTATAGTCCACTCTCACATTCATACATGACTACTGGAAAAACATACCTTTGACTAGATATATCTTTTTTGGCAAAGTAATGTCACTGGTTTTTAATATGCTGTCTAGGCTGGACACAGCTTTTCTTCCAAGGAACAAGAATCTTTTAACTTGGCTGCAGTCACCATCTGCAGTGCTTTAGAGCCCAAGAAAAATAAAGTCTGACACTATTTCCATCATTTCCCCATCTATTTGCCATGAAGTGATGGGACTGGATGGCATGACCTTAGTTTTCTGACTGTTGAGTTTTAAGCCAACTTTTTCACTCTCCTCTTTCACTTTCATCAATAGACTCTTTAGTTCTTCTTCACTTTCTGCCATAAGGGTGGTGTCATCTACATATCTGAGGTTATTGATATTTCTCCCAGCAATACTGATTCCAGCTTGAGCTTCTTCCAGCCCAGCATTTCTCATGATGTACTCTGCATGTAAGTTAAATAAGCAGGGTGACAATATACAGCCTTGACATACTCCTTTCCCAATTTGGAACCAGTCTGTTGTTCCATGTCCAGTTCTAACTGTTGCATCTTGACCTGCATACAGATTTCTCAGGAGGCATGTCAGGTGGTCTGGTATTACCATCTCTTTAAGAATTTTCCACAGTTTGTTGTGATCCACACAGTCAAAGGCTTTGGCATAGTCTATAAAGCAGCAGTAGATGTTTTTCTGAAACTTTCATGATTTTTTTGATGATCCAACAGATGTTGGCAATTTGATTTGTTGTTCCTCTGCCTTTTCTAAATCTAGCCTGAATATCTGGAAGTTCTAGTTCACCTACTGTTGAAGCCTGGTTTCAAGACTTTTGACCATGACTTTACTTGCCTGTGAGGTTAGTGCAATTATATGCTAGTTTGAGAATTCTTTTGGGGCTTCTCTGGTGGCTCAGAGGTTAAAGCATCTGCCTACAATGCAGGAGACCTGGGTTCGATCCCTGGGTCAGGAAGATTCCCTGGAGAAGGAAATGGCAAGCCATTCCAGTATTCTTGCCTGGAAAATTCCATGGACTGAGGATCCTGGTAGGCTACAGCCCATGGGGTCACAAAGAGTTGGACACAACTGAGTGACTTCACTTTCACTTTGAGAATTCTTTGGCATTGCCTTTCTTTGGGATTGGAATGAAAAGGGACCTTTTCCAGTCCTGTGTCCACTGTTGAGTTTTCCAAATTTTCTGGCATATTTAGTGCAGCACTTTCATAGCATCATCTTTTAGGATTTGAAATACCTCATCTGGAATTGCAGCACCTCCACTAGCTTTGTTCGTAGTGATGCTTCCTAAGGCAACAAATGAGTAATCTGTGTATGACTCAATGACATAATCCACTACCAACCTATAAATTATTCAATTAGATGCAATATTTTCCATACATAGATCTCAGGGAAAACACACTTAAGATAGATTTTTAGGTCCAGCCACTATGAAAATAGTATGGTAGTTCCTTAAGACACCAACAATAGAAGTACCAATTTACCCAGCAATTTCACTTCTGGGTATATACCCAGAGAAACGCATAATTCAGAAAGATACATGCACTCCAATGCTCCCTGAGCACTATTTACAGTAACTAGGGTATGGAAGCAACTTAAATGTCTATCAACAGAGGAATGAATAAAGAAGATGTGGTACATATATACAAAGGAACATTACTCTGCTATAACAATCCCTGAATTTGTGTCCTTTGCAGAGACATGGATGGACCTAGAGACTGTTGTAGAGAGTAAAGTAAGTCAGAAAGTGAAAAATATTGTATATGATTAACACACATATATGGAATCTAGAAAAAAACGTTAAAGATGATCTTATTTGCTAAGCAGAAATAGAGACATAGACATAAAGAACAACTGTATAGATACCAAGGAGGAAGCAGGGTGTAGAATGAGTTGGGAGATTAAGATTGATTTACATACACTGAAAAGTGAAAAGTGAAAGTGAAGGCGCTCAGTCGTGTCCAGCTCTTTGCGACCCGTTGACTGTAGCCTACCAGGCTCCTCCATCCATGGGGTTCTCCAGGCAAGAATACTGGAATGGGTTGCCATTTCCTTCTCCAGGGGATCTTCCAGACCCAGGGATCGAATCTGGGTCTCCCGCATTCCAGGCAGACGTTTTAACCTCTGAGCCACCAGGGAAGCCCCATATATGCACTCAGTTCAGTTCAGTTCAGTCCCTCAGTCATGTCCAACTCTTTGCAATCCCATAAATTGCAGCACGCCAGGCCTCCCTGTCCGTCACCAACTCCCGGAGTTCACTCTAACTCATGTCCATCGAGTCAGTGATGCCATCCAGCCATCTCATCCTCTGTCGTCCCCTTTTCCTCCTGCCTCCAATCCCTCCCAGCATCAGAGTCTTTTCCAATGCACATGAGGTGGCCAAAGTACCAGAGTTTCAGCTTTATACACACTACTATGTATAAAATAGATAACTAATGAGAACCTATGGTATAACAGAGGGAACTTTACTCAGTGCTCTGTAGTGACCTAAATAGGAAAGAAAGAAAAAAAAGAGGGGATATATGTATACAGATGGCTGATTCACTTTGCTGTACAGTAGAAACTGACACAGAATGTAAAGCAACTACGTTCCAAAGAAATAAAGCTTCTTGGGAAACATTTTCTGAGATTTTAGATTATCTGAAATTTATTCTGATATTCCACAAGTTTTATAAATATATACTATAAATAAAAAAAAAAAAACAAGTTTTTTGTTTCTGAGCAACTGGTCTACTGAATAAGGGATTTAGATCTTCTTATCTTTAAGAAGGCAAATCATATCTAGAAAACATATGGGGGAGGGATCAAGAGAAAGTGAAGCTGTGTAGAAGGTTTGTTTCTTTTTTTTATTATTTTAAGTGTAGTTCCATATATTAGTGATGGAAGACAAAACAGAAGTACTTGGTAAGGCCAAGTTCAATGATAAATCAAAAAAGTCTGAGAAAGACAATAACAACTAATAAATAATGATTTCAAATAAGCATCTGGAATAATAAAAAAGATAAAAGTTTATAAAGGAAAAACCATAAATATAGTATCCACTCTATCAAAGAACATAAAAGTCTTGGATTCCCAATAAGTAACAAATGTAATCACAGTGGTGGTGGTGGTGGTTTAGTCGAAAAGTCATGTCCAACTCTTGTGACCTCATGGACTGTAGCCTGCCAGGCTGCTCTGTCCATGGGATTCTCCTCTACATCCTGTGGAGAATAATACTGGTACAGGAATTATAGCAACAGTAAAATCATCTTTAAGCTAGCCTATTTAAAAATGCCAAATTATCATTACCTGCTATGTTGCACTAAGAACAGGAAAGCATCATCACTTTTGTGATATTTCTGACAAACTGAATAACCTGAACTTAATCATAAGTGTACATCAGACAAAGCCAAATTGAGGATATTTTACAAAATAATTGGCCTATTATAATTCTTTAATTTGAGGTGACCAAACTACCACCACCACCACAATTCTTTAAAATAATTGGTCTATAATTTTCAAAGATGTCAAGTTTTTGAAAGGCAAAATCTGAGAAAACATGCCAGATTAGAGCAAACTAAAGAGATATAACAATTAAATACAGTGTGCTACACTGGATTCAATCCTGGCCTAGGGAAAGAAAAAACCCAACATTTTGCAAAGGAGAATACTATTGGAACAGTTTGTGACATCTGAATAATGCTTCAATAACTAGATAATAGTATTTTATCAATACAAATTTTATGGCTTTGATAATTGTATCATGGTTATATAAGAAAGTGCCCTTGTTTTTGGTAAACAAATGCAAACATTTATTTTGGAAATGGTGGTATCAATCTATTCTCAAACAACTGACCAAACAATAATATACATGGATGTATTGAGAGAAAATGATAAAGCAAATACTATAAAATGTTAAAGAAATCTTAAGGAAGATTTTATAAAAATTCTTCATATATTTCTTGCAAATTCTCCTTTAAATTTGAAACTATCTCAAAACAAAGGGTTTTTAAGTGGCAACAGGAATGAGAAAAAGAAGAAATCATAGTAGGACAAACAACTTGATTTAAATATAAAGATGTTTTACTGATTTGAGGCTAAAATACTGTAGTTGTATAATACTCTTAACATAATAGCTTTTGGGAACTTTTAAGTATATAAAGCACTTTGATACTGGTGCATGTAATAGCATATAAGAAATAAGTTATGGTATACAGAAGGAAAATCTGATTCAAAACACTAATATATTCACATGCCAAATAATAATGCTACTATATAATTTCTTTCCTATAGGTTCAGTTCAGTTCAGTTTAGTTACTCAGTCGTGTCCAACTCTTTGTGACCCCATGAACCACAGCATGCCAGGCCTCCCTATCCATCACCAACTCCTGGAGTTTACCCAAACTCATGTCCTACAGGACAGACCTTTAAATATCAAGTCAATATTTTAAATGTGTGAATTTATAGAAGGAGAGCTGCAGGTGCAGTCATGTTTGTTGGGGTTAAAATTTCTCTGAACTTTTCCATAATTAACTTGCTGCAATTTAATACAGTTGGGAAACTTAGGCCTCAATTTTAACTAACACCAATTAAGATAATTACATCGTACAAACTCACTTTTTGGTTATGATATGATGGATCATCTTCATTTCTATTCCTGCAGTGTTTGAGTTGTGTCACTTTGTACCATACAGATGTTTCTTCTTAGTTTCAGTTCAGTGGTGAGTGAAGTGATTTAAGCAGCCCATCAAACATTGTGTTTCTGTCACATAAGAAACTGCTATACAGCAAACTCATGAACTGCAGTTCTGAAACTTTAATATTTACAAACCATTTAAACTTCCCAATCAATGTAGAAAATCATTGATCTTTTAACAATCCTTTTCCTAAGGTTTGGTGAAGCATAGAAATTTAATTATTTTTTACTCTACTTAGCTATGATTATAATATATGCTATTATTTCTGTTATTATTATTGAACTAAATGTTAGCATTAGGTAAAAATACAATAAATAAGGTAATTTTAGAAGATTAAGATATTACTGCCTTAAGCACTGTCAGATAAGAAAACCATACATGAGTTGTAATTCAAAAAGCATCTTATAAACATAATCTTTCTGCAAAAATCCCTCAGTCAATAATGAATTTAGGAAACAATCCCTTTTATCATAGCATCAAGAAGAATAAAATACATATGAATAAGCCTACCTAAGGAGACAAAAATCTGTACTCTGAAAAGTGCAAGATGTTGATAAATGAAATCAAAGATGACACAAATAGATGGAAAGATACACAATGTTCTTAGACTGGAAGGAACAATATTGTGAAAATGACTATACTACCCAAAGCAATCTACAGATTCAATGCAATCTCTCAAATTACCAATGGCATTTCTCACAGAATTGGAACAAAATATTTTTCAGTTTGTATGGAAACATAAAAGAACATGAACAGCTAAAGCAATTTTGAGAAAGAAAAACAGAGCTAGAGGAATCAGGCTCCCTGACTTCAGACTATATTCCAAAGGTACAGTCATCAAAACAATATTGCATTGGCACAAAAACAGAAATATAGATCAGTAAAACAGGATAGAAAGCCCAGAGATAAAACCCACAAGCCTATGGTCACCTAATGTATAATAAAGGAGGCAAGAATATACAATGGAAAAAAGACAGCTGCTTCAATAAGTGGTGCTGGGAACTGGACAGCTACATGTAAAAGAATGACAATAGAAAACCTAACACCATGTACAAAAATAAAATCAAAATGGATTAAAGACCTAAATGTAAGGCCAGACACTATAAAATTCCTAGAGGAAGAGGTAGGCAGAACACTCTCTGATATCAACTGCAGCAAGACCTTTTTCAATCTACCTCCTAGTGTAATGAAAACAAAAACAAAAGTAAACAAATGGGACCTAATTAAATTTAAAAGCTCTTGAACTGCAAAGGAAACCATAAACAAAATGGAAGGACAACCTTTGGAATGAAAGAAAATATATGCAAATTAAGCCACCAAGAAGGGATTAATTTCTTAAATATACAAACTGCTTATGTAGTTCAACATCAAAAAAACAAACAAGCCAATCTAAAAAAAAAAAAAAAAAAAAGTACAGAAGACCTAAATAGACATTTTTACAAAGAAGATATACAGATGATTAAGTGCACAGGAAAAGATGCTCAATGTCAATAATTATTAGAGAAATGTAAATTAAAACTACAAAGAAGATACCACCTAACACTAGTTAGAGTGGTCATTATCAAAAAATCTACAAACAATAAATTCTGGAGAGAGTGTGGATAAAAGGGACCCCTCCTACACTGTTGGTGGGAATGTAAACCGGTACAACCACTTTGGAGAACACTATGGAGAGTCCTTAAAAATATAAAAATAAATCTACCATATGATCCAGTAATCCCACTCGTGGGCATATATTAGGAGAAAATTGTAATTAAAAAAAAAACAAACAATACAGGAATCCCAGTGTTCATTGTAGAACTATTTACAGGGAAGCAACCTAAATGTCCATCAACAGAGGGATAAATAAAGAAGATGTGTTACATATGTATGATGGAATAATACTCAGCTTTAGCAGCAAAATGGATTGAGCTAGAGATTGTCATACTGAATGAAGTAGCTCAGACAAAGACAAATATCAGCAGAGATCACTTACACATGCATGGTATCTAAGAAACAGTTACATATAAAGTTACCTACAAAGTAGAAACAAAGACACAGATGTAGAAAACAAACTTATGTTTACCAGGTGGCAAGGTGGGGAGAAATAAATTGGGAGATTGGGGTTGACATATACATGCTACTATACATAAAATACATAATTAATAAGGACCTACTGTATAACACAAGGGACTCTGCTCAATACTCTGTAATGGCCTTTATGGGAAAATGAAAAAGAGTGCATTCATGTATATGTACAACTGATTCACTCTGTTGTACACCTGAAACTTAAGAAAATATTGTAAAACAACTATACTCCAACAAAAGGTTTTAAAAAATGCTTCTGATTTGTATGTCTTTATATAATTTTAGCTGTATAATCATAAGGGATTTGATTTAGGTCATACCTGAATGGTCCAGTGGTTTTCCCTACTTTTTTCAGTGAAGAGGAACCAAAAAGCCTCTTGATGAAAGTGAAAGAGGAGAGTGGAAAAGTTGGCTTAAAGCTCAACATTCAGAAAACAAAGATCATGGCATCTGGTCCCATCACTTCATGGCAAATAGATGGGGAAACAGTGGAAACAGTGGCTGACTATTTTTTGGGGCTCCAAAATCACTGCAGATGATGATTGCAGCCATGAAATTAAAAGACGCTTACTCCTTGGAAGGAAAGTTATGACCAACCTAAATAGCATATTGAAAAGCAGAGACATGACTTTGCCAACAAAGTTCCGTCTAGTCAAGGCTATGGTTTTTCCTGTGGTCATGTATGGATGTGAGAGTTGGACTGTGAAGAAGGCTGAGCGCCGAAGAATTGATGCTTTTGAACTGTGGTGTTGGAGAAGACTCTTGAGAGTCCCTTGGACTGCAAGGAGATTCAACCAGTCCATTGTGAAGAAGATCAGCTCTGGGATTTCTTTGGAAGGAATGATGCTAAAGCTGAAACTCCAGTACTTTGGCCACCTCATGTGAAGAGTTGACTCATTGGAAAAGACTCTGATGCTGGGAGGGATTGGGGGCAAGAGGAGAAGGTGATGACAGAGGATGAGATGGCTGGATGGCATCACTGACTTGATGGACGTGAGTCTGAGTGAACTCCAGGAGTTGGTGATGGACAGGGAAGCCTGGTGTGCTGTGATTCATGGAGTTGCAAAGAGTCAGACATGACTGAGTGACTGAACTGAACTGAACTAACTGATATAATTTTAGCTAATTATAAGAACTTAATAATAGCCTTTATTTTGAAAACCAAGTTTCCTACAGAGTTATGTCCAAAACAACAAAGGTTTAAATCACAAAGGAAAACAAAATGTACTATATTTGTGTTAAATATTAGTCTCCTTTAGTATACGCTGACAATTTATTTGAGGAACAGTCATTCTATACTGTATAGTTTGTCCAAGCAATTTACTACCAACACAAAGCAATATGGCAAAAGAGCAAGAGATATAATATTTTGGAAATACCAATGGAGGTTAACTATAAAAAGATGATTTTGACAAATAAAAATTATAATTCTCCTACTCTCAACTAAGGCCTAATTTCTCAGCTTGAAAAATAAATAACTGCCCTTAATTCATCTGTTAATATAGTGAGGATTCAATCAACTAGTACTGAAAAAATAAATTTTAAATAGCAAATAACAACATAAATATAAAATATTAAGGTTTTTCTCCTTGAATGTTGTTCATTCAGACTCTAATATTTCCTTTCTAGACATATAGCTATTTGATCATTAAAGCATACATATCTGAAAACATTTATTATAAATACTGTCCAAAGTTTACTATCATTTGCTCTCATTTTTTGTGTTTGCTATACCTTGACATCACCAGCCTAATAATAATAGATGTTGCCTTTTTAGTTTGGTTTGATTTTATTTGCATTTAAATCTCAATTTGGTGTCTATTTATATTATGAACTAATTATGACATTAGAAGTATATATCTTATGATCATAACCATGTAAATAAAATAAAGGTCTGTTTATAGCTTGGTTAAAATTAAGGAATTTCTATTTTTCTCCAATTTTCATCAGAATTGAGATGGGTATTTCAGTACTCCAATCCATGTTTTCAGGGGGTGAGCAGGGCAAGATTCCCCAGCTGTCATCTATTGAGCTGACATTGATTACTTTTTCTGGCCCTTAGTTTTGATTTCATGTAGGTTACTAAGTTGGAGAAGGCAATGGCAACCCACTCCAGTACTCTTGCCTGGAAAATCCCATGGGCGGAGAAGCCTGGTAGGCTGCAGTCCATCCGGTCGCTAAGAGTCGGACACGACTGAATGACTTCACTTTCACTTTGCACTTTCATGCATTGGAGAAGGAGATGGCAACCCACTCCAGTGTTCTTGCCTGGAGAATCCCAGGGACGGGGGAGCCTGGTGGGCTGCCGTCTATGGGGTTGCACAGAGTCGGACACAACTGAAGTGACTTAGCAGTAGCAGCAGCAGGTTACTAAGTTCTTTGTTCTTTACTAAGTTCTTTGTTCTCTTCCTTCATGCCTCTTTCTGTCTAGCTGCTTTCTATATTATATTTGGTTTACTCTTATATACACAGGGAGTATTCTGCAGTTCCTATTCATGCTGTATTCACAGAACTCTACAAGGCTAATTAAAACCAACACCAGTTACTTGTTGCCCATGGATGCAAAAGAATTCTACTTTTAAAGGAAATGTACTTCAGAAACTCTACCAGGCTACCCAAAGTCCTGTATTAGCACACCGAAGCCATTTCTTATTGGAACCTTGCACCTTTCTGAACATACGCACAAATTCCCTGCTTCTGAATTCTCCAAAGCTCTTGGAAATTAGACCACTGCTTCCCCTTAGAGTTTAACACCTTGGCATAGCAAACATAAGCCTCCTCACAGAACAAAGGTTTTCTACCTGCCCTTGCTTCCTTCTGAGCTCTTTTCCTTCTTTGTACACAGAAAATCTCTGTCTAGGGCCTGAGCTGCCCAAACACATCAAATCCTGGCTCAGCTGAAGCGTCCTGTATTTTAGATCAGCTTCTCTAGACACAAAGTCTGTGCTAGTGTTTTTGTTTTTTCCTTCTTCTTCTTCTTAATCTACTCAAGAGACTTTTTTTGGGAGTGCCCTGAGAAGACTGTAAGGGATAAAGCTGATGGGGTGGGGGAAGAGGGGGAAGGCGCAAACCACACAAGCAAACTTGCATCTCCTAAGTGTGTGTCTCCTCTGTAGACTAATTTCAGGCTGACACCACAAAGAGGCTCTAGAAGAAAAACGACACAACAGAATCTGCCCTACCGCAATGCCAGTTCATTTGCTGAGGTACAGGGTGAGGACAAGCAGCTCCTGCTCTGTCTGTTGGAGAAGAGTGGTAAATCTCCCCAGATAGCACAGCTGTGAATATCTAGCAATGAACCTGCAGGGCAGTGGGAGAGTGGATGCACTGCCTCTTAAAGGAGCCCTAGGCATCCACTACAGCAGAGCTGATTATTGTTATCCACCTCTTTGAGTTCTCCCAAAGAAAGACCTGAGATATAGAGGTAGGTGCAGAAAATTTGTTTGGGAGGTGACCCCAGAAAACACTTATGAGCCAATGAAGAGTGTGAGAAAAGAAAGAGGTAGAAGCCCCAGGTATTGGGGGAAAATGGGCTGAGGATTCCCTAAGCCTTCTGAGAAGCCGACTCTACCTTGCTCTCTACCCAGTTGCTGTTGAACAACCTCTCAGTTCAACAATGCTCTCAAGAACAGGAGAACAAATGTGCTTTTAAGATGGTAATCTGTTTAGGTGATGGGAAAAATCTATTACTGCTGCTAAGTCACTTCAGTCCTGTCTGACTCTGTGCAACCCCATAGACGGCAGCTCACCAGGCTCCTCCATGCCTGGGATTCTCCAGGCAAGAATACTGGAGTGACTTGCCATTTCGTTCTCCAAAATCTATTACAGTTTCCCACAAACTAGTGTGGACTGTGGAGCATCATTTATTTGTATATGTCTTAGGATCCTTTTTTTTGTTTCTGTTCTACATATGTTCTACATTGAGTCCTTGATGTAGATACTTAATACTCATGCTAACAGGTGAAAGCTAGAATCAAGCTCTAATAATATAAGATGATGAACAAAAGCTATTCTTATAGCTGTGGCTAGACCCAAGATCATATTTTATATTCATCATTTTCCTTCAATACTATCTATTTTAAAATCCTATTTCTCCTGGCCAGCATTCCAATGACTTAGCTACCTTGACTGGTGAGACGATTTATGCTTTAATCCCTGAGGTATCTCATTTCCTGTTTTATCTTGTTTTTATTACTCTATGGTTGTTTCAATTGCCCATTCACTGTTATCACAAGAAATGGAATCACAAGTAAATGCCCCCAATAATTCTTGCATTCCAGACAGTAGGTTCACTATCCTAATTATATAGCAGTAACCTGAACATATCAAATTAAGAATGTTCTATTAACTCTTTCAGGATAGGAAATCCTTTTATTTTTTGGATTCTGACCCATCAGCATGAGGAATCCATGGCAGGGGTTACAGTGAATGTGTGACTATCTCATAAACACAATTCTTCGTCACTCCACCATCAAGAAAGAAAGAATAAAATATAATCAACTTTCCAGCATGTGACTGCTTGATTCTCTTGAAAGACAGTAAAGACAGTAATGAATTGAGAGGTAAATGTTCAGGGGAAAAAACCTCAAGATGATTCTTAGGATCACTGTAGTAAGTAAAAGAATGTGGGCTGGAATGATGTGTCACCTGGTCTCCACGTGGCTGTTCTCCAAAACAGCCATGGCAGCATCTTTTTTAATGATCTATCAAGAAAATCTTGTTCTTTTCATCTTTAAATTGAACTGTTTATTTGGAATGTATTTGCTTTAGGGTGGTTTCATTCTAGTGGAAGATTGCTTTGATATATGTCATGAAAATATTGTCCAAGAGAATAAGCATAACTTTCTCAAAATTGATTAGCAATTAATTTTTATAATGACTATAATATTTATACAAAACTTGAAGACCATTAATGATGCTCCAAAAATTATCTCTGCCATCCCCCCAAAAGAAAGATGAGTATGGCAAAGAAAAATATTTTTAAGGGTACAAATCTCCAGTTATAAGATGAATAAATATTAGGAATGTAATGTACATGGGAATGAATAGTGACAAGAGCCAACAACACCTTACTGTATATTTGAAAGTTACTAAGAGGGAGGATGTTAAAAGTTCTCATCACACACACACACACACACACACACACTACACACACACAAAACTGTAACTATGCAAGGTGATGGCTGTGTCAACTAACCATACTGTAGTAATCATTTAGCAACATATACATATATAAAATCATAATATATATATCTTAAACTTATACTATGTTCTATGTCAGTTATATATCAATAAAACTTAAAAAAATAGCCTGTAATATTATGTTAAATTGTATGAACCACAGGTTTTAGTGAATCAAAATTTCCTTTTGTGAACAACTAATTTTATCTTCCATCTGACTTTCCTACTGACCAAGTAGAAGATTTTTGGCTAGTTAGGGTGTCATTGACATTTACAGCCTATTTAGGGTAATAGCTGGTTATGAGGCTGGTCATCCAGCAGGAAATATTGAAGCTGCCAACTCTCTTTTCTATACTATAGCAGATTCAGTTTTCATTAAATTTTCTTCAAGAGAGATCCATAGCTCAGAAGACAAAATTTGACTTATTTAACCAGTTAACAAAAAATACTTTTTAAAAATTATTACCAGATTTGTCATACTTGGAAATAAATCTTTCCATTTTGAACATAATTATTTTAAAGTAGCAAGCAGATTTAAAAAGGACAACCAGCATATCCAGGGTTATTTGTGTTTTCACTCTGCAGTTGGTAGAGATGTTAAAAGAAAATAAAGAGACCTGACATATGATGGACAGCAAGGCAGTGCAGAGGTCCAGGTGGACTCTGCTCAGTCTCTGGCTCAGAGCAGGCTGAAGACTCATGAGTCTGAAGAGGAATATGTATGTATTTCACATCATGTTTGCAAGGACAAGTAAATGGGACTGATCCTGGCAGTCTGCCCTAATTTGAAAAAGGCATATGCTGATGTCCTTCGGCCAACTCATACATGACAATGTCTTTTATCCAGGTCAGACAAACAGAACATAAAAGACACAATTCATGCTTCTACTGGACCCTGGCCTGAGCTCTCAAGCAGAAAGCATGTTTCAGCAGCAGACCACCTTCCTTCTTACCCTTACCCTGATATCCACCCATTTTCCTCATTTGTGCTTTTGTTATTGATTATGTTACTGTTTTACAGACCCTCTTTTACATGATGGAGCAATTTTGTGTAACTTTTCAAATGACTTATATAACTTTAGATGTTGGCTGTGGTTATATTTAAATATAATCTTCCTTTTCTTTTCTTTTTTTCCATGATGACATTTTCTAGAGTGCCTGTTATGTGATGGGAATAGTGTTAGTTTGGGGATCATAGGTGAAAAGTAAAACTGGATCTTTATCGTTGTAAAGTTTAAAGCCTAGTAATCAGAACGAAAGGCTGTCAGATAATTAAAATATACTGAGATATCTTCTTTGTAAAGCAGTGTTCAAAGTACTATGAAGACACATAAGGCAAGCACCCACTGTGTACAAAGGGAGATTTTCCAGAGAAAGTGATTTCTGTTATGTCTGAATGTTAAATAAACCTTAACCAGATGGAGTTGGAAAGAAGGGAGAATTCCAGGTAGAAAGAACAAGCATAAAACATGAGTCAAGAGAAAGTACCCTCAACATTGATCTTCAGAAACAGGAGAAACACAACAGGTTGAGGCTAGAATATAAGCAGAGGAGAGATTTGAAACTCCTGTAATGCCAAAGGCATGCCACAATGTGAATTCTTTTTAACTTGTAGGATGACATGATTAGAATTTTAGTTTGAGAGGCAATGTACAAATGATAAATAGTATCTAGCAATATGGTGCTAGGTTCCATAGTCTTAACGCTCACTACAGGGCAAAATTTCAGTTTACTTGGCTGAAATCTTAATGAAAGTCTTAATGTAACATCCCTCATAGGATTGTTTTGAAGATTCCATTAGTAAATATATGTAGAAAACTTAAAATATGCTTTGTAAATACTAAATAAATGATTATTTTGTTACCCTTATTATTATTATTTAGTACAAGACCATTACTTTGGTTGCACTGTAGAAGATATATCAAAGATGTATGGTATGAATAGACAGGAAAAAATGTGATGTTACTATAGTAGTCCAGCAATAAATGATTTGTTATAATTTAGCCACTAAATCATGTCTGACTCTTTGTGACCCCACCAACTGCAGCATGCCAGGTTCCCCTGTCTTCCACTATCTGCTAGAGTTTGCCCAAATTCATGTCCACTAAATTAGAACATAAGGAGAGAGGAATGGATGGAAGAAGATAGATTTTAGAGGGTTGGTGATATAGAACAAACAATTCTCAGTGGCTGACTGCATGTAAGGGTGAGGTAAAAAAAGGTTATGGATGACAGAGGTAACAAGGGACATTTGGAAAAGATAGAGTGTCTGAAAGTGGCAGCACTGAACACCTACAATATATAGAAACTGCTGCTAACTAACTGAAAAATGGCAAGAAAACCAATAGCAACACTAACAAAGTTAGAAACAGTCGGTTTAAATATGCGACACACCACTTCACATTATTAAAATATCAAATTCCAGAAAGTTGGGGGAAAAAAAAAAACAAAAGAAATGTGGGGCACCAGAACATTTTGCCCCATGTTTCAAATTTTGGAATAAGATGACGATAAAAATCAGACCGTCTACAGGTATAGAGTCCAATAAAATATGGAATCAGTCTCATGAAGGACATATATGGCTATGTTCTTTATAACATTAGCTTTTGGAGGGGAAAATTAAGCATCAATATTTACACTGATAGATTATTACACTATTATATATATACTCTGCTATTGTCTCTGCCTCTGAGATCCATTCAGAGCAGCTGCTGGACCATCACCCATAAGGCACTGTGGCAGGACCCGGGGCGGTCGGGAGCCCCTTGAGCATGTGTGGCCCATTGTGGAGGCCTACGCTGTGCACCTCGCGCCAGAGCGGTAGGCCCGAGTCTCCAGACCCCAGGGACAATGGCTGGCAGCTACCTCAGTCTCAGGGCTATGGGAGGAACAGTTGAGGTGGGACTTCCTGGGCGGCAGGGCCTCCCATGTGCTCTGAGTAAAGATCTCCTGACTGACGATGTCCACTGTCTGTGCTGAGGGGCAGCTTCTGGGGGATCTTGCACCAGAGCAGGGAGATGGGGCTGGGTGATGGGCCCATCCTCAGGCTAACCAGTTGTGGCCAAGGACCAGAGGGTGAGACGAAGTCCAGACAGAGGGATCCAAGACAGCAGAGTCCGTGTTTCTGTGTGTTTCAGGGAGTTATGGGGGTCCTGGGGGCCTCAGGGAGGGTGGGCATCTTCATGTTTTGCCACAGAAGCCCAGGAAGGAGGCTGCCTGGAAAGTGCCGATCTGGGGAAGGGCCGCAGGCAGTCAGGGTCAGCGGAATCTGGCCTACAGCCCTGCCCCTCTGGCAGAAAGCAAAGAAGAACTAAAGAGCTTCTTGATGAAAGTGAAAGAGGAGAGTGAAAAAGTTGCCTTAAAACTCAACACTCAAAAATCGAAGATCATAGCATCCAGTTCCATCACTTCATGGCAGATAGATGGGGAAACAATGGAAACAGTGATAGACTTTATTTTCTTGGGCTTCAAAATTTCTGAAGATGGTGACTGCAGCCATGAAATTAAAAGAGGCTTGCTCCTTAGAAGAAAAGCTATGACCAACCAAGACAACATATTAAAAAGGAGAGACATTACTTTTCCAACACAGGTCCATCTAGTCAAAGCTATGGTTTTTCCAGTAGGCATGTATGGATGTGAGAGTTGGACCATAAAGATAGCTGAACACTGAAGAATTGATGCTTTTGAACTGTGGTGTTGGAGAATATTCTTGAGAGTCCCTTGGACTGCATGGAGATCCAACCAATCAATCCTAAAGGAAATCAGTCCTGAATATTCATTCATTGGAAGGACTGACGCTGAAGCTTAAACTCCAGTACTTTGGCCACCTGATGCAAAGAACTGACTCACTGGAAAAGACCCTAATGCTGGGAAAGATTGAAGGCAAGAGAAAGGGACAACAGTGGATGAGATGGTTGGATGGCATCACGGACTCAATGGACATGAGTTTGAGTAAGCTCTGAGAGCTGGTGATGGATAAGGAGGCCTGGCTTGCTGCAGTCCATGGGGTTGCAAAGAGTCTGAGGTGACTGAGTGACTGAACTGAACTGATTGACCTCACTAATGACGCACTGCCAGAACCTGCCCATTATGTGTATATATTTCTGATCCTTACTGTGTGACTTCATTTCCTTCTTTGGGAGGAGTCTGTTGCTTTGCTACCTTAACATCAGAATGGGACTGTGAGTTGCTGTTTTGGCCAAGGAAATGAAAGCAGAAGTAACAGTCTGCCAATTCTGAGCAAAAACTTTAACAGTTATTTGGCAGTTTCAGCAGGTCCCTGGGGTTGATCCTTTTGATTTCATTCCAGGATACAGATATTATATAGCAGAGCTGTGAAAAAACCCTGCAGATCCTGGAGATTTCAAGCAACAATGTGAGTAAGAAATGCACAAATACTGTTCTAAGCCACTGGTATCATTTTGATTATTTGTTTAGTAACTGATAGTCTCTACATCTTGTAAACTCCTGATTGTGAGAAAGCATTTTACTCATCTTTAACTTTTCAATAATCACCATCCCATGAAGGAGAAATCTCTAAAAATGTCACTTCTCAGCATCTTCTGCATTATAGCTGTTGTGTCTCTCTCCTCTCTTGGCTCTTCTATTATGCTTTCCTTAATGGAGGAGTGACCACTGTATAGAGCCATTCTTGGCCCACACCCATGGAAAGGCATTTGTCTATCACAGCATACATTCACTCAGATCACAGAGGTCTGGAAATACTTTCAATTCAGTGTCCTTGGCAGAAAGTACCAGTGAATTAGAATTGGCACTGATTTAAAATCTATTTGTTATCTCTGGTCTAGGGAAGAGGTAATAGGCTTGAGATTTGAGGATCAGTTCAGTTCAGTTCAGTTGCTCAGTTGTGTCTGACTCTTTGCGACCCCATGAATTGCAGCACGCCAGGCCTCCCTGTCCATCACCAGCTCCCGGAGTTCACTCAAACTCACGTCCATAGAGTCAGTGATGCCATCCAGCCATCTCATCCTCTGTCATCCCCTTTTCCTCCTACCCCCAATCCCTCCCAGCATCAGAGTCTTTTCCAATGAGTCAAATCTTCACATGAGGTGGCCAAAGTACTGGAGTTTCAGCTTTAGCATCATTTCTTCCAAAGAACACCCAGGGCTGATCTCCTTCAGAATGGACTGGTTGGATCTCCTTGCAGTCCAAGGGACTCTCAAGAGTCTTCTCCAACACCACAGTTCAAAGGCATCAATTCTTCAGTGCTCAGCTTTCTTCACAGTCCAACTCTCACATCCATACATGACTACTGGAAAAACCATAGCCTTGACTAGATGGACCTTTGTTGGCAAAGTAATGTATTTGTTTTTGAATGTAATATCTAGGTTGGTCATAACTTTCCTTCCAAGGAGTAAGCATCCTTGATTTAATGGCTGCAATCACCATCTGCAGTGATTTTGGAGCCCCCCAAAATAAAGTCTGAAACTGTTTCCACTGTTTCCCCATCTATTTGCCATGAAGTGATGGGACTGGATGCCATGATCTTAGTTTTCTGAATGTTGAGCTTTAAGGCAGCTTTTTCACTCTCCACATTCACTTTCATCAAGAGGCTTTTTAGTTCGTCTTCACTTTCTGCCATAATGGTGGTGTCATCTGCACATCTGAGGTTATTGATATTTCTCCTGGCAATCTTGATTCCAGCTTGTGCTTCTTCCAGTCCAGCGTTTCTCATGATGTACTCTGCATATAAGTTAAATAAGCAGGGTGACAACATACAGCCTTGATGTACTCCTTTTCCTATTTGGAACCAGTCTGTTGTTCCATGTCCACTTCTAACTGTTGCTTCCTGACCTGCCTATAGGTTTGAGGATAGCACTGCTCTTATGTATCTCACTTAAACTTCCTGAACTTTGCAAAATTAATTTGAAAACTTTCTTATAATTTCAGTCAATTTTAACATATTTCAAAATATATAAATTCAAGTTGCCTTTCTTATTTTCAATTAAATTTTGTGATTATGTTAGTCCAAATTTCATTTAAAATTTTAATGTCCCTTATTGTGATACTTAAGTCATTTTTTTGTGGCAGAAATTTTTGAAAAACCGTTTAAATTACAATAGGGAAATGAAAACTATTATTTTTAAATGAGTTTGTGATAGCTATTCTAATGATACCTTTTGACTTCTTGCCCTGTATTTACATCATAATAAATATTAAAATTGGAGCTTGTAAACACTCAAGATAATTTAAAATACAGTTTTTAAAAAAAAGAAAAGAAAGCACATTCAGATTTTTTGAATCACTAATTCAAGCACTGTTCTCTTGATTAGAACTTAAGCATATTTTACTATATTAGAAAACAGAAGGACACTTTAGCATTTTATTTGGAAATGTATTTGAGCATTCAAATAGAACTGTAAAGCTGTTTCAATTTTGGTTAATGAAGAAGCTCCTCTTCTCTGCCAATTTAATGAATGGAAACTAAGAAACATGCAAAGGGTAACAAAGATGGAGTCTTACAACCAAAACTCTAATAATGGTTTAAAATCAAAAGACCTCCAGACTTCCTGAGATTTAATAATTTTTTGTGCTAATTCTCTTAGGTTTCAGAAACCTTTTAAAACTCTTAAATAACTCTTCTAGATAAATTTTAAAAATAAACCCCTGCTTTTAAAATGCAAATATGTTTAAATCTTGTACTTACATACAAATTATTCTCATCTTCATTTGTATTTTCCTACTTCAAACACATTATTTCTTTAATCTCATTTCCAAATGAGTGTCAATTTTTCCTTAATATACTCAGAGGTCATGTAATAATTCTTTAGGAGAAAAGGTATATAATTAGATATGTGGCTACATTTAAATGCTTATGTTACTGATGCTATTGATTAATCAATATTAATTATTTTGAATGCCTCCCTGTAGCAGTTAATGGTGAAAGAAACAAAAAAATGTGTATTCTAATAAAGCTTATTTTGATTAAGAAAGATATTTACAGAGGCCAAGGACTCTTGCCAATCAACCAATTCAAAGTACACACTAGCCAGTTACCATCTTTCTGAAACTCTCACTCATTGAATCACTATCTTTTGCCCTTATCTTTTGCCTTTTTACCCACCAGCCAGACACCAGGCGACTCGAAACAATCTTTACATCCCTGAACACACTGAAATTTATTCAAAAGAAGCCAATCATTCATCTGGTTACCCTGTCTTCCCTTGCTTTTCCTGTGGAAGCCATAACAAAGGCTCTCGCCATGCTTTCTATTTGCACTTTCTGCCTCTTGATCTATCCAGGTGCTTCCTCATGTGGTCTTGCATGCTGTGGTGTTCCCCCTCTTCTAAGAAACTGAGAGTAACAAACTCTCTTTTCAGTAGCAATAGTCTTATGTTGGCCTCACCATACCTGAATAATAGTAAATTATAATAAATGCCATATTTTAAAACATAGATATGTATATATACATGTATATGTCAATAGTATACATATGTGTATTTTTTGCTGACAGGGCTTTATTGTACAATTCAACCATTTTGACCCTCTCTTCCATTAGTTAATAACATTGGTATATGTTTAAGAAACAACATAATCTACTAAATATATCAGTTAATTCATTTTGTGAATTTTGACTTTCAAAATATCAGTAAACTCCATCGACAATGATTTCAAATAGATTTTTAGATTTTATACATATGGCATGTTTCAGATGCAAATTATCCTTTTAAAATAAATATATGATTACAAAAACATGCTTCTCAGTAAATATAAAGACTACTTTTTATGAAAAAGCCTTGCAAATAATAAGAAAGTAAATAATTTGAAATTCTTTTCTCAAAAGATTACACTATGCCACTAAGGATTAAGATGAGAATTGGGGTTAATGATCAAGTTTCCATCATATGTTAATGTGCTTACTCACTTCAGTCATTTCAGACTCTTTGAGACCCCATGGACTATAGCCCACCAGGCTCTTCTGTCTATATAATTGTTCAGGCAAGAATTCTGGAGTGGGTTGCCAATTTGTAACCAGGGATCGAATCCACATCTCTTGCATTTCCTGCATTGGAAGGTAGATTCTTTACCAGCAGCACCACCATGAGTCCTGACATACAGACCATAGCACCATATGTCAGTAACATGCTTGGTAATCAGGTAGGCAAGATATCTTCGGACAGCAGAGGACTCACCAGAGAGTACTTCTTTTTTGGTTCACCAATGCAATCTTCTCTCTCTTTTGGTTCCATGGGTCACATAAACTGTACTCCCCTCTGTCCCCCTCCTCCTCATTCTGATGTCATGCAGAACAAAGTGATTAAAATGTCCATATGTATTTTCATAGTAGAAATTTCATAATTTTCATTTTAGAGTTCCTTGTACTGTTTTGATATGAACAATTCATTTTGATTCCTGTTTCCAGCATAAGGAATTTCACTCATTCAGAGAAGAAGAGATATCTATCTATGCTGTGAGTATAACTACAGATTGAGAAGACATAAAACAAATAACAATGCAGTTTAACTCTGTGGTTTTTAAGAGGAAGTCAGATAATCTACTCCAATTCTTCATCATCTTAATGATGAAGAATTACAATTATATAATAATTTTAGAAATCTTACAATTATATAATAATTTTAGAAATCTTATAAACAATGGAGAACATGAAAAAAGACATGAAGGCATAGGAAGAGAAACATAATGGCATTGAAAAAAACTGGATGCTCTGAAATTTGATAGAGGTCAAACTAGACATGATCTTCCCTGAAAGCACAATGCAATACAATCAAATGCAAGAAAATAAGTTTATAAAATTGCTGCATGTTTATATAAATCTAATTTTCTGTTTTTTCCAGTCAAAATAAAAAATAGACTTTTAGTTAATTCACTTTTCTACTTTGTCTTTTCTAGTTTTGTTCTATGTTTTTTTACTTTTAGTTCAATAGATTTATATACACTAGAAAATAATTCTATATATCTATGAAATATATAAAGTTAATAGAAATTATATGAAGCATTAAAAATGTGAATATTTACATTATCAATTGACATCAATAAAATATTTGCTGATTTTAATTAGGCTTTGATTAGCTTGAGTTTTCAGAATATCCATGGCTTAGGTCAGTAATGACAGTAAATAAAATTGTCAGTGTTAATCTTGGGAACAATGACTCAGTGGGAATAAAATTATTGTCACTTTCACATGTCAAAGTTAGTTAATGTATTGATGATGGGTCAATGAGAGAGATAACATTACCCTGCACTTTATTAAACCTATAGTGTTTTTCTTACAGAGTGATTAATATGTAGTTATTGTTACATGCTACTCAATTAATAACAATAGATTTATTAAAAGGACAGGAAAACATTATGCATTCTCCACATAATTTCTCAAATTATTGTGAATAAACTATTCAATCATACATTAACAATTTGACTTTAATGCCCCACTCATTCCTATGGATAGATCATCTAAACAGAAAATTAACCAGGAAACACAAACATTAAGTGAAACAATGGACCAGTTAGACCTAATTGATATCTATAGTACATTTCACCCCCAAAACAATGAATTTCACCTTTTTCTCAAGTGCACATGGTACCTTCTCCAGGATAGATCACATCCTGGGTCATAAATCTAGCCTTGGTAAATTTAAAAAAAAAAATTGAAATCATTCCAAGCATCTTTTCTGACCACAATGCAGTAAGATTTGATGTCAATTACAGGAGAAAAACTATTAAAAAGTCCAACATATGGAGGCAGAACAACACACTGCTGAATAACCAACAAATCATAGAAGAAATGAAAAAAGAAATCAAATTATGTATAGAAATAAATGAAAATGAAAACACAACAACCCAAAACCTATGGGACTTTGTAAAATAAGTGCTAAAGGGAAGGTTCATAGCAATACAGGCTCACCTCAAGAAACAAGAAAAAAGTCAACTAAATAACCTAACTCTACACATAAAGCAACTAGAAAATGAAGAAATGAAGAACCCCAGGGTTAGTAGAAGGAAAAATGTCTTAAAAATTAGGGTAGAAATAAATGCAAAAGAAACAAAAGAGAGCATAGCAAAAATCAACAAAGCTAAAAGCTGGTTCTTTGAGAAGATAAATAATATTGACAAACCATTAGCCAGACTCTTCAAGAAACAAAGGGAGAAGAATCAAATCAACAAAATTAGAAACGAAAATGGAGAAATCACAAAAGAAAACACAGAAATACAAAGGATCATAAGAGACTACTATTGCAACTATATGCTAATAAAATGGACAATTTGGAAGAAATGGATGAATTCTTAGAAAAGTACAACTTTCCAAAACTGAACCAGGAAGAAATAGAAAATCTTAACGAATCCATCACAAGCACGGAAATTGAAACCATAATCAGAAATCTTCCAGCAACAAAAGCCAAGGACCAGACAGCTTCACAGCTGAATTCTACCAAAAATTTAGAGAAGAGCTAACACCTATCCTGCTCAAACTTCCAGAATATTGCAGAGGAAGGTAAAACTTCCAAACTCATTCTATGAGGCCACCATCACCCTAATACCAAAAGATGCCACAGAAAAAGAAAACTACAGGCCAATATCACTGATGAACATAGATGCAAAAATCTTTAACAAAATTCTAGCACAGAATCCAACAACATATTAAAAAGATCATACATCATGACCAAGTGGGCTTTATCCCAGGGATGCAAGGATTCTTCCATATCCACAAATCAATCAATGTAATACACCACATTAACAAATTGAAAGATAAAATCATATGATTATCTCAATAGATGCAGAGAAAGCCTTTGACAAAATTCAACATCCATTTATGATTAAAAACCTTCCAAAGAGCAGGAATAAAAGGAACATACCTCAACATAATAAAAGCTATATATGATAAACCCACAGCAAACATTATCCTTAATGGTGAAAAATGAAAGCATTTCCCCTAAGTCAGGAACAAGACAAGGGTTCCCATTCTCACCACTACTATTCAACATAGTTTTGGAAGTTTTGGCCACAGCAATCAGAGCAGAAAAAGAAATAAAACTAATCCACACTGGCAACGAAGAAGTAAAACTCTCACTGTTTACACATGACATGATCTTCTACATAGAAAAGCCTAAAGACTCCACCAGAAAATTGCTAGAGCTAATCAATGATTACAGTAAATTTGCAGGATATAAAATTAATACAGAGCAATCCCTTGCATTCCTATACACTAACAATGAGAAAGCAGAAAGAGAAATTAAGGAAAGAATTCCATTCACCATTGCAATGAAAAGAATAAAATACTTAGAAATATATCTACCTAACCTAAAGAAACAAAAGACCTATATATAGAAAACTATAAAACACTGCTGAAGGAAATGAAAGATGACACAAATAGATGGAGAAATATACCATGTTCATGGATTGGAAGAACCAATATAGTGAAAATGAGTATACTATGCAAAGCAATCTATAGATTCAATGAAACCCCTATCAAGCTACCAACAGTATTTTTCAAAAACTAGAACAAATAATTTCACAGTTTGTATGGAAATACAAAAAACCTCAAATAGACAAAGAAATCTTGAGAAATAAGAATGGAACTGGAGGAATCAACCTGCCTGACTCCAGGCTCTACTACAAAGCTACGGTCATCAAGACAGTATGGTACTGGCACAAAGACAGAACTATAGATCAATGGAACAAAATAGAAAGCCCAGAGGTAAATCTACGCACCTATGGACACCTTAACTTTAACAAAGGAGGCAAGAATATACAATGGAGAAAAGACAATCTCTTTAACAAGTGGTGCTGTGAAAACTGGTCAACCACTTGTAAAAGAATGAATCTAGAATACTTTCTAACACCATACACAAAACTCAAAATGGATTAACAAATCTAAACATAAGACAAAAAACTATAAAACTCATAGAGGAAAACATAGGCAAAACACTCTCTGACATACATCACAGCAGGATCCTCTATGACCCACCTCCCAGAATAACAGAAATAAAAGCAAAAATAAACAAGTGGAACCTAGTTAAACTTAAAAGCTTTTGCACAATGAAGGAAACTATAAGCAAGGTGAAAAGACAGCCTTCAGAATGGGAGAAAATCATAGCAAATGAAGCAACTGACAAAGAATTAATCTCAAAAAATATATAAGCAACTCCTGCAGCTCAATTCCAGAAAAATAAACGACCCAATCAAAAAATGGGCCAAAGAACTAAACAGACATTTCTCCATAGAAGACATATAGATAGCTAACAAACACATGAAAAGATGCTCAACATCACTCAATATCAGAGAAATGCAAATCAAAACCACAGTGAGGTACCATTTCATGCCAGTCAGAATGGCTGCTATCCAAAAGTCTACAAACAATAAATGCTGAAGAGGGTGTGGAAAAAAGAAAAATCCCACCTTCTTACACTGTTGGTGGGAATGCAAACTAGTTCAGCCACTATGGAGAACAGTGTGGAGATTGCTTAAAAAACTGGAATTAGAACTGCCATATGACCCAGCAATCCCACTGCTGGGCATACACACTGAGGAAACCATAATTGAAAGAGACACGTGTACCCCAGTGTTCATCACAGCACTGTTTATAATAGCCAGGACATGGAAGCAACCTAGATGTCCATCAGCAGATGAATGGATAAGAAAGCAGTGGTACATATACACAATGGAATATTATTCAGCCATTAAAAAGAATACATTTGAATCAGTTCTAATGAGGTGGATACAGAGTGAAGTAAGCCAGAAAGAAAAACACCAATACAGTATACTAACACATATATATGGAATTTATAAAGATGGTAACGATAACTCTTTTAGACAGCAAAAGAGACACAGATGTATAGAACAATCTTTTGGACTCTGTGGGAGAAGGTGAGAGTGAAATGACTTGAGAGAATAGCATTGAAATGTGTATATTTTCATATGTGAAACACATCACCAGTCCAGGTTCAGTGCATGAGACAGGGTGCTCGGGGCTAGTGCACTGGGATGACCCAGAGGGATGGGTTGGGGAGGGAGGTGGGAAGAGGGCTCAGGATGGGGAACACATGTACACCTATGGCTGATTCATGTCAATGTATGGCACAACCACTACAATATTGTAAATTAATTAGCCTCCAATTAAAATAAATAAAATTTGAAAATAAGATACTATGGAAAAGTAGGTAAATTTTTGGAAAGTGTGTTTATGTGCATATGTGTGTGTGTGTGTGTGTGAATTTGAACTGCAATGACAGAGGGATATAAAAAGAAGAAAGAAAGTCCCTTATGTGCAAGCCTGTCTGTAGATTTGAATTCTCTGTTAAACATTACCAAAATAATATGATTGATGATGCAATCTCATTATTATCAAAACAGGAGTGCTCATCAAATCACTGCTTATTTTCATTTATCTTTTAGAGTATAGTGAGCTAATCTGCCTGCCAGAGAAGGAAACTCAAGTGTCACTGGTTCGACTCCAGGGGTAGGAAGATCCCCCTGGAATAGGGAATGGCTACCCACTCCAGTATTATTCCCTGGAAAATCCAATGGACTGAGTAGTCTGGTGGGCTACAGTCCATGGCATTGCCAAGAGCTGGACTGAGCAGCTGGGCACTATAATGGGCTAACAGTCAAAAGTAGAGTTTTAATCAAAAGGTTATGGGTTAAAAGAAAATTAAAAACAATGTGAATTTTTCTCCATTTGAAACTTATCTGAATGTTAGTAATATATAAAATATACTCTAGAATGATATTTAAATGTAATATTTAAGAGCTATTTGGAGTATATGTTGCAATTTGCTAACAAATTTCAAAGCAGTGATTTCCTTCAGAGAGGGAGGTTAACCATAATTCATTATTATTGTTCCATTAGTTATAAATTTATTTTCTTTTATTTATTACTCAAAAATTTGCATTAAAAAGTAAACTATTATCAATAATTTGAAGATATTATTCTCTTTTTACTGACATAACTTGTATCATCTGTAGAGTGGAGGGAGAGTTTGGTTTAATATATAAGATCACAATTTCTGGAGATGGATCCTCTAGCTTCTTCAAATCCTTAATTCTACCATTCACCCTATTAAATTCTTAATTCAAACCAGTCAATCCTGAAGGAAATCAGTCCTGAATACTCATTGGAATGACTGATGCCGAAGCTGAAGTTCCAATACGTTGCCCACCTAATGTGAATAACTGAATCATTGGAAAAGGCCCTGATGCTGGAAGAGTCAATTCCTAGGCAGGTTGCTAAGAAGTCTGGGGGTCCCTGGGAAGAGAGGGATCTGGGGTTCTTGAGGCAGAGGAAAGGACCAACTTTATTTTTATTTCTCTACATTCCTTAGTCTTAGTCACATAAAATGTTTTTTTCTTTAAGCCCAGAACTTATGATTACAAAACAAACAACTCAGTTTAAACTCTGTACTAAGGATTATATGACAACAATGTATCCTGCTTGAGGACAGTTTCTCCTTTCAGAAAACCTTGGGACTAATCCTGATATCTTAGAATGTATATTATGGGAGTTAGTCTGGTAGGATCTTTCTATTGTTAAATTCTAATCCTGCTATCCTAAAATGTAAATTGTGGGAGTGGGTCTGGTAAAATTTTTACAACCTTGAGATATTCTTTTGATTTATTGTAATAACTAATTTAAAAAGTATATAACTCTATTGCTAACACTAGTAAAGGGAGCACTCTACATCCCACTTCTGAGGTCTATGTCAGAAGCTTTCTCTGTTCCTTTTCTTACTTTAATACAACTCTGCCACACAAAACATCTTGAGCAATCAATTCTAGTCCCTGGTCCCATAGCTAAATCTTCTACTTTGGAGATCATGAATCCAACATCGTTCACAAGCTATCAGTGCTGGGAAAGATTGAAGGCAGGAGAAGTGAACGACAGAGGATGAGATGGTTGGATGGCATCGCTGACTCGATGGACATGAGTTTGGGTAAACCTTGGGAGTTGGTGATGGACAGGGAAGCCTGGAGTGCTGCAACCCATGGGGTTGCAAAGAGTTGAACATGACTGAGTGACTGAACTGAACTGAACATTTGACCCTATGAGCCTAACCTTGTGTGAATTAATTCACTTTTCTGAAAAAATTGTTACTTCTACTCCTATTTAAAGGGCAAATATAATTTTAATGATGAATTGACATCTGAAAGCACTTAGACCATAACTGGGGGCAAGAAGAGCATTGAGGAATTGTTAGATCTTTCATTGTGCACTCTGGATAAAATTCTACTTGCCAAATCCAGAGGTTCAGCATTAACAGAGTAGAGTAGACATTTTTACATTCAAAATGTCATTGAATTTCTCCACTGTCAGTGTTATATCTTCCTTTCCTTATTCTCCAAGATTTCTGTTACAACTGTAGTGAACTCAATATCAAACCATGGATAAGAATGGGCATATAATAATTGCTGAAAGGCTATAATATTGGAAAACTATATAAAGAAAAAATAAAAAATATTTCTTGACAATAAATGTCAGCACAAAACCATACAGTATTAGATATGTTTTTACACCTTGACAAGTTTCTCTACTCAAACTAATTTCTAATAATCTCAGTTATCATTTACCATTGATAGATGATATAATCACATTCCCACTTGCCAGTTACGAAACTTCTTTGAAGTGATCTTTTAAATTTTATAGAGGAACAAGCTGATCTTCTACCACAAATTTGTAATGGAAGTGATTAACATAAACAATTGAGATGTTTATTCTTGTTGACAGATAACAGTGGACTCTAAAATACAGATGCTGTGAAACCTATGTACGAGTTTCACTTTGACCATGAGGATGCCAGTTAATTGCTTAATTAATTTTAGTATGCTGAAGATTGAAACTTTATTCATGGATCTGGAGTAGAATGCCCATATATCATTAATACATGATCACAGAATAATCTGTATTATAAAGGCTGTTTATCAAAGCATATTTTAACTTTTTAACATTTGAAGCATTTGTGATCACTGATAAAAATTCTTCTTTTCAAAAGAGACTGATATTATATTAATAGATAAGTATATATATATATATATATATATTTTCTTAGATAAGAAGTTTACTGGCAAATGAGAAATTCATAACTTTAGTAAGTATAGAAAGACATGTTTTGATAAACTTAGTTATAAATGGAGTTGACTATGAAAAATCAAATTTAGCCATTTAGAGAATGAGAAATATGATCTTTATCAATGAAAAATGATTTATGTTATTGGGAAATATTTTAAACCATATAAAATGCAGTTGTTTCTCCTTTGTTTTAATAAGACATACATAAAGCATTGGTCTAGAGGAAGAAAATTCAAAGAAATTCCAGAGAAGAGGTGTAAGATGACTAAATTTTAAGAACATTGCTTTAAAGATGAGAGATGTCTAAGCTAGTATAATCAGTGAAGGTAACTCCTCAGAGTTATTTAATTATCCTTTTCAGTTTCATTAAAAGTCATTCTTTGCCTCCACAAAGAAAACCCAAAGTGGAGCTTGGCCTAAAGTGAAACTCCTATGATTAATTTTGGTATGATATAGTATTTCTGAAATCAGTTGTTACTGAGATATTGTTTTATATCCTCCCGTGCTGATACTCTTAAAATATATGCAATATTTCATGACTATGTCATGGCTTATTAAATTATTCAGTAATGTTTTACCCAACATATTGTAAGACTCTAGGCACTGAAACTCTGAAGATAACTAAGGTACAGCCTTTGTTTAAGGAGCTAACAATCTAGCGAGGAGACATTTATATAAAAAATTACAACATAATATAATAACAAGCTTTGAAATAGATATATGCCTAAGATGTTAAAATTGCACAGAGAAGACACCTCATTAGGTTGAGAGAAAAGTCAAAGAATTCATCCTATAATGCCAGATTGACATTATAGTTGTGTCATAAAACTTGAGGAAGTTCAAGCCAGGCAAATAGCAGGCAAAAAATACTGCTGTAAAAGATAAGAAAGAGCAAATTGATTTAAAATATTATAAAGTCTATAGTTCACTGCAAGTAACATAAGAGGGAGAGTTGAGTCTGATAGGAGTTTAAGTGAAAGCAGTAGGAAAAATCACAAAGAGCTTTGTATGATGTATTAGTAAATTTGGTTATTCAGTTCAGTTCAGTCACTCAGTAACATCCGACTTTTTGTGACCCCATGGACTGCAGCAAGCCAGGCTTCCCTGTCCATTACTAACTCCCAGAGCTTGTTCAAACTCATGTCCATCAAGTCCGTGATGCCATCCAATTATCTCATCCTCTGTTGTTCCCTTTTCCTCCTGCCTTCAATCTTTCGCAGCATCAGAGTCTTTTCCAAGGAGTCAGTTCTTTGCATCAGGTGATTAAAGTATTGGAGTTTCAGCTTCAGCGTCAGCCCGTCCAAAGAAAATTCAGGACTGATTTCCTTTGGGATTCACAGGTTTGATCTCCTTGCAGTCCAAGGGACCCTCAAAAGCCTTCTAAACATGACAGTTCAATAGCATCAATTCTTCGGTGTTCAGCTTTCTTTATAGTCCAAACCTCACATCCATGTGTGACTACTGGAAAAACCATAGCTGACTAGACAGACCTTTGTCGGAAAAGTAATGTCTCTGCCTTTTAATATGCTGTCTAGGTTGGTCATAGCTTTTCTTGCAAGGAGCAAGTTTCTTTGAATTTCATGGCTGCAGTCACCATCTGCAGGAATTTTGGAGCCCCCAGATATAAAGTCTGTCACTGTTTCCATTGTTTCCCCATCTATTTGCCATAAAGTGATGGGACTGGATGATCTTCATTTTTTGAATGTTGAGTTTTAAGTAACCTTTTTCACTCTTCTTTCACTTTCATCAGAATGCTCTTTAGTGCCTCTTCACTTTCTGCCATAAGAGTGACATTATCTTCATATCAGAGGTTATTGATATTTCTCCCAGGAATCTTGATTTCAGTTTGTGCATCATCCAGCCTGACATTTCTCATGATGCACTGTACATATAAGTTAAATAATCAGGATGACAATATACAGCCTTGATATACTCCTTTCCCTATTTGGAACAAGTCTGTTGTTCCATGTTTGGTTCTAACTGTTGCTTCTTGATCCACATACAGATTTCTCAGTAGGCTGCTGCTGCTAAGTCGCTTCAGTCATGTCCGACTCTGTGCGACCCCAGAGATGACAGCCCACCAGGCTCCCCCATCCCTGGGATTCTCCAGGCAAGAACCCACTGGAGTGGGTTGCCATTTCCTTCTCCAATGCATGAAAGTGAAAATGAAGTCACTCAGTTGTGTCCAACTCTTAGTGACCTCATGGACTGTAGCCTACGAGGCTCCTCCATCCATGGGATTTTCCAGGCAAGAGTACTAGAGTGGGGTGCCATTGCCTTCTCTTTCTCAGGAGGCAGGTGAGGTATTCTGGTATTCCCATATCTTGAAGAATTTTCTATAGTTTGTTGTGATCTACACAGTCAAAGACTTTGGCGTAGACAATAAAGCAGAAGTAGATGTTTTTTCTGGAATTCTTTTGTTTTATCTATGATACAATGTTGACAATTTGATCTCTGGTTCCTCTGCCTTTGGTTATTACCATGGGGTAATAAAACATTTTAAACAGTTAAGATAAAAGTTCACATTTTTGATATGGGAAAGAAAAACAAAATCATCTGGAGAATAGATCAACATTGAAAAATAGGTACAAATAGCTTTTTTTCTGTCCTATTTCTAAATTCTGGTGCAGTTGTCAGATATCTGCCTCCAATAAAGGAAACACAAGAGATGCAGATTTGATCCCTGGCTCAGAAAGATCCCCTGAATTTTCTGAAGTAGCAAACTGTTTCAGTATTCTTACCTGGAAAATGCCATGGACAGAGGAACTTGGCAGGTTACAGTCCATGGGTCACAAAGAGTTGGGCATGACTGAGCAGGCACGCATGCACATGCTCAATCCCTAACTTCACTGGGTTAAAAAAGTGTTTCAAAATGAATGAATCTTATGCCACTAGAAAATGACAGTATGTTGCCAGGAAACTATAGTCTTGAAAGATAAAGTGCTGATGAGAATAGTTTTATGTAGAAGTATAATTAGAAATAGCTACAGAACAAAGTGACTGCAAGTAACCATTAGATGAGGATGCTCCAACCTTAGGTCAACCTACAGGGCAAGCTGGAGAGAGTCCTTGATCACATTTAAGGATTATTCATTAGGAAGAGCATCAATACCAGCTAATGTTCCCTTCTAACTTCTTGGTTGCTGAAAGTAACAGACAATAAATATTAGTACTTTCATTCAGACCCTAAAGCTGTGAATTGGATATAAATCATGGACAGGCAGACTATTTCCACTACTCAAGTACTGACTCAGGGAATGAATAGTGTTTTCAAACATTCAACACACCACTTTTTCCAAAGTAATGGGGCAGACTGTTTTTTAAACAAATGGTGCTTGTGTGCCTGCTCAGTCGCTTCAGTCATGTCTGACTCTTTGTGACCCTATGGACTGTAGCCCACAAGGTTTCTCTGTCCATGGGATTCTTCAGGCAAGAATACTGGAGTGGGTTGCCATGCCCTTCTCCAGGGCATATTCCTGACCCAGGAATCTAACCTGCATCCCCAGCATTGCAGGTGGATTCTTTACCAGCTGAGCCACCAGGAAGCCCCAAGCCAATGGTAATTACAACAAATAAAAAGCTGAGATAAAAATTTAAATTCAAATGAACACAGAATCATTGATCCCCTAATATTTAAAGAAAAAGCAAAACAGTGAAACAGAGGCACAATGCTCATCCACAGTGTAGAAGGTATTTAAAAAACTATCCACTGATTTTTAAAATAAAAAACTTATTATTATTATTGTTCCTGTTTGATTATTGTTATTATTTTGCCTTGCAAATTTAAAACTATTAAGCCATTAAGATAAGGAATATATTACTTCAGCTGAGAAAAAAAATGTTACTGCTAAGTTTTTAATTTTTAAATGAATAGATTAACTAATTATTAATTTTTTTAAAAAGCAAGTAAATTTTTAAATTGTCTTAGGTTTCAGTTCAGTTCAGCTCTGTCACTCAGTCATGTCCAACTCTGTGACCCCATGGACTGCGGCACACGAGGCCTCCCTGTCCATCACCAACTCCTGGAGTTTACTCAAACTCATGTCCATTGAGTCAGTGATGCCATCCAACCATCTCATCCTCTGTCGTCCCCTTCTCCTCCTGCCCTCAATTTTTTCCACCATCAGGGTCTTTTCAAATGAGTCAGCTCTTCGCATCATGTGGCCGAAGTATTGGAGTTTAAACTTCAGCATCAGTCCTTCCAATGAATATTCAAGACTGATTTCCTTTAGGATTGACTGGTTTAAGTAGCGAAGGAAAAAGTAATATATATCAACATGCCAAATGGTAGAGGATTCAGAAAGCTTCTTTGCTTATTGAGAAGTCACATAGGGTATAATGGAGGAAATTCCTGTTGTCTGGAGAAAGATATTATTTTGCTTGGTGTAGGGGTGAGCAATTCTGAAGAATATCAGAAGCTTTAGAATAAAATGAAAAATTGTTAAATTCAGAGAAGGGACCAACAAACCCCACCCTGTAAAATCTTGCTCAAGAAAAGAAAAAAAAAAATCTGTCATGAAAACATAGAAACTTGAGACATTTTGAGGAATAATTTGAAAGGTGAGGGGGTCTGTGCCTAGTGGCTCACTTTAACTATAAGGACTGAATGACTCACCAGGAATCCTGCAGCATCACAAGGGAGGAAAAAGCAGAAATAGTGGCACATAATGGTACAGATGAGAGAAAGCCTGGATAGAACCTCCTGTCCTCCAAAATACGTAAAGTTGCACCTTTCTGCAGATGTAAATCACAGCATATAAATTTAAAATCTGCTCCTCAGACTTACATGTGTTCATCCAATAAGTTATTTGGCAAAAGGCAGGTAACAGTTGTGGTAATAGTTTCACACTTCCTGAGGAATTCCATCTGAACAACTGGACAACTTGATGGTAAGAAAGTAAGTCAGTGAGCTTTCTTAGACTGAGCATTTCCTTTTGTGAAATTAAAAAATTATAATACTTTGTCTAATAATTATTAAATATGAATATAAATTATATATATCTAAAGTGCTTTAAATGGGATTTGGAACATTGTGTATACACTAAACAAAAAGAAGCTACCTTTTGTTACTTTGTACCAGATACTATGTTTTGAGCAAAGAATAAAATGATGTACAAAACCATAATCTCTGCTTTTCATCTCTTCTGCAAACTTCATTTTCCAGGACATTAGATGATTTTTCACTTGTTTTTGCTGAAACCATCTTGCTAAAGTGTCTCACTAATTCTGACAAGCTATACTTACTGCATCAAATCCATTTTTTTGTATGATAGAATGATTTATTTAAATGGTACATCATCATGTTGCCTGCATGCTCCATACACTCTAATACCTTTCCATTGTCCTTATAAAATAATCTAAACTGCTTGCCTTGTGTACAAGGTTGCACTTGAACTAGAACTGACCACTTCTCTGACCTCATTTTTCACCCTACTCACTCTCATCCACTTTAATTCAGCCATATTGGTTTCCTTGCTATTCCTCATACTGCCAAGCCTATTCATGATTCAGGACCCCGATAAATTGATCTTTCATCTATCTATAATACTCTTTACCCACATCATCGTATGACTATTTCTTTCTATCACAAGGGTCCACAGCCCAAATCTCAGTTCATCAGAAATGCTTTTCCTAATCAAAAAATCCAATGCTGCTTCCTTATTTTATTGTCTTTGAAGCACTTTGTGCTGTTTGTTTTCTTATTCTTACCTGTGTACTATATCTAGAATTTAAATCAAAGAGAGCAGGGATATTTTCTCTCTGTCTTACCTCCACTGCTTAAAATAGAGCCATACATATAGTAGGTGCTTAATTCATGATTGCAGACTCAAAGAAATTGAATATAATTTAGTATGAGTTGTTCTCCAGGAATTAAAGCAAACATCCATACTATTATTTGAAGACTACATGGAATGAGAACTTGTCAGATCATTACAAAGGAAGAGAATTCAGATACAGAAAATACCTCTTTAACCAGGAAAAGAAAAGTGATTTGCAACATTTCTGTAAGATCCCTTTGTCACTCTGTGTGAAATATGCACAGTTTTATTCATTAACAAGATTAATTTGGCAAAAATTTCCTGGGTGTATAATATTTGCTAAGCATATATAAGTGATAATTTTTCTCAAAGAGAAATTTAGAATATATTTCCAAAATTTATAATATAACAATAACTATTGATTTATAGATGAAGTGACACAATGAAATAAGTCTCACACAATGTGGATGGGAAATGGAAAGGAAAGGATATGTGGATGAGGACGGAAAGAAGGTCTAGGCCAGCACCACTCAATAAAAGTCAAAGATACAAGTCACATATGTAACTTTGTATTTTCTAATGGCCACAATAAAAAGAGTAAAAGAAAACAGAGAAGTAATTAATACATTTTAACTACTATTTGCTACTAAGTTTTGAAGTCAAGTATGTATTTTACAATTGCAGCACATTTCAATCCAGACTAGACACATTACAAATGCTCCTTAGACACAAGAGTCTAATGGTCATCTTATTGCACAGTTTTGACCAGAAGGAGATAGAATTTATTCCTTCTGTCTGGCACATACATAAGTGAGGCTTAACTTCCTTAAGCACTGAAATGAGTTCAGTTTTTAGCAAATTGCAATTCCTTAAAGCTATGTTTTGTATGTAAAAATGAATGACAAAAGTAACAAGTGAATAAAGTGATTCAACAATACTACACAAGATCATAGGATGTCAAGAAATGGTGAATTAATTGGCATGGTACTATTAAATATGTATGATGAGAGAATAAACACAAAAGGTAGATATAGCAGAAAGAAGATAAGAGGCTAAATATTCATGATAAGGAGTTGAAAAATCGTATCCTAAAACTTGGGAAGAATTTGCAACAGGAGATTTTCTGTTTTGGAAGAAACAGAACAAATAAGAGGTTGTATGCGTTACACACACACACACGTACACATGTGTCTCTGTGTATAAAATCTATCTTTCATATACATCAGATCAGATCAGTCGCTCAGTCGTGTCCGACTCTTTGCGAACCCATGAATCGCAGCATGCCAGGCCTCCCAGTCCATCACCAACTCCCGGAGTTCACTCAGACTCATGTCCATCGAGTCAGTGATGCCATCCAGCCATCTCATCCTCTGTCGTCGCCTTCTCCTCTTGTCCCCAATCCATCCCAGAATCAGAGTCTTTTCCAATGAGTCAACTCTTCACATGAGGTGGCCAAAGTACTGGAGTTTCAGCTTTATTTTTTTTTTTTTTTTTTTTTTTAAATTTTATTTTATTTTTAAACTTTACATAACTGTATTAGATTTGCCAAATATCAAAATGAATCCACCAAAGGTTTACATGTGTTCCCCATCCTGAACCCTCCTCCCTCCTCCCTCCCCATTCCATCCCTCTGGGTCGTCCCAGTGCACCAGCCCCAAGCATCCAATATCGTGCATCGAACCTGGACTGGAAACTCATTTCATACATGATATTTTACATGTTTCAATGCCATTCTCCCAAATCTTCCCATCCTCTCCCTCTCCCACAGAGTCCATAAGACTGTTCTATACATCAGTGTCTCTTTTGCTGTCTCGTACACAGGGTTATTGTTACCATCTTTCTAAATTCCATATATATGCGTTAGTATACTGTATTGGTGTTTTTCTTTCTGGCTTACTTCACTCTGTATAATAGGCTCCAGTTTCATCCACCTCATTAGAACTGATTCAAATGTATTCTTTTTAATGGCTGAATAATACTCCATTGTGTATATGTACCACAGCTTTCTTATCCATTCATCTGCTGATGGACATCTAGGTTGCTTCCATGTCCTGGCTATTATAAACAGTGCTGCGATGAACATTGGGGTACTCGTGTCTCTTTCCCTTCTGGTTTTCTCAGTGTGTATGCCCAGCAGTGGGATTGCTGGATCATA
Source organism: Bubalus bubalis (assembly GCF_019923935.1). NCBI lineage: Eukaryota > Metazoa > Chordata > Mammalia > Artiodactyla > Bovidae > Bubalus > Bubalus bubalis. The sequence goes on from NC_059157.1 coordinate 85,161,509, forward strand.
AGGCATGTCTATTTCCAGTTTTTTAAGGAATCTCCACACTGTTCTCCATAGTGGCTGTACTAGTTTGCATTCCCACCAACAGTGTAAGAGGGTTCCCTTTTCTCCACACCCTCTCCAGCATTTATTTCTTGTAGACTTTTGGATTGCAGCCATTCTGACTGGTGTGAAATGGTACCTCATAGTGGTTTTGATTTGCATTTCTCTGATAATAAGTGATGTTGAGCATCTTTTCATGTGTTTGTTAGCCATCTGTATGTCTTCTTTGGAGAAATGTCTATTTAGTTCTTTGGCCCATTTTTTGATTGGGTCATTTATTTTTCTGGAGTTGAGCTGTAAGAGTTGCTTGTATATTCTCGAGATTAGTTGTTTGTCAGTTGCTTCATTTGCTATTATTTTCTCCCATTCTCTTTAGCATCATTCCTTCCAAAGAAATCCCAGGGCTGATCTTCTTCACAATGGACTGGTTGGATCTCCTTGAGGTCCAAGGGACTCGCAGGAGTCTTCTCCACACCACAGTTCAAAAGCGTCAATTCTTCGGCACTCTGCCTTCTTCACAGTCCAACTCTCACATCTACACATGACCACAGGAAAAACCATAGCCTTGACTAGACGAACCTTTGTTGGCAAAGTAATGTCTCTGCTTTTGAATATGCTATCTAGGTTGGTCATAACTTTCCTTCCAAGGAGTAAGCGTCTTTTAATTTCATGGCTGCAGTCACCATCTGCAGTGATTTTGGAGCCCAGAAAAATAAAGTCTGACACTGTTTCCACTGTTTCCCCATCTATTTGCCATTAAGTGATGGGACCGGATGCCACGATCTTCATTTTCTGAATGTTGAGCTGTAAACCAACTTTTTGACTCTCCTCTTTCACTTTCATCAAGAGGCTTTTTAGCTCCTCTTCACTTTCTGCCATAAGGGTGGTGTCATCTGCATATCTGAGGTTATCGATATTTCTCCCAGCAATCTTGATTCCAGCTTGTGCTTCTTCCAGCCCAGCGTTTCTCATGATGTACTCTGCATATAAGGTAAATAAACAGGGTGACAATATACAGCCTTGATGTACTCCTTTTCCTATTTGGAACCAGTCTGTTGTTCCATGTCCAGTTCTAACTGTTGCTTCCTGACCTGCATACAAATTTCTCAAGAGGCAGATCAGATGGTCTGGTATTCCCATCTGCCAGGGTCCAGCCCCGGTGGATCCAGGGAATTCGAAGCGGGGACGGCGTCGGCGAGGATCAGGAAACAACTGCTTAATTAAATGTTAATTAAGGATATAAAGAGTGGTGAAATAAGGATAGCTCAGTAGGAAAATTCAGTGAAGAAAAGAGGCTGAATAATTCAGCCAGAAGGTAAGAGAAAGAACGACATGGGGAGACCAAGTTTCGGTGAACAAGGCCTGCACTTTATTTTTCAAAGTAGTTTTTATACCTTAAGTTATGCATGGGGGAAGGGGTAGAGTCATGCAGTAAGCCAGGCTTTCTTCCTGCAAACTTATTATATGCAAAAGTTTAGGTGATTTGCATCATCTTCTGGCCCGGAGGCCTGTTAACATTTTAAGACCCTTTCTTCAGAAAACTTATTTTTCTCTAAAGGTGATTATTCTAAAGTCAGGTGCCACCCTCCAAAAGCATTAAAGTTGCATTCCTATAGGGCAAAGGTGTGGTGGGCTACCACGAGAAAAAGAATTAACTCAAGGGTCCCAGGTTACAAACATTAAAGCTACTACTTACACCAATTATATTAATCAATACACTGCCAGGGACACAGCAGGTAAGGGATATGGAAACTTAGCAGCAAACATAGGCCCAACAAGTGAAAATCCCTTCACCAATACAATTTCTAATCAATCTTTTAACTGCTCAAAGGAATCTGTATTTAGACAGTTTAGAACATCTCCTGCCTCTCACAGTTGGGAGGCTCTGAGCAATCACATGTGGCCGGAAAAACCTATTCAGGCAGGCTAGAGGACTTCCAAAGGAGTTTGTAGGTTGAAACACTATCACACCCAGGAACTTTATTAACTGGAGCTCTAAGTTAACTCTTTCTTTCAGAGAGAGGTAGTGGGGGACAGACCTCTGTAAAGTCAGAGGTGTAGGTGAGAGCACAAAGCAGAAAGTAGGCAGACTCTGGTTTTGGGGGTAGATGCTCGAGAATTTCCAGGGGGACTCCTGAGGCTCGATCCCACCTTTGCATATGCCGAGCCTCCTTCCTCATGACCTTTGTCATGGGTGGAGCTCCTCACGCTGGCTCCAGGCAGTGATAGAATTCCAGTTGAGCTATTCCAGATCCTGAAAGATGATGCTGTGGAAAGTGCTGCACTCAATATGCAATATGCACTCAATATGCAATATGCCGGCTCCCGGCACCCATCTCTTTCAGAATTTTCCACAGTTTATTGTGATCATCACAGTCAAGGCTTTGGCATAGTCAATAAAGTAGAAATAGATGTTTTTCTGGAACTCTCTTGCTTTTTCCATGATCCAGCAGATGTTGGCAATTTGATCTCTGGTTCCTCTGCCTTTTCTAAAACCAGCTTGAACATCAGGAAGTTCACGGTTCACATATTGCTGAAGCCTGGCTTGGAGAATTTTGAGCATTACTTTAATAGCGTGTGAGATGAGTGCAATTGTGCGGTAGTTTGAGCATTCTTCAGCATTGCCTTTCTTTGGGATTGGAATGAAAACTGACCTTTTCCAGTCCTGTAGCCACTGCTGAGTTGTCCAAATTTGCTGGCATATTGAGTGCAGCACTTTTACAGCATCATCTTTCAGGATTTGGAATAGCTCAACTGGAATTCCATCACCTCCACTAGCTTTGTTCGTAGTGATGCTTTCTAAGGTCCACTTTGACTTCACATCCCAGGATGTCTGGCTCTAGGTCAGTGATCACACCATCATGATTATCTGGGTCGTGAAGATCTTTTTTGTACAGTTCTTCTGTGTATTCTTGCCATCTCTTCTTAATATCTTCTGCTTCTGTTAGGTCCATACCATTTCTGTCCTTTATCGAGCCCATCTTTGCATGAAATGTTCCTTTGGTATCTCTGATTTTCTTGAAGAGATCTCTACTCTTTCCCATCCTGTTGTTTTCCTCTATTTCTTTGCATTGATCGCTGAAGAAGGCTTTCTTATCTCTTCTTGCTATTCTTTTGAACTCTGCATTCAGATGTTTACATCATATACATACATATATATATATATATATATATATATATATATATGTATTGAGAGAGAGCTGGAGAGAGAGGAACCAAGAAAGGGAAAGAGAAAGGGAAAGGGAGAGGAAAATGGAAAGTTCTGTTTCAGGGAGTTGACATGAAATTGTGAAACCTGGCAAGTTCAAGATCTTCAAGGTAGGCTGCTAGACTGGAGAGATGATAGAGATGTAGAGACTATGTTGTGGAAAGAGAACTGAATCTACCTGAGTAACTAGTTTACTAATACCAAATATATAAATAGAAGCTATTATATAAATTTACATTGCAAGCTACTGATATTTTACAGAGCCTCTATAATTCATTTAAAAATCAGTTTGGATAATTATGATGTACAGAAAATTATAAAATCAACATAATCAAAGTAGTATTTATATACTATCAAGTATGTAATAGGTTGGGCTTGCCAGGTGGCACAGTAAAGAATCTACCTGCTAATGCAGGAGACACAAGAGATGTGAGTTTGACCCCTGGGTCAGGAAGATCTCCTGGAGTAGGAAGATCACTCCAGTAATTTTTCCTGGAAAATTCCATGGAGAGAAGTTCCCAGCAGCCTACAGTTCATGGGGTCACAATGAGTCAGACATGACTGAGTACACACACATATAAAGGTTGTTAAATATTAGGACTGTACTAATGCTTTATACAAGTAATTATAATCACCTCTTTCATGTGTTTTAAAATTATATTTATTTAATTCTAACACTACTTGGCTTCTTTATATAACACAGATCCAATCAGTTGCAACATGCAATTGATACACTTGCAGTTTCCAGATAGTTGTAGTAGAATTCATATGTCCTTAGAAAATTTTAAAACAGGTTTGTCAATTGAGTTACGGTCACAGAGTTGGACATGACTGAGCAACTGAGCAACAACAACAAACAGCAAAATTGAGCTGCAGGGATTCAATCTCGCCTGTAAAATAATATGATGGCCATGAGGCCAGTAATAGTTCATTTTTTGCCCACAACTTAAATAGTATTAGCTATTAACTTGAAAAAAAATGTGTTAACAAATAAAGTCCTGATACAATGTTAACAATTAATGTTTTAAAAGATCAAACAGTTAACAAAGTCATAACAAAGGTTCTTTCCACTAAATGTGTTAACAAAAATTAATTCCTTCCACAATTTATAGAATCATTGAAATAGTGACTTAGACTTTATTAAGTATACCCTGGGATTAATTTAGACACTTCTAGAAAATGTATTAATTTTTTTAGGCCTCTAGGGTACCATTTGGTAAATTGATATTTTACCATATTAAATGGTACCTAAATAATTACAGTACTATCTTGTCTCTTATCCTAACCCTGAACTTTTCAACTGTTAAAGACAAATATAGCCTAGGGTATTTTAAGTTGAAATATCAAATAAAAAGTTAATGGTGGGCAGAGGTTGATGGGTGCCTGAGAGTTAGGCAGGCTTCACATTTCCTAATAACTCAGACAAGATGGATTGTCAAATCTCTGTGGAGCTGATTAAAAACATTTGCTTCACAGACACATAAAGAAGATTCTCTTCCTACTTTAATCTCAGCCCTAAGCATTCTATGGTGTGCAATCTGCTAATTTCTACAAAGTTATCTTGTGGCATTTTCATCTTTTGAATATTTTATATTAAGTATATTTCAAAATTGTCTATTCTTCTATGATTATTTAAATTATGCCTTTTACTTTAATATGTTCTGTATTTTCTAAGTGATAGGTTAATGTTGTGACAACTTTGAACAACTCCTATCCTAACCCCCACCACTCGTTCTACTGACATAATCACTGTTGTCTATTTAGTGTCTATTTCTCCAAATAATATCCTATGCCATCCAATGCACATTATATGGCTGCATACATATAAAATATATTTATATACATGTACTCATTAGGATACATGTTTATTGATGTATATGATATGTATGTTTATGTAAATGCATCATAAACTTTGTATCTTTCCTTCATACAACTAAATGACATATCTTTCAATCCTTTTAGCAAAGCAAAAAGTTTCATGAAGATAAACTATATTTTCTTTCCCCATTACCTTATAGATGGATATTTAGATCAGTTGGATTCTCTTAGATGCTGCTTAAACAAACAGTAAGTAGATTATCATCTCTCACGACAAGAAACATGGAGATTGTGTGTTTTCAAAGATGGGTAAATCAGAAATACTGTTCAAATTCCCAGATTACTTTCCGTATCTATGCTTAGGCATCTTCATCATTTTGAAATTTCCCTCATGATCATAAATATTGCAATTATGCCTGCTAACACTTCCTCACATAGCCACATTTATAGACAGAGAATAGGAAGTTATTTACGTAGGACCAAAGTTCATATCAAGTACCATTTTTCTGGAATGTTGTAATGGTTAATTTTATGTGTCAACTTGACTGAACCAAGGGATGTCCAGAGAGCTAGCAAAACATTAGTTTGGGGGTGTGACTGTGTCTCTTGTGGACTTCCCTAGTGGCTCAGATGGTAAAGCATCTGTCTAAAATGCGGGAGACCCGGGTTTGAGCCCTGGGTTGGGAAGATGCCCTGGAGAGGGAAATGGCAACCCACTTCAGTACTATTGCCTGGAAAATCCCATGGACAGAGGAGCCTGGAAGGCTACAGTCCATGGGGTTGCAAAGAGTCGGACACAACTGAGCGACTTCACTTCACTTTCACTGGGTCTCTAGAAAAGAATAGCGTTTGAGTTGGGGTCGCAAAGAGTTGGACACGACTGAGCGACTGAACTGAACTGAATTATAGTATGTCAAATTTGGTTCATCAATTGTAACAAAATGTCAGGACAGGGGGTGTCTGGGAAGTCTTTGTACATTCTCCTCAAATTTTTTTTGTGTAGAACTGCTCTAAAATGTGTTTTATTTATTTATTTTTTGAATGTTTTTTTTTTATTTTATTTTATTTTTAAACTTTACATAATTGTATTAGTTTTGCCAAATATCAAAATGAATCTGCCACAGGTATACATGTGTTCCCCATCCTGAACCCTCCTCCCTCCTCCCTCCCCATTCCATCCCTCTGGGTCGTTTAAAAGCACACAGGGGATAAAGAGAGACAGAAATTAGTTATCAAGTCATGGAAAGACATGAGTGCATGTGTGTTAAGTCACTTCATTTGTAGTAGACTCTTTGTGACCTTATGGACTGTAGCCCCCCAGATTCCTCTGTCCATGGGATTCTCCAGGCAAGAATACTGGAGTGAGTTGCCATGCCCTCCTCCAGGGGATCTTCCTGATCCAGGGATCAAACCCGTCTGTGTCTCTTATATCTCCTGCCTTGGCAGGCGGGTTCTTTAACACTAGCACCACTTAGGAAGCTATGGTGAAACATTAAATGAATATTGATAGCTGAAAAAAGTTAATTTGAAAAGTCTGCATGCTGTGTGATTCCAACATATGGCATTCTAGAAAAAGCAAACTATGGAGGCAGTAGAAGATGGTGGTTATCAAGGGTTTGAGGCAAGGGTAGAGATAATAGGTAGAGCAATGATATTTTTAAGGCAATGAAACTATTCTGTGTGAGGTTGTTATGGTAGATACATGTCCTTACATATTTGTCAAAACTCATAGAATGTACAGCACAAAGAGCAAAGCGTCATGCAAACTATAAACTTTGGGTGGTAATAATGTCTCAATGTAGTCTCATCATTTGTAACAAATGTACCAGCCTAATGCAGGCTATTGATATTGGGCAGATGATATGTGGGTGGAGACAGGAAGTATAACGGAACTATCTGTAGTTCCCACTTATTTCTCTGCAAACCTTAAACCATTCTAAAAATTAAAATGTTAATTTTTTGAAAAAGAAAAAGAAGAAAAGGAATCTTCATAAGTAAATAAAAAGCATTTCTGAGAGCTGTGATCAAAACAAAATGCTTGTAGAATATTCATTTCTTGAGAGCATGGATTCAGTGGAATAATGGCATAATTGAAAAGAACTCAAACTAGAATATGCAAAGAGAAGCAAAGCTTTCTTTTTTTCTAAAAGCCATTTTTTTAAATTCCTATAATTAACAGGAAATACACCATGCAGAAAGTATAAAGGCAGAGGTTAATGTTTTTCCTTTTTATTATGGCTCTGTTGTTATGAAGATTAGGAAATAACATTACCCGACCTCCAGTGAACTGTAACAGAAATATTGAAAGGAAGCACAAATAAAAAGACTATAATATTGAAATTCTAGAAAAACTAGAACAAGTTCAACAAGTACTAAAATTTTTTAAGGAGTCAGCAACTTACCATTGTAATTATCAACAATTTTGAGATATTATGAAAGTCAGCTTCTGAAACCTAAAAGAAAGCATTTATACTATGTTTTACAAGAAAAATTTAAAGACAGATAAATAGATAGAAAGAAATGTGGATAAAGATAGATACTTACATAGACATAGAAAGTGAAGATAGATTATTATTACATGGAATCGTGAGAAGAAATTAGAATGCGATGTGAATCAAATTGCCATCATCCAGGCAAACATAAGTAACTGGAGCAATCAGGATCAGCAGTGTTCCGAAGTGAAGTGCTACTAGCCTCAGTTAGTATCCTCTTATCTTAGATAATGAGGTCAAGTAGACAAAGGGAAAGGATAGCGATGATTTGTATTGATTTCTTTACATTTTTGACCCGACACCTTATGAAAGCATCGTTGACAAGCTAAGTCCAATTGCATTCACCATTATAGTGAATGACCGAATAATAATCAACTTTTACCTTAGCTCATATAGCAGCTATCAATGGATCTGCCTCAGCTCTAAGGGCCTAAATATCCGAGAGAAATATTCAGAATGGGATTATCTTTAAAAAGAACAAAAACAAATTCTAAATGAGTTTAAAATTTTGGTTATAGATCTCTTCAACAACTGGATAAAACTCTACAGAGAGATGTGGAAGATATGTATATCACAGAAAAAAAATATAGAAAGGTAGATACAGCTGTGAATTTTGGGGGGAAAAAGTATTTTTTAAAAAAGGCTGACAAGTAACAAGAATTGGTCATTTGATTCTCTTAAAAAATAGATACAATTAAAATATAATGCTTTCCTAATGTAAAATGCATGCTTTATTGAAAACATTTGTTCACATACTGAACAGACATAATGCACATAATGCTTAACCAGACATTATAAAATCCACTTATGAATTTCTGAACTAATATCAGAACATTACTTATTCAACATTTTACTTAAAATAGTAATTTACCCAATTAATACTGAAAAATTCTTTTAATAATTGAATATTTCCATTATAAAAGAGTAATATAAGGAAAATATACATATTGCAAAGGGGCCACCTATAGTCTCACAAGTTGAGGCCTTACTTTCCTGATTTTACTTAGATTCGGCGATTTCAGGTTGGGATAGGATGTGCATGTGTGTCTGGGTTTTCCTTGCTTACCTCTGGACAAGCCAACTGCACATACTTAATCACACTGGATAGTGGATCCTATGTAATAAATCTTCATTGGACAAGTGGATCACCCAAAATAAATCATCTGTGGGTGAGTGAAACAACTTTGCTCAAACATCCATGGAAAAAGAGCTCATCCATCATAAATCACAGACAGATAAGTGGATCAGCCTTGATTTACTGCCTTTAACCAGGACTACAGTTTTGCCTTACCCAAGAAGTACCATGATTTTGCAAACAGTATATAGTTTAGAGCAATATGGGAGAGTTAGTTCCAACAGCATCCAGTGAAACAATATAACAAGTGAAATAAATTGCTAAATTTTATTCAGTTACTTTAATTTAGCAATGTGATATAAGATCAAAAGAACTTCAAAATGATCCCAAACTGGGCCCACACCTCCCATTATTAATGTAGCTTTAAATATTTCTTTCATTTGTAATGTTACAGTGATAATAACCACACATATAGGTATTGGGAGGAGAAAATGAGGTGCTTAATAAATATGTATTCACAATGTTCACATGTTTTAGAGTATCTCTGCTGTTTCTGCCACTGGAATGTTAAGTAAGACATATAACACTCCACTCTTATTTTTCACAGGGTGAGGAGAAAAACAAATTAATCACAAGATAGTATGATAGTATTTGGACAAAGCTATGAATAGGGAATTAGCCAAACAAATAGATAGTGCAGTTACAGTGTAATGAATGGCTAAACTTTCCCCCCACCAAATTGCACTTTGAGATGATTCTTAAAGCTTACACTAGATGGACAATCAAGAGAAGGTTATGCAAAGATCAGTAAGTGGGACAATGTACTTTGTGGATTGTAAATATCAGCATGTGTATGTTTTTATATATGCATACTTAAATGTGTGTGGCAATAAATTAGCTCAGCTGTTTTAGGCAAGGGTCAGAAATAAAAGGCTTATGACTGGCTAAATACTATAGTTTTTATCTTAAGCATCAGTGGAGCATCTCTAATGGCTTTTATGGGGGGATGATTTATCATATTTGTATACTAGGAAGAACACTGAGCTAGACAGGGGATATTGGAAGGAAAGAAAATAATTCAATTTTTCATACTATTAAATAGTACTATATACAATTTTCATATACTATCAGAAAATATAAGGAAAGAGATAAAACAGATAAATGTGTGTGAGATACTATATGTCTCCAATTGTGTTCCATATAAATTATTGTCCTGAAAATGCATCTTGACAAAATATTTCCTGATAGAGCAGCATGCTTACATAAATTTAGCATACCTTAGTCTTAGTCCTGGTGAATATAATATAAATGCAAAAATAAAAATGCTAATCATTTATACTTGTGATGATATTTTTGCTTTGTCTTGCACAGAAAAATATCAACTTATCTTTTCAAAGATTAAGCTTCTTGACATAATATATCTCATTTACAGTAAATATATAAACTGATTTTGTAAAAACAAGCTTGTAACCTTTTCACATTTCTTTTTTTATACTTCCAATATCTATTTTAATACCCTTTTAACAGTTATTTATGTGCAGAATATACTGTTCATAGATTATTTCTAAAAGGATGTTGGATTGATTTAGGCTGATTTTATTGTAATCATTTTTTTCCTTGGAGAAACACAATGTATCTAATTTTTACCATCTAGCTTAGAAAGTTTATGCCTTGTGGAATAAAAGAGAAAAATATTTTACCTTCTTTTGATAAATTATATTCTATAGAAAGTATTCTTTAAAGTTTTTATATTTTGGTTGTGTGTTTTTTTTCCATGTACTATCTCTAAGAATTATTGTTCTATAAGCAGAAATGAGCATGCACGTAATCACTGTTGAAATAGTTATAAACAAAAATAATATTTTCTATTTCTTTTCTAAAGTATAATGAAAAAATCTTGTAACATAGGTTTACTGAAATACATAATTTAGTAATATAATAAATGTAAATATTACACTGTGTGTGTTTTTATAAGTATTTTTCAAATATATACATGATAGGTATGATGAAGTACTAAGAGATTTACTTTAAGAAGAAAATTTTCTTTCTTAAGCAATAGAGTTCCTAGTTTAAAAATGTAATTTAGATGATGTGCTATTTGCCTAGATTGATTTCATTGTTATAATACAATAAGCCAAATCTATAGAATATGTAGATTATTTACAAAAGAAGATTACGATCTTATCCATAAGATGAATCTCAACAAATTTCAAAGAATATCATGCAGAATTTTTTTTCTGATAATAGCACAATACAAATGATTTTGTTTCATGATTAAAAGGGTTTATATATTAATAGAAGTTAAATAATGAAGTTTATTTTACATTTGAAAAACTGCCTATGTTATGCCTATATTTTAAAATGCAAAACATTTATGTAAATAGGAATGGGCATGCTGGCTTATTTTTCTCCCAAATTTATAATTTCATTTCAGAGATGTACATATTTTCTTCAGCCTCCAACTCTAGAGAATTATTTTAAGATACATAGGAATTTCCTTGAAATAATCAAACATAACAGCAAATATCAGATAACCCTAATTGCAAATTCCTATTGATTGCATCTGAACATACCTTTTAAATAATATTTTAACTTGATTATAAGGAAAGATATATATTAGACTTATTTCCTATTCCTATAAAGACTAGGATATTTGTGTTGTGGAGAACTGAAAGATTAAGTTCAATCATTATGCTTTTAAAATGACTTTTTCAAGAGAGTCCAACTGAGTCCCAACAAGTAAAATATCCAAAATTCCACTTCTTTATATTATTTAACAGCTATGGGTTAAATAGGGTGATTTTTGATGATGCACAGAATGCGACCATATACAACTTCAAAACTTCTTATGACATCAAATGATTCCCTACCGTGGTCAGTTACATATACCCATCAAACACCTTCATGGACAGTAAGGCAGAATAGACAACAGATTTGATAGTTTCTTCATTATTCTTTCAAAATAAACTTCTAATTTCATATATGTGATGTCAATTTTTGTAAATTAAGTTCACTTCTCATAAGTACAATGATATGAACTAACGTATCATATTATGTATCAGGTACACACAACAGGAACCACATAATGACTGAAAGCAAATAGCTAGGCAATCAGTGCCCACATGTCTGAAGCTCTAATTCTTCTCTAAGAACTACAGCCGTACTTTCCTATATTTAGTTGCTCAACTTACATAGAGTTTCATGATCTGGATTTTAGTGAAAAAGAAAAGTATTTTTTTTAAATATTTATGGGTAGATCTAAGCAAGATCTAGGTATTACTAGATAGGCTCTGAAGTTATGGAATTTAGTTTGAAAAACTTTATCATTCCCCTAGTCACTGTTCTCTAAAATATAGCCTTCTCAGTTACAGAGGATTAATTGCTTGCCCCCTAAATGCCAGGGCACTTCCCTATCAAAGTAATTTATTGCAAATCAGTCAGTTTCCTATAACTCATACTTGTGGGTAGCAAGCCCTCATAATAGTATTCACCTACTCTATAAGCAGGAAACTATTCTGTGTAATGTGCATTTGTTGACTGCTGGTACACATTATTTCATTTATTATATTTCACACATTGAGACTGCATTTCAACATTCTAACTTGCTATATTTCTGTAGTGATATAACTTTTACAACATTTCACATCCAACATTACAGTGAGCTATTTTTCAGGTCTCTGAACTTGCTCCCCAAATAAATGACAATTTAATGATGCATGAGTTTCATTGCCTATTCATTCTTTCTTATACAATATAGGAAGATTTCTCAGCAACTCTTTTCTACTTTCTAGGTATTTTGTTCTTAATTTTCTTATTTGAAGTTATTTTTTCAACATTTCTTTCCCATACCATTGAACTTTACTGATAAAATATTCTATTTTTCCCATTTTCCTTGAGAAGTCTTACAGCTGATCAGCCCTCCTATATTTCTTTTTCTCTTTCCCTACTCTCAACACACCAATCCAATCTACCTGCAAGCCACAATCAAACCAATTTTCACTGTGCCTTACTTACTCTTTTTCATGGTTCTGTTACCTCAACTGTCCTTCTACTTAGCCTTCTTTTTAAGCCACTTCTCTTGCTTGTTTTGATGATGACCTTTGCCTCTTACCTGGGGATCTTGTATAGTTAGTGTTTCTCATTTTACAGAGATTACGGTCTTCTGAGATTTATATTCAATGCTTACTGAGTCATAAAAATCACTCAGCAGGGAAAACAAGCCAGAAATAGCAACAATCTGTTTTCATATCAGAAGTTCTCAAGCATTAGTATGTATAAGAATAATATTACCAAAGTGTTAAAATATGCATATTTTATATTGAGAGAATATGCATAGATATTCTGAGAGAATAGAAAAGGCTAGAGATAAGGAACATATATTTTATTAGAAACCTCAGTGTATTTTGCTACAGATGGCCTGTGACAATATGTAATAGCTCAATGGCTATAGTTCTTGAGAATATTTAGGTTTTCTTTTCCTCGAGAAATTATACCCAGTATTTTTATTGAGATTGTTTCTATCATATTTGGTCTAGAAAGGCCTTTATTTCAGTGGTATAGATACTTTTATCTCCGGTACTCTTGCCTGGAAAATCCCATGGACGGAGGAGCCTGGTGGGCTGCAGTCCATGGGGTCGCAAAGAGTCAGACATGACTGAACGACTTCACTTTCATTTTTCACCTTCATGCATTGAAGAAGGAAATGGCAACCCACTCCAGTGTTCTTGCCTGGAGAATCCCAGGGATGACGGAGCCTGGTGGGCTGCCATGTATGGGGTCACACAGAGTCGGACATGACTGAAGCGACTTAGCAGCAGCAGCAGCAGATACTTTTTTATCAGTGTCCATGGAATAAAATTAATTTATAACAATGGATAGGCTTTCCTGGTGGCCCAGTGGTAAAAAATCCACCTGCAATGCAGGAGGCACGAGATGTGGGTTAGATCCCTGGTTTGGGAAGAACTCCTGGAGAAGGAAATGGTAACCCATCCAAGTATTCTTGCCTGGGAAATTCCATGGGTAGAGGAGCCTGACAGGTTACAGTCTATGGAGTTGCAAGGGTTAGACACGACTCAGTGACTAAACAACAATAAAAAGGGATGGGTATATTTAATTTACTATTTTATCCATAATCTAATTTCTCCAAAGACATTTTTATCCTGTCAATTCTTATAAAGGTACAAATATATCACTCATCACTTAGTAAGTATATTCTGGTTATCTTCTGTGACATTATCATCTTCTGTCTCTGAACTAGCAAAGCACATGCTTAACTACCCGAGAAAGCTTTATGCTGCTTTGAGGACCAGAAAGATTAAAAAAAAAAAAAGACATTTGGTATTTGAGGAAAATCAGCCAATAAGGCTTTCTGCAATATCATGACATATAGTCTATATTCATTCATTGCTGTTAAAAACTGTAAGTTGTAAAATGAATAATTGTAAGAAAGGATACATTTAATATTTTTATTTCTTGTTATCTTTTTCATTATGACATCCATAGTTAGTTATGTCAACAATATTCCACTTTTATTTTATGCACAGTACTCTAGGAAAACTTCCATATAGACTATTAATTTCATGGCAAATAAATACTCCCTATACTGACAGCTGTTAACAATATGCAAGATGGGAGTAACCCAACCTTAGAGTTGAAGGAATAAACAGTGTACTACAATCAATAATATTGCACAGTGCAATGAGAAAAATACCACCTGTTCTGATTAGTGGGTAATTTAGTTTCTCTTTTAGGGTCTCTATTATATATCAAGGTGTTTACTAGTGGATGGCATGATGTTCTGTCATGGTGTTAAGATACTCTCTCCTGGAGTCTAGGAGCAATACAGTATGCTTATTTATTGGTTAAAATATGTGGCCATGCTGATACAGGTGTGAAATAGGCATTGGAAAGAAATTTCTGCACTTTTACAGTGCATAAATACTAAGGCCAAAGAATGTTCCTGCAGGAATGAATGACCCAATCTTATGTTCAGGGTATGGTTCCACATTCATATTAGTCTGTACTCCTAAAAAACATTCGAGCTCCTCAGATGTATTTATATGGGGAGACAGTTTTACATGGGGAGATTCTGATTTTGCTACCTCAAAGGCTCAGAAATATATTGTTATTGTCCTATCAGAGGGGTAGATCAACTGCTCCAGTTTATTTTTATCAGATGATGATTTTGTTTGATGCTCATTTCCTACCCCTGTGTATGTTATTTGAATGTTGGAAAGGAGAACCAGTAAGTCTATAAGGGCTTTATTTACATCTCTTCCCTCTTTCTTTTCCATCTTTCAATTCAAAATATTAGTAGTATGTTTTGCAGAAACAAAGGGAATATTTTAAGCTATAATTCACCAAACATCTGCTTTATGTTGCATTTTCAGAATATACTTTCCCAGTTTACTATATATTTGCTATAACATGATGACTTTTTTTTTAATTTTATTTTATTTTTAAACTTTACATAACTGTATTAGTTTTGCCAAACATGATGAGTTTTAAGTTCATATCTTAAAACCGATCTTCAGTTGAACAGGTACTCATTTTCAACTGTCTACCACCCTTCTTCACTTAGTTTCATACCAATTCCTCAAACAAATCTTTAGGCTTTTCATAAACCAGAAGATATCAAGATAGTGTAGTTGGAGGATACAATACTCACCTCCTGCTGTGACCAAATCAAAAATACATATACATGTGTAACAATCCACACTAAAAACTAACTGGAGACAGCTTAAGTAAAACTGTCACTATTTTCAGATGACATGATAACACATATAGTAAAAAAATCTATTAGAACTAATAAATGAATCTAGTAAGCTCATAGAATACAAGATTAAACTACTAAAGTCTGTTGTTTTTCTATATACTAAAATTAACTATCAGAAAGAGAGAGCAAAGTAAACCAATGCCATTTAGAATCACATCAAAATGAATAAAATACTGAAGAATATACTTAACCAGGGAGGTGAAATTCTTATATTCTGAAAAATATAAACATTGATGGAGGAATTGAAGATGATACAAAGAAATGGAAAATATCCCTTAATCTTGGATGAAGAATTAATATTATTATGTCCATACTACACAAAGATAATACAGATTTAATGTAATCCCTATCAAAATACCTATGACATTTTTTTACCATACTAGAACAAAAAATCCTAAAATTTACATTGAACCACAAAAGACCTCAAATTACCAAAGCAATCTTGAAAAGAACAAAGCTGTATCATTCTCCTTGACTTCAGACTATACTGCAAAGCTACAGTAATTGAAACAGTATAGTACTGGCACAAAAACTGACTCATAGATCAATGAAACAGAATAGATAGCCCAGAAATAAGCCCACACACTTATGATCAATTAATCTAAAACAAAGGAGCAAAGACTATATGACAGAGAAAAGATAGTCTTTTCAATAAATGATGCTAGGAAAACTGGACAGCTACATTAAAAGAATGATATTAGAACAGTGTTTCAAACCATGTACAAAAAAAAATTAAAATTGTTTAAACATCTAAATGTATGACAAAAGCCATGAACTCCTAAAAGAAAACATAGGCAGAACACTCTTTGATATAAATCATAGCAGTATTTTTTTGGACCTGTCTTCTAAGACAAAAGAAATAAAAACAAATGAGACCAAATTAAACTTAAAAACTTTTGCACAGCAAAGGAAACCATCAGCAAAATAAAAAGATAATCTTTTGAACTGGAGAAAATACCTTCAAATGGATATGATGAATAAGAGATTAGGATCTAAAGTATATAAATAACTCATGCAAGTCTATATCCAAAAAAAAAAAAAATCTATCTGGAAAAAAATGAGAAGATCTAAATAAACATTTTTCCAAAGAAGATAAGCAGATAATTATTTTACAATATTGTATTGGTTTTGCCATACATCAACATGAAAAATTAGCCTCCAATTAAAATAAATAAATTTATAATAAAAAAGAAGATAAGCAGATAACCCACAGGCACATGAAAAAGTGTTCAATATTGCTATCATCAGAGAAATTTAAATAAAAACCACAATGAAATATCACCTCACACCTGTCTGAATAGCCATCATCAAAAAAAGTCCACAAATAACAAATGCTGTTGAGGATGTGGACAAAGAGAATTCTTGTACACTGTTTGTGGACATGTAAATTGGTACAATCACTGTGGAAAACAGTGAAAGTTCCTTAAAAAACTTAAAATATAACTACTACATGATCCAGTAATTCCATTCCTGGGTTTATATCCCAAGAAAACAAAAACTAATCTGAAAATAAATGTCCATAGTAGCCTTATTTGTAATAGCCAAGATATGGGAGCAACTTAAGTGTCCATCAACAGATGAATGGATAAACAAGATTTGGTATATTTTACAATGTAATATTACTCGGCTATAAAAACAAATGAAATTCTGCCTTTTGTAACATTATGGGTGGACCTAGAGAGTATCATGCTTAATGAGATAAATCAGAGGGAGAAATACAAATCCTTGATGCTATTTCTTAAATGTCATATCTAAAAAATAAAACAAATGAATAAGTTTTATTTTATTAAACAAAACAGATACAGAATCACGAATATAGAGAACAAACTAGTGGTTGCCAGTAGGTAGAGAGAAAAGGGGAAGGAGCAAGAGAGGGGTTGGATCAAGAGATATGAAATAATTTATGCATAAGGTAAAAAAGTACCAAAAATATGCTGTACAGCACAAGGAAATATAGACATTATTTTGTAGTAATTTATATGGAGTATAACATATACAAATATTTAATCTTTATGCTGAAACTATTATAATATTGTAAATCAACTCTACTTGAATAAAAAATTTTTTCAACACTCAAAAATAAATTTTTTATAAGCCATCTTCTGAACATGCTTGTCTTCTTTAATTTCCTATTTGGGATTCAACATGATCTCTACCACATAGGAAAACTTGAGTTTTCTTTACTTTACTTCTTTCTCTCAATTTTCGTACATTATTATTACCCTAAACTGGTTTTCTTACATAACCAGCATATTTCTTGGGTCATTACTTCATATCCCAATCCTTATGTCATCTTCCCCTGATTTTTTAAATAGCCATATACATTCAAACATTTGCTCAAAATTGCTTCCTTTATCCTATTTTTGTTTCTTCTTTTGTTTTTTCTTATTCTACATCCATAAAAACTTCATTCTCCATTTAGGGTCAAAGTCAAATTTCATATCCAGTTGAAATATTTCTCTTGTTCTATACACTTGAGCAGAAGAAAATATGCTTTGCTATAATTTGCTACCTATAGAGAAATACTATATTAGGTATGTATGTGTTATTTGCTGAGTCATGTCCAAGTCTTTGTGACCCTATGGACTGTAGCCCCACCAGGCTCCTCTATTCATGGAATTCTCCAGGCAAGAATACTAGAGTGGGTAGCTATTCCCTTCTCCAGGGAATCTTCCTGACCAAGGGATTGAATGTGGCTCTCCTTCATTGCAGGCAGATTCTTTACCATCTGAGTCACCAGAGGAACTCTACACCTTCCAAATTAAACATGAACTTCTTGAAGGCATGCAAATTATCCTCCATTTGACAACTGTTCCCCTGAGGATATCACAAATCCACATATAGAGTTCTAGGGTATTTTTTGTGTTATTATAATAGCATTTGGTTCAGGGGTCAGTCAAAGAATTCCTGAATGCAGTCTGCCAGTTATATTGCAGCTTTCAAGAGGGCTTCAAGGAAAATCTACATATAAATGAAAATCTCTGAATGAAAATCAAAGTACCATTTAATTTCTAACATTGAAAATTAACAGTGACATTTTTCTGCTTGTGAAATATAGCCTGGTTGGAACATTCAGATTACAAACTCTTTTTTTCTCAAAGTTAAGAGGAAGTAGGAAGCAGTGGATTTAAGCAGGCTAGGCAGTCATGAAGAGTGCAAAGTTCTCCTTCTCCTAGTATCAAAAACATTTGTATGGTATTGCATCAAGCATTGTATCTATATTTAGTGCAGACTAGAGATAGGTAATATATAAATAGATAACACTTATTTTACAATTGCTACCTAATAGCATGGCTTTCCTGTTGGCTGAGTGGTAAAGAATCTGCCCATAATGCAGGAGATGTGGATTTGATGCCTGGGTCAGGAATATCCTCTGGAGGAGGAAATGGCAACCCCTTCCTGTATTCTTGCCTGGGAAGTCACATGGAGAGAGAAGCCTGGCAGGATACAGTCCATAAGTTGCAAAAGAGTTGAATATGACTTAGCGTCTAAACAACTATATCTAATTTCACAGATTAAGAAACAAAATAATTCACAACATCTATTTTTTCCCTGTGAAAGTATTAGTTGCTTAGTCATGTCTTTCAATTATTCTCATTAATGAATAAATATTTTGAGCACTTATGTTTTTGAAGGACAATCAAGACAATTTAAATACATGATATTGAAATACTGCAGCATAGAGCACAGCTGTCAAAATGGCACTGATAAGTTTCTAAGCGAAGGCTATTTGTGCACTGAAATAAAACGTTTCTAACATATTTTACATAAAACTGAGCACTGAGGTAGAAAATCATTCCTCCTTCTGTGACTCAATACTCTATAGGATAATTTAAATATTTGAAATGTTCTTCTTAATTCAAATAATTTATGAATATTCACAAAGCCAAAATTCACAGAAAGAAGTGTATAGATGAAGAGTGCTGTGAAGAAAACTTCTCAACCATGATTTAGCAGATTATAAACCTAACGATTAATCCATTTTAACCTGTTGGTTAAATTCCACTATTTTATTTTTTAAATTAATTCTTATTGGAGTATAGTTGCTTTGCAGTGTTGTGTTTGCTTCTACTGTGTAGTTAAGTGAATCAGCTATACATATACATACATCCCCTCTTTTTTAGATTTCCTTCCCATTTAGATCACCACACAGCACTGAGTAGAGTTCC
This sequence comes from Bubalus bubalis, assembly GCF_019923935.1. NCBI lineage: Eukaryota > Metazoa > Chordata > Mammalia > Artiodactyla > Bovidae > Bubalus > Bubalus bubalis. The sequence continues at coordinate 85,181,082 of NC_059157.1, forward strand.
CTGTGGTATTCAGTAGATTCTTATTAGTTATCCATTTTATACATAGTAGTGTACATATGTCAATCCCAATCTCCTCTTCCCTTCTTGGTATCCACACCTTTGCTTTCTAGATCTGTTTCTTTATTTCTGCTTTGCAAATATCATCTGTATCATCTTTCTAGATTCTACATATATGCCTTAATTTATGATATTTGCTTTGTTCTTTCTGACTTACTTTACTTTGTATAACAGTCTCTGTGCATGCATGCTAAGTCACTTCAGTTGTGTCTGACTCTTTGCTACCCTATAGTCTAGCCTATTAGGCTCCTCTGTCCATGGGATTCTCCAGGCAGTAATACTGGAGTGGGTTACTATGCCCTCCTCCAGGGTATCTTCCCAACCCGGGGATCAAACCCACATCTCTTAAGTTTCCTGCATTGGCAGGTGGGTTCTTTACCATTAGCACCACCTGGGAAGCCTATGAAAGTTTCTAGGCATATCCATGTCTCTAAAAATGGCACAGTTTTGTTCCTTTTTAATAACTGAGTAATATTTCATTGTATGTCTGTTACAGATCTTCCTTATCCATAAGTTCCATTATTTTATATCTGAGATCAACATCACTGAAAAAAATATTAAGATGTCCAAAATGAAAGCATGTGTATTATATAATTAACATGGGTAAGAAGTAGAAAAGATAAGATTTGAAATCATATCCTATAAGGTCCAGGTATTATATACAATTCCTTGACCCTCACTTTTTTCATTATGATTTTGAAAGATTAAATTAAAATAATAAGCTATTCTGACTATCTCATAAGACATTTATGTTAATAAATGAAAATAATTTTTGATAAAAAATATTGGGAATGCAACATGTGACCAAACATGAGTCTCTGTGTTCATTGTGTAGATACAGAGTTCTATTTTCATGTAAGACAGTGGGAACATAATTTGCCTTTAGCAGTTGGAAGAGTCCTAACTTTTTATCTGTGTATGAAATAAAACTTTTGCTTGTTCATCAAAATCTGGAGACATCCATAGAAGTGTTTCAAACTCATTACCTTAATGTTAGATAGTGTAAGAAATTAGTAATGAAAGTCAGGAATTCTGTGTCAACTTGATGTCTCCTTCACTGCCAAATATAGATATCCTTACAGATTTCTGATCTGTCCTTATAAGTGTTCCTCTAGGGGCAAATGTTCCACGCTAATATACTCTGGCCTTCCAGCACTAAAATTCATGTTGTGTATCACACTCAACTGGGTCTCATGTATTCTGCCCTTTTCTTCGACTTTATCTTTTACATCTCTCCTCACTCATTTCTCAACTGTCACCCCAGGCTTATTTCTGCTCCTCAAACACACCGATGTTTGAGTCATGTTCTCACCTCAGGGCTAGTTTGAGCATATTGCTCTCAACACTTTGTAGTTTGTTCCTTGCTTTCAGATAAGTTTGAGTTCAAATGTCACTTTAACAAAAAGGGCTTTACTGCTGTAACTATATGAAGACAATCCTTGACCATTAAAACCCCCAAGTCACTGTCTATCACATCTTTATATTATTATTTTCCTTTACTTATATTTACATTTATATAAACAGTGGAAGTGATGAATATATTCAAGATATTATATCTGATAGACAGAGTGCCTGAAGAACTACGGATGGAGGTTCATAACATAGTACAGGAGGCAAGGATCAAGACCATCCCTAAATGGTCTTTCCCTAAAAAGAAATGCAAAAAGGCAAAATGGTTGTTTGAGGAGGCCTTCCAAATAGCTGAGAAAAGAAAAGAAGCAAAAGGCAAAGGAGAAAAGGAAAGAAGTACCCATTTGAATGTAGAGTTCCAAAGAATAGCAAGGAGAGAGAACACAGCCTTCCTCAGTGATCAATGCAAAGAAATAGAGGAAAACAATAGAATGGGAAAGACTAGAGATCACTTCAAGAAAATTAAAGATACCAAGGGAATTTTTCATGCAACGATAAGCATAATAAAGGACAGAAATGGTATGGACCTAACAGAAGAAGAAGATATTAAGCATAGGTGGCAAGAATACACAGAACTATACAAAAAAGATCTTCATGATTGATAATCATGATGGTGTGATCACTAACCTAGAGCCAGACATCCTGGAATATGAAGTCAAGTGGGCCTTAGGGAGTATCAGTACAAACAAAGCTAGTGTAGGTGATGAAATTCCAGCTGAGCTATTTCAAATCCTGAAAGATGATGCTTTAAAGTGCTACACTCAATACTCCAGCAAATTTGGACAACTCAGCAGTGGCCACAGGACTGGAAAAGGTCAGTTTTCATTCCAGTCCCAAACAAAGGAAATGTCAAAGAATGCTCAAATCTCACATGCTAGTAAAGTAATGCTCAAAATCCTCCAGTCCAGGCTTCACTAGTACTTAAACCAGGAACTTCTAGATTTTCAAGCTGGATTTAGAAAAGACAGAGGAACCAGATATCAAATTCCCAACATCCGCTGGATCATTGAAAAAGCAAGAGAGTTCCAGAAAAAAATCTACTTCTTCATTGACTATGCCAAAGCCTTTCACCGTGTAGATCACAAAAACTGTGAAAAATTCAAGACATAGGAATATCAGACCACCTTACCTGCCTCCTGAGAAATCCGTATGCAGGTCAAGAAGCTACAGTTAGAACTGAACAGGAAACAACAGACTGGTTCCAAATCAGGAAAGGAGTATGTCAAGGCTGTATATTGTCACCCTGCTTATTTAAATTATATGCAGAGTACATCACGAGAAATGCTGGACTGGATGAAGCAAAAGCTGGAATCAAGATTGCTGGGAGAAATATCAATAACCTCAGATATGTAGATGATAACACCCTTATGGCAGAAAACGAAGAAGAACTAAAGAGCCTCTTGATGAAGGTGAAAGAAGAGAGTGAAAACGGCTTAAAAACTGAACATGCAGAAAACTAAGCTCATGGCATCTGATCCCATCACTTCATGGGACATAGATGGGGAAACAATGGAAACAGTGACAGAATTTATTTTTTGGGTCTCCAAAATCACTGTAGATAGTGACTGCAGCCATGAAGTTAAAAGACGCTTGCTCCTTGGAAGAAAAGTTATGACCCACCTAGACAGCTTATTAAAAAGCAGAGACATTACTTTGCCAAAAAAGGTCCATCTAGTCAAAGCTGTGTTTTTTCCAGGAGTCATGTATGGATGCGAGAGTTGGACTGTGAAGAAAGCTGAGTGCCAAAGAATTGATGCTTTTAAACTGTGGTGTGGAGAAGACTCTTGAGTGTCCCTTGGACTGCAAGGAGATCCAACAAGTTCATCCTAAAGAAATAAGTCCCGAATGTTCATTGGAAAGACTGATGCTGAAGTTGAAACTCCCAATACTTTGGCCACCTGATCCGAAGAACTGACTCCTTGGCAAAGACCTTGATGCTGGGAAAGATTGAAGGCATGAAGAGAATGGTATGACAGAGGATGAGATGATTGAATGGCATCACCGACTCAATGGACATGAGTTTGAGTAAACTCCTGGAGTTGGTAATGGACAGGGAGGCCTGGCATGCTGCAGTCCTTCAGGTTGCAAAGAGTTGGACAAGACTGACTGAACTGAACTGAATTTGTTTATATTTACCTTTATTTTATTAGTGCTTTGAAAATTATTTGATGCACTGATTCATTTATGATTTAATATCTGTATTCTGGATAGAGTGAACATACTACAGGAGATTTTTGTAATCATACTCTGCTCTCTCCCCAGTTTTTGAAACAAATCCTGGCATATCAAAGCTTAACACACACACATGGTGTTGTGTTAGATTTGAGTTGCAGTGGTTCACAAGATTCAATTTGCCAGACATCTCTTCCTAACTCTGAGTTCTACAGCATTACATTGGTAACTTGAAATTGGTCTAGTGGGTGCATTTCTTCCACACACATCAGCAAACACCACAAATCAAGGCTTTTTTTCTGGAGTGTGTTGTTAAATATTTACTACTCTATCTATATATGACAGAGAGCATGAAAAGGTAGCAAAATTGCTTTCCTATAACTAAGGATCTCAAGTGAAGAAAATGTATCTGAAAACAAGCTTTTTTTCTTTCTGTAGGCAATACCACTGTGGTTTAAAAAAAAATGAGAAAAAGAAGCTTTGTTTCTAAGCCAGGGATAAAAACAGCAGCCAAAGAAATTATTGGGAAAAAATCCATCTCATCACAAGGTTGACGCCAAACAATTTGAAACAATAACCAGTGCTCCTGACTACAAATAATTGACCCTTGCATTCTGATAGTATTCCAATGTCGGGGAGGAAGAGATTTTCCCTCTACCTTTCAAGATTCTTCTGACTGATCTAAGAATTAAGTTGACGTGAGGCAAATTGCAGCTTCCCTGGGGGCTCATGGGCAAATTGCAATACAGGAGACACAGGAGATTCAGGTTCCCTCCTTGGGTCAGAAAGATTCCTTGGAGGAGGGCACAGCAACCCACTCCAGTATTATTGGGAGAATCCCATGGACAGAGGAGCCTGGTGGGCTGCAGTGAATGGGTTTGCAAAGAGTCAGACATGAAAAGTAACTGACCACACACGCACACATGAGACAGACTGACAGGCAAAAATTACACAAAAGTTTTATAGTGTTTATACATGAAAGAGACTGAGGAATTTTGAGTAACTTGCCAAAATGGCAGAAATGCTCACATTAAATACATTCTTCAGTGGAAGATAAGAGAGGATGCTGGGACAGGGGTTTGGAATGTCAAAGGAGGGGAAGACAATTCATACAGAGATGGAAAAGCAAAGGTTTGTCAAACACATGTTGGGTGGGCTGTCCAGAGGCAACAGGACAGAGTGTCCTCAGATCTCCAAGCCCTGGTGGGTTTCCCTCACCACATCTAGCATATTCTTTGGAGATATCACCGGCATAGTTCTATTCAGGGAACAGGCCCTTTATCTCAATTCTTTAGGAAACTCAGAGGGAGACGAAAAAAAGGACTTATCGAATCTTCTGTTTCTTAAAAATATTCAAACTAAATTAGTACTCATACCTCTTGATCTCCCCTCAAAATGAAGAAATGTATTTATAAGAAAATAGTTTACTAGGGTCTTAAGAATTAAAATTTGGAAGACTCAGATTCTGGTATAACTAAAAGAGTGTTCCAGGGAGGAGAAAAGAGTCAAAGACTTATTGAGACAAAAATCACAAGGGTTCTTAAAGTTGCCTGGCTGTGATTGGCTAGGATGCAAGTCAGGAGACAGTTGTCCCTAAGGAATCATGCGTTTTCTTAGGGTACATGTCCAATAACTATCTTGAGTTTCTGTATGCCTTTGTGAGAATATAAAGTGATCAAGAGGTCAGATTCCATCCAGGCTGTGACACACACAAGTCACAATTCCTCAGTGACAATCTTCATAACCCAGATAATCACGATGGTGTGATCACTCACACTCACATAGAGCCAGCCATCCTGGAATGTGAAGTCAAGTGGGCCTTGGGAAGCATCACTATGAACAAAGTTAGTGGAGGTGATGGAATTCCATTTAAAATTAAAACATGATGCTGTGAAAGTGCTGCACTCAATATAGCATCAAATCTGGAAAACTGAGTAGTGGTCACAGAACTAGAAAAGGTCAGTTTTCATTCCAATCCCAAAGAAAGGCAATGCCAAAGAATGCTCAAACTCCTGCATAATTGCACTCATCTCATATGCTAGTAAACTGATGCTCAAAATTTTCCAAGCCAGGCTTTAACAATAAGTGAACCGTGAACATCCAGATGTTGAAGCTGGTTTTAGAAAAGGTAGAGGAATCAGAGATCAAATTACCAACATCCGCTGGATCATCTAAAAAGCAAGAGAGTTCCAGAAAAACATCTACTTCTGCTTTATTGACTATGTCAAAGCCTTTGATTTTGTGGATCACAATAAACGGTGAAAAATTCTGAAGGAGATGGGAATACCAGACCACCTGACCTGCCTCTTGAGAAACCTATATGCTATGATCAATGCTTTCTCTTGGCAGAACTCTATTAGCCTTTTCCCTGCTTCATTTAATCTTTCATTCTGTACCCCAAGGCCAAATTTGCCTGTTACTCCAGGTGTTTCCTGACTTCCTACTTTTGCATTCCAGTCCCCTATAATGAAAAGGACATCTATTGGGGGTGTTAGTTTTAGAAGGTCTTGGAGGTCTTCATAGAACCGTTCAACTTCAGCTTCTTCAGCATTACTGGTCTGGGCATAGACTTGGATTACCATAATATTGAATGGTTTGCCTTGGAAACGAACAGAGATCATTCTGTCATTTTTGAGATTGCATCCAAGTACTGCATTTTGGACTCTTTTGTTGACTATGATGGCTACTCCATTTCTTCCAAGGGATTCCTGCCCACAGTAGTAGATATAATGGTCATCTGAGCTAAATTCACCCATTCCAGTCCATCTTAGTTTGCTGATTCCTAGAGTGTGGATATTCACTCTTGCCATCTCCTGTTTGACCACTTCCAATTTGCCTTGATTCATAGACCTAACATTCCAGGTTGCTATGCAATATTGCTCTTTATGGCATTGGACCTTGTTTCTATCACCAGTCACGTCCACAACTGGGTGTTGATTTTGCTTTGGCTCCATCCCTTCATTATTTCTGGAGTTATTTCTCCACTGATCTCCAGTAGCATATTGGGCACCTACTGACCTGGGGAGTTCATCTTTCAGTGTCTTATATTTTTGCCTTTTCATACTGTTCATGGTGTTCTCAAGGCAAGAATACTGAAATGGTTTGCCTTGCCCTTCTCCACTGGACCACATTCGGATATTATAGGTAGCAAGTAATTGAATCTTGCTGCTTTATAATCTAACTTGACAATTTTTGCCTTTAAACTACAGTCTTTAGAACATTTACATTTAATATGATTATTCATATGGTTGTGTTTAAATATAATATCTATTTGGTTTACATTTGTGTATTCAAATTTTTTCCCAATTTAGAGTCATTTTGATTAATAGAGTATCCTTATTTTTTAAAGTTATATATTTAATGAATAATTATAATTTCCATATGCTCTATACTCATTTTGATCTATTATTAATTTCTCTTAAGACTTGTTTGGCCATGGCATATTTAAAAGTATCCTGTTTAACTCCAAGTATTTGGTGATTTTTCAGCTATTTCTCTGTTATTGATTTCTAGTTTAATTCCACTGTGCTCTGAGAACATACTTTGCAAGATTTCTATCCTTTCAAATTGATTTAGGTGTGTTTTATGGCCCAGATTGTGGTCTATCTTGGTAAATGTTCCATGTGAGCTTGAAAAGGTTGTGCATCCTACTGTTGTTGGATAAAGCAGTCTATAAATGTCAATTAGGTTCAGGTGACTAATGGTGTTGTTCAGTTCAAATATAGTCTCACTGGTTTTCTGTGTGCTGCTTCTATCTGTTATATTATGAGAAGTGTTGAAGCCTGCAACTCTAATATTGGATTTGTTTATTTCTCCTTGTGAATCTCTTTGTTTTTGTCTCATATATTTTAGTATGCTGGTCTTTGGGGCATATATCCTAGTGATTGTCATGTCTTACTACAGAATTGACACTTCTATCATTACCTAATATGCCTCTTTTTTTCCTGAAAGTTCCCATTGTTCTGATGTGCTGGTTTAAATTAATATAGCTAGTCTAGATTTATTTTGTTTAGTGTTTACATAAAATGTTTTTTCCTATTTCCTTAATTTTAATCTACAAGTGTTTTATATATAAACTAGATTTATATATAAACTAAGATTCTTCAGGATTATATATTTTTTCCACTCTGAAAGCCTCTGTTTATAGTTGGTATATTTAAAACATCCACATTTAAAATAATTATTAACAAAGTTGGATTAATATCTACCTTATAATTTCAGTATGTTTTACTTGTTCACAATTGATCAAGACCATCCCTCACCCAAAAAAAAAAAAAAAAGGCATAAAGGCATAAGGCAAAATAGTTGTCAGAGGAGGCCCTACAAACAGCTGAAAAAAGAGGAGATGCAAAAGGCAAAGGAGAATGGGAAAGACATATCCATTTGAATGCAGAGTTCCAAAGATACCAAGGAGAGATAAGAAAGCCTTCCTCAGTGATCAATGCAAAGAAATAGAGGGAAATAGAATGGGAAAGACTAGAAAACTCTTCAAGAAAATTAGAGATACCAAGGGAATGTTTCATGCAAAGATGGGCACAATTAAGGACAGAAATGGTATGGACCTAACAGAAGCAGAAGATATTAAAAGAGGTGGCAAGAATACACAGAAGAACTATACAAAAAAGATCTTCATGACCCAGATAACCACAATGGTATGATCACTCACCTAGAGGCAGCCATCCTGGAAGATGAAGTCAAGTGGGCCTTAGGAAGCATCACCTGAACAAAGCTGGTGCAGGTGATGAAATTTCAGCTGAGCTACTTCAAATCCTAAAAGATGATGCTGTGAAACTGCTGCACTCAATATGCCAGCAAATCTGGAAAACTGAGCAGTAGTCACAGGACTGGAAAAGGTCAGTTTTCATTCCAATCCCAAACAAAGGTATAGCCAAACCATGTTCAAACTACCACACAATTGCACTCATCTCAAGGGCTAATAAAGTAATGGTAAAATTCTCCAAGCCAAGCTTCAACAGTACATGAACTAAGAGCTTCCAGATGTTGAAGCTGGATTTAGAAATGCAGAAGAATAAGAGATCAAATTGCCAACATCCGTTTGATCATCAAAAAAGCAAGAAAGTTTCAGAAATATAACTACTGCTCTATTGACTATGCCAAAGACTTTGACTGTGGGGATCACATTAAACTGTGAAAAATTCTGAAAGAGATGAGAATACCAGATCACCTGACCTGCCTCCTGAGAAATCTGTATGCAAGTCAAGAAGCAGCAGTTAGAACTGTACATGGAACAAGAGACTGGTTCCAAATCGGGAAAGGAGTGTGTCAAGGCTACATATTGTCACTCTGCTATTTTAACTTATATGCAGAGTACATCATGAGAAATGCTGGACTGGATGAAGCACAAGCTGGAATCAAGATTGCTGGGAGAAATATCAATAACCTCAGATATGCAGATGACACCACCCTTATGATAGAAAGTGAAAAGCTAAAAAAAAAAAAAAAAAGAAAGAAAAAGAAAGAAAAGCTAAAGAGCCTCTTGAAAGTGAAATAGCAGAGTGAAAAGTTGGCTTAAAACTCAACATTCATAAAACTAAGATCATGGCATCTGTTCCAATCATTCATGGCAAATAGATGGGGAAACAATGGAAACAGTGATGGACTTTATTTTTGGGGACTCCTAAATCATGTCACAGTAATCCAAGTCTATGCCTCAACCAGTAACGCTGAAGAAGCTGAAGCTGAACGGTTCTATGAAGACCTACAAGACTTTTTAGAACTAACACCCAAAAAAGATGTCCTTTTCATTATAGGCGACTAGAATGCAAAAGTAGGAAGTCAAGAAACACCTGGAGTAACAGGCAAATTTGGCCTTGGAATACGGAATGAAGCAGGGCAAAGACTAATAGAGTTTTGCCAAGAAAATGCACTGGTCATAACAAACACCCTCTTTCAACAACACAAGAGAAGACTCTATACATGGACATCACCAGATGGTCAACACCAAAATCAGATTGATTATATTCTTTGCAGCCAATGATGGAGAAGCTCTATAGTCAGCAAAAACAAGACCAGGAGCTGACTGTGGCTCAGACCATGAACTCCTTATTGCCAAATTCAGACTTAAATTGAAGAAAGTAGGGAAAACCACTAGACCATTCAGGTATGACCTAAATCAAATCCCTTATGATTATACAGTGGAAGTGAGAAATAGATTTAAGGGCCTAGATCTGATAGATAGAGTGCCTGATGAACTATGGAATGAGGTTCGTGACAGTGTACAGGAGACAGGGAACAAGACCATCCCCATGGAAAAGAAATGCAAAAAAGCAAAATGGTTGTCTGGGGAGGCCTTACAAATAGCTGTGAAAAGAAGAGAAGTGAAAAGCAAAGGAGAAAAGGAAAGATATAAACATCTGAATGCAGAGTTCCAAAGAATAGCAAGGAGAGATAAGAAAGCCTTCTTCAGCTATCAGTGCAAAGAAATAGAGGAAAACAACAGAATGGGAAAGACTAGGGATCTCTTCAAGAAAATCAGAGATATCAAAGGAACATTTTATGTAAAGATGAGCTCGATAAAGGACAGAAATGGTATGGACCTAACAGAAGCAGAAGATATTAAGAAGAGATGGCAAAAATACACAGAAGAACTGTACAAAAAAGATCTTCATGACCCAGATAATCATGATGGTGTGATCACTGACCTAGAGCCAGACATCCCGGAATGTGAAGTCAAGTGGGCCTTAGAAGGCATCACTATGAACAAAGCTAGGGGAGGTGATGGAATTCCAGTTGAGCTATTCCAAATCCTGAAAGATGATGCTGTGAAAGTGCTGCACTTAATATGACAGCAAATTTGGAAAACTCAGCAGTGGCCACAGGGCTGGAAAAAGTCAGTTTTCATTCCAATCTCAAAGAAAGGCAATGCCAAAGAATGCTCAAACTACTGCACAATTGCACTCATCTCACACGCTAGTAAAGTAATGCTCAAAATTCTCCAAGCCAGGCTTCAGCAATATGTGAACTGTGAACTTCCAGATGTTCAAGCTGGTTTTAGAAATGGCAGAGCAACCAGAGTTCAAATTGTCAACATCCACTGGATCATCAAAAAAGCAAGAGAGTTCCAGAAAAACATCTATTTCTGCTTTATTGACTATGCCAAAGCCTTTGATTGTGTGGATCACAATAGACTGTAGAAAAATTCTGAAAGAGATGGGAATACCAGACCACCTGATCTGCCTCTTGAGAAACCTATATGCAGGTCAGGAAGCAACAGTTAGAACTGGACATGAAACAACAGACTGGTTCCAAATAATAAAAGGAGTACGTCAAGGCTGTATATTGTCACCCTCCTTATTTAACTTCTATGCAGAGTACATCGTGAGAAACGCTGGACTGGGCAAAATACAAGCTGGAATCAAGATTGCCTGGAGAAATATCGATAACCTCAGATATGCAGATGACACCACCCTCATGGCAGAAAGTGAAGAGGAACTAAAAAGCCTCTTGATGAAAGTGAAAGTGGAGAGTGAAAAAGTTAGCTTAAAGCTCAACATTCAGAAAATGAAGATCATGTCATCCGGTCCCACCACTTCATGGGAAATAGATGGGGAAACAGTGGAAACAGGGTCAGACTATTTTTCTGGGCTCCAAAATCACTGCATATGGTGACTGCAGCCATGAAATTAAAAGACGCTTATTCCTTGGAAGGAAGGTTATGACCAACCTAGATAGCATATTCAAAAGCAGAGACATTACTTTGCCAACAAAGGTTCGTCTAGTCAAGGCTATGGTTTTTTCCTGTGGTCATGTATGGATGTGAGAGTTGGACTGTGAAGAAGGCTGAGCACCGACGGATTGATGCTTTTGAACTGTGGTGTTGGAGAAGACTCTTGAGAGTCCCTTGGACTGCAAGGAGATCCAACCAGTCCATTCTGAAGGAGATCAGCCCTGGGATTTCTTTGGAAGGAATGATGCTAAAGCTGAAACTCCAGTACTTTGGCCACCTGATGTGAAGAGCTGACTCACCAGAAAAGACCCTGAATTTGGGAAAGATTGAAGATGAGAGGAGAAGGGGACGACAGAGGATGAGATGGTGGATGGCATCACTGACTCAATGGACATGAGTTTGAGTAAGCTCCAGTAGTTGGTGATGGAGAGGGATACCTGGCGTGCTGCAGTCCTTGGGGTCACAAAGAATTGGACACGACTGTGTGACTGAACTGAACTGAACTTGTTAATTGTTCCCATTTTATCCTCCTATTACTTTCTGCCTTTTCTGGTTTTAATAGAAAATTTAATAAAATTCCATTTTATCTCTTCTCTTAGCATATCAATTATAATTGTTCATTAAAAAGTTTGTTTAGTGGTTGCCCTAGAGTATTGAAAGTACATTTAGTAGTAATCGAATTCTCTCTCAAATAGTCCTTTGCTACCTCATGCATTATCCATGTACCTTATAAAATAATGTTTTAACAGTATACTCCTTTTGCTTAATGTATTATATAATCACAAAATACATTGTTGCCATTACTATTTTGAACAGGTATGCATTATATCAGTAACAAATAAGAAAAAATATCTTATTGTATCTTTATTCCTATTCCCACACTCTTGCTTTTTTAGATACCATCTGAGTTTCTGAAATACCATTTTCTTCTTGAAAAACTTATTTTAACATTTCTTATAAGTCAGATCATAAGGAATTTGACTAAGGTCATATCTGAATGGTCTAGTGGTTTTCCCCACTTTCTTCAGTTTAAGTCTGAATTTGGCAATAAGGAGTTCATGATTTGAGCCACAGCCAGCTCCTGGTCTAGTATTTGCTGACTGTATAGAGCTTCTCCATCTTTGGCTTCAAAGAATATAATCAATCTGATTTCAGTGTTGACCATCTGGTGATGTCCATGTGTAGAGTCTTCTCTTGTGTTCTTGGAAGAGGGTATTTTCTACAACCAGTGTAGAACACTGGTTGGCAAAACTCTATAGCCTTTTTCCCTGCTTCATTTTATCTTTAATTCTGTACTCCAAGGTCAAATTTGCCTGTTACTCCAGGTGTTTCTTGACTTCCTACTTTTTCATTCCAGTCCCTTATAATGAAAAGGACATCTTTCTTGGGTGTTAGTTCTAAAAGGTTTTTGAGGTCTTCATAGAACCATTCAACTTCAGCTTCTTCAGCATTACTGGTCTGGGCATAGACTTGGATTGCCATAATATTGAATGATTTGCCTTGGAAACAAACAGAGATCATTCTGTCGTTTTTGAGATTGCATCCGAGTACTGCATTTTGGACTCTTTTGTTGACTATGATGGCTACTCCATTTCTTCCAAGGGATTCCTGCCCACAGTAGTAGATATAATGGTCATCTGAGCTAAATTCACCCATTCCAGTCCATTTTAGTTTGCTGATTCCTAGAGTGTGGATGTTCACTCTTGCCATCTCCTGTTTGACCACTTCCAATTTGCCTTGATTCATGGACCTAACATTCCAGGTTGCTATGCAATATTGCTCTTTATGGCATTGGACCTTGCTTCTGTCACCAGTCTCATCCACAGCTGGGTGTTGTTTTTGCTTTGTCTCTATCTCTTCGTTATTTCTGGAGTTATTTCTCCACTGAACTCCATTAGCATACTGGGCACATACTGACCTAGTAGTTCATCTTTCAGTGTCTTATGTTTTTGCCTTTTCATACTGTTCATGGCGTTCTCAAGGCAAGAATACTGAAGTGGTTTGCCATTCCCTTCTCTAGTGGACCACATTCTGTCAGATCGTTCCACCATGACCCATACACCTTAGGTGGTCCCACATGACATGGCTTTGTTTCATTGACTTAGATAAGGCTGCGGTCCATGTAACCAGATTGGCTAATTTTCTGTGATTATCATTTCAGTCTGTCTGCTCTCTGAATCCCTCTCTCAGTGTCTACCATCTTACTTCAGTTTCTCTTACCTTGGACGTGGGATATCTCTTCATGTCTGCTCCAGCAAAGCACATCTGCTGCTCGTTATGCCTTAGATTTAAGGAACTAAATCTAATAGGCAGAGTGCCTGATGAACTATGGATGGCGGTTTGTGACATTGTACAGGAGACAGGGAGCAAGACCCTTTCTTCCCCAAGAAAATGAAATGTTGAAAAGCAAAATGGCTGTCTGAGGAAGCCTTACAAATAGCTGTGAAAAGAAGAGAAGTGAAAAGAAAAGGAGAAAAGGAAAGATAAACCCATTTGAATGCAGAGTTCCATAGAATAGCAAGGAGAAATAAGAAGGCATTCCTCAGCAAACAATGCAAAGAAATAGAGGAAAACAATAGAATGGGAAAGACTAGAGACCTCTTCAAGAAAATTAGAGATACCAAGGGAACATTTCATGCAAATATGGGCTCGATAAAGGACTGAAATGGTATGGACCTAACAGAAGAAGAAGATATTAAGAAGAGGTGGCAAGAATACACAGTAAAACTACACCAAAAAGATCTTCACAACCCAGATAATCATGATGGTGTGATCACTCACCTAGAGCCAGACATCTAGGATTATGAAGTCAAGTGGGCCTTAGAAAGCATCACTACGAACAAAGCTAGTGGAGGTGATGGAATTCCAGCTGAGCTTCTTCAAATTCTAAAAGATGATGCTGTGAAAGTGCCGCAGTCAATATGACAGCAAATTTGGAAAACTCAGCAGTGGACTGGAAAAGGTTAGTTTTCATTCCAATCCCTAAGAAAGGCAATGCCAAAGAATGCTCAAATTTCCACACAATTGCACTCATCTCACGCACTAGAAAAGTAATGCTCAAAATTCTCCTAGCAAAGCTTCAGTAATATGTGAACCATGAACTTCCAGATGTTCAAGCTGGTTTTAGAAAAGGTAGAGGAACCAGATATCAAATTGCCAACATCCAATGGATCATCGAAAAAGCAAGAGTTCCAGAAAAACATCTACTTCTGCTTTCTTGACTGTGCCAAAGCTTTTGACTGTGTGGATCACAGTAAACTGTGGAAAATTCTGAAAGACATGGGCACACCAGACCACCTGATCTGCCTCTTGAGAAACCTATATGCAGGTCAGGAAGCAACAATTAGAACTGGACATGGAACAACAGACTGGTTCCAAATAGGAAGAGGAGTACATAAAGGCTGTATATTGTAATTCTGCTAATTTAACTTATATACAGATTACATCATGAGAAACACTGGGCTGGAACAAGCACAAGCTGGAATCAAGATTGCTGGGAGAAATATCAATGACTTCAGATACGCAGATGACACCACCTTTATGGCAGATAACAAAGAAGAAATAGAGAGACTCTTCATGAAAGTCAAAGAGGAGAGTGAAAAGGTTGGCTTAACGCTCAACATTCAGAAAACCAAGATCATGGCATCCGGTCCCATCACTTCATGGAAATAGATGGGAAAACAGTGGAAACAGTGGCTGACTTTATTTTTCTGGGCTCCCAAATCACTGCAGATGGTGATTGCAGCCATGAAATTAAAAGACACTTACTCCTTGGAAGGGAAGTTATGACCAATCTACGCAGCATATTAAAAAGCAAAGACATTACTTTGTCAACCAAGGTCCATCTAGTCAAGGCTATGGTTTTTCCTGTGGTCATGTATGGATGTGAAAGTTGGACTGTGAAGAAAGCTGAGCACCAATGAATTGATGCTTTTAAACTGTGGTGTTGGAGAAGACTCTTGAAAGTCCCTTGGATTGCAAGGAGATCCAACCAGTCCATTCTAAAGGAGACCAATCCTGGGTGTTCTTTGGAAGGACTGATGCTAAAGCTGAAGCTTCAATACTTTGGCCACCTCATGAGAAGTGTTGACTCATTGGAAAAGACTCTGATGCTGGGAGGGATTGGGGGCAGGAGGAGAAGGGGACGACAGAGAATGAGATGGCTGGATGGCATCATCGACTCAATGGACATGAGTTTGTTTGAACTCCGGGAGTTGGTGATGGACAGGGAGGCCTGGCATGCCTCAAGTCATGGGGTGGCAAAGAGTTGGACATGACTGAGTGACTGAACTGACTGACTGACATGTAATATAAATTCCAAAATACATTTTTATTTGCTTTTACTCACATTTGAAGCTATTTAAAATTAAGGAAACATAGGGCATTTTATTTACTAGTATGTGAAGTCACTCTGGAGAAGGCAATGGCACCCCACTCCAGTACTCTTGCCTGGAAAATCCCATGGATGGAGGAGTCTGGTGGGCCACAGTCCATGGGGTCGCTAAGAGTCAGACAAGACTCAGCGACTTCACTTTTACTTTTCACTTTCATGCATTGGAGAAGGCAATGGCAACCCCCTCCATTGTTCTTGCCTGGAGGATTCCAGGGATGGGGGAACCTGGTGGGCTGCCGTCTATGGGGTCGCACAGAGTCGGACACGACTGAAGCGACTTAGCAGCAGCAAGTAGCAGAAGTCACTCAGTCATGTCTGACTCTTTGAGACCCTATGCACTGTAACCCACCAGGCTCCTCCATCCATTGGATTTTCTAGGCAAGAATACTGGAGTGGGTTTCCATTTCCTTCTCCAGGTGATCTTCCCTACCCAGGGATCTAACCTGGGTCTCCTTTATTGTGGGAAGACTCTTTACCCTCTGAGCCATAGCTCCCAAAACATCATTTACTTGTATAAACATACATTCTTTTGCTTTTGATTCCTTTGTGTAGATGTAGAATTGCATCTAGTACATTTTTTATACCTAAAGATCTTCCTCTATTTATTAATTTTTTAAAGTACAGATCCCTCAGTGATTATTTCCTTCAGCTCCTTTTTATGTCTGAAAAGGGCTATTTTCATGTATACTTTAAAAAATGCCTTTATATACTTAGTATTTCCTTTTTCTTTTTACATTTGAAGCTGTTGCTCCAGTGTCTTCTTATTTTCATTGTTTCTCAAAAAAAAAAAATTGCTGACTTTGTTGTCTTTCTTCTGTATATAATGCGGCTTTTCTCCAGTTGCTTTTGAGAGCATCTCTTTATTTCTCATTTCATGCATTGTGTATATGACACACCGACATGGAGCTTTCCTCATGTTTATTGAGTTTAATGTTTGTTAATCTTAAATCTGTGGGTTGATCAAATTAAAAAAAATTGGTCTTTATTTTTGAAATACTTTCTATCATCTCTACTCTCTCCTCCTAAATAAACTCTATTGACCTTTATATTCATAGAACTTTCCCCATAGATTGATTATGCTTTTTTCATTTATTTATAGTATTCAGTTATAGACTTGAAGAGAATCTCTGTAGAAATTTGAGGCTCTGCCCCTTGCAGCCTTCTTATTGCATTGCCTACACCTCAGTGCTCACATGCTCAGTAGCTCAGTCATGTCCGATTCATTGCGAGCCTTCCAGACTCTTCCTCCTCTGTCCACGGAATTTTTCAGGCAAGAATACTGGAGTGGGTTGCTATTTCCTGCTCCAGGGTATCTTCCCAACCCAGGGATCAAACCCGTGTCTCCTGTGTTTCCTGCATTGGCAGGTGGATTCTCTCCACTTTGGTCTAAAAAGTCAAGCTCTTTATGACTTCCTGAGTACTCAACTCTGTCTCCTCAACTCAGAGAAAATGCTTGGCTCTATTGAGTTTCTATGTACCTACTCTGACCTGACAACTTACAGCAGTAAGCTGGGGAAATAGTATGACTCGCTTATAATTTGTATATATAATTTTTTCTATTAGGGATCATTGTCAATGATCACTGTTTTCCAATGTCTGAGAACAATTATTTATACAGTTTGTTAACTTTTTAGTTATTTATTATAGAAATAAATTTGTTATTCCATCCAAGTGAAAAACAGAAGAGCGTTTAAGTTTCTGTACCTTTCAGCACACTAGAAATCTGTGTGCATGTTTATAACATTATTTGATCATCACATATGGGCTCCCAGGTGGCTCTAGCAGTAAAAAAATATAACCCTCCTGCCAATGCAGGAAACATAAGAGATATAGGTTCAATCCCTGGGTTTGGAAGATCCCCTGGAGAAGGAAATGACCACCCACTCTGGTATTCTTGCCTGGAGAATTGCATGGGCAAAGGAGTCATGTGGGTTACAGTCCCTGGGGTCCCAAAGAGTTGGACGTGATTGAGGGACTAACAGGCCATGTTAAAATCACTTCCCCCAAGATATTGTTTGGTTTATATTTTGCCTAATGAATCATATTTGATTCTATATATTTTCCTTTTATATGTTGATTTCTATAAGGCCTTCTCTTTAAAGATATTCAATATAAATTATATTAACCTGGTCTTTTTCATCAATATTGTAATCTCTTTTATATTATTTATACTAGCTGATGCTCATGCATGATTTTACATGTGTAATACTTTCTGCAAAATTAATATTTTTCTTTCTGTGATTACTCTGGTTTTGTTTATTTTTTTATTTGTTTATTTACATACCTTGACACTCTAACACAAGCAAAACTGAGAAAGTTCTGTTTCTCTTTTCTGGCTTTATTCTTTTTTGGTAATTTTGGTTAGATGGTATAATTTTATTCTGATTCCACTAGGAAGAAAATTCACTTCTTTTTTTAAAGTAATGCTGAAATCACATAATGCATTCTATGCAAAAATTATTAAAAATTCCCTGGCAGGACTACTTAATTAAGTATTTGGTCATCAAATAGTAGTAATTTGCTGATAAGTATGACCCCGTTGCCATTTACTTTATTGTTTTGGGTTTGAATTTATACACAATTTTTGTGTTTCCTGTCTAGAGAATATCCTTTAGTATTTGTTGGAGAGCTGGTTTGGTGGTGCAGAATTCTCTCAGCTTTTGCTTGTCTGAAAAGCTTTTGATTTCTCCTTCATACTTGAATGAGATCCTTGCTGGGTACAATAATCTGGGCTGTAGGTTATTTTCTTTCATCATTTTAAGTATGTCTTGCCATTCCCTCCTGGCTTGAAGAGTTTCTATTGAAAGATCAGCTGTTATCCTTATGGGTATTCCCTTGTGTGTTATTTGTTGTTTTTCCCTTGCTGCTTTTAATATTTGCTCTTTGTGTTTGATCTTTGTTAATTTGATTACTATGTGTCTTGGGGTGTTTCGCCTTGGGTTTATCCTGTTTGGGACTCTCTGGGTTTCTTGGACTTGGGTGATTATTTCCTTCCCCATTTTAGGGAAGTTTTCAACTATTATCTCCTCAAGTATTTTCTCATGGTCTTTCTTTTTGTCTTCTTCTTCTGGGACCCCTATGATTCGAATGTTGTAGCGTCAAATGGATTAAAGATCTAAACGTAAGACCAGAAACTATAAAACTCCTAGAGGAGAACATAGGCAAAACACTCTCTGACATACATCACAGCAGGATCCTCTATGACCCACCTCCCAGAATATTGGAAATAAAAGCAAAAATAAACAAATGGGACCTAATTAACCTTAAAAGCTTCTGCACATCAAAGGAAACTATTAGCAAGGTGAAAAGACAGCCTTCAGAATGGGAGAAGATAATAGCAAATGAAGCAACTGACAAACAACTCATCTCGAGAATATACAAGCAACTCCTACAGCTCAACTCCAGAAAAATAAATGACCCAATCAAAAAATGGGCCAAAGAACTAAATAGACATTTCTCCAAAGAAGACATACAGATGGCTAACAAACACATGAAAAGATGCTCAACATCACTCATTATCAGAGAAATGCAAATCAAAACCACTATGAGGTACCATTTCACACCAGTCAGAATGGCTGCGATCCAAAAGTCTACAAGTAATAAATGCTGGAGAGGGTGTGGAGAAAAGGGAACCCTCTTACACTGTTGGTGGGAATGCAAACTAGTACAGCCACTATGGAGAACAGTGTGGAGATTCCTTAAAAAACTGGAAATAGAACTGCCTTATGATCCAGCAATCCCACTGCTGGGCATACACACTGAGGAAACCAGAAGGGAAAGAGACACGTGTACCCCAATGTTCATTGCAGCACTGTTTATAATAGCCAGGACATGGAAGCAACCTAGATGTCCATCAGCAGATGAATGGATAAGAAAGCTGTGGTACATATTCACAATGGAGTATTATTCAGCCATTAAAAAGAATACATTTGAATCCGTTCTAATGAGGTGGATGAAACTGGAGCCTATTATACAGAGTGAAGTAAGCCAGAAAGAAAAACACCAATACAGTATACTAACGCATATATATGGAATTTAGAAAGATGGTAACAATAACCCTGTGTACGAGACAGCAAAAGAGACACTGTTGTATAGAACAGTCTTGTGGACTCTGTGGGAGAGGGAGAGGGTGGGAAGATTTGGGAGAATGGCATTAAAACATGTAAAATATCATGTATGAAATGAGTTGCCAGTCCAGGTTCGATGCACGATACTGGATGCTTGGGGCTGGTGCACTGGGACGACCCAGAGGGATGGAATGGGGAGGGAGGAGGGAGGAGGGTTCAGGATGGGGAACACATGTATAGCTGTGGCGGATTCATTTTGATATTTGGCAAAACTAATACAGTTATGTAAAGTTTAAAAATAAAATAAAATTTAAAAAAAAATAGTAGTAATTTGCATTATTACAACATTCTGTGATTTAATGAAACTCTGAAGAATTCTCACATCAGATACTAAGTGATTTAAACTGTGAAATACAGAAGGATATATAGCTCTTAAAAGGATTTAACCAAGTACTGAACTTGATATTTGACTCCAAACTCCTATTCTTTACTATCTCCTATCTAACTACCTACGTGACCACTCCTGTGGTGATGTATGGATGTGAGAGTTGGACTGTGAAGAAGGCTGAGCACTGAAGGATTGATGCTTTTGAACTGTGGTGTTGGAGAAGACTCTTGAGAGTCCCTTGGACTGCAAGGAGATCCAACCAGTCCATTCTGAAGGAGATCAGCCCTGGGTGTTCTTTGGAAGGAATGATGCTAAAGCTGAAACTCCAGTACTTTGGCCACCTCATGTGAAGAGTTGACTCATTGGAAAAGACTCTGATCCTGGGAGGGATTGGGGGTAGGAGGAAAAGGGGACGACAGAGGATGAGATGGTTGGATGGCATCACTTCTAAGTGAACTCCGAGAGTTGGTGATGGACAGGGAAGCCTGGCATGCTGGGATTCATGGGGTCGCAAAGAGTCAGACACGACTGAGTGACTGAACTGAACTGAACTGATCTACCTACCTACCTACCTATATATCTATGCATCTATCTATATTTCATTTAGAGATGTTTTATCTCTCTATTCATGTACCACATTTGATTATATTCTCTATTATTAATTGAGTATTTTATAAGCACCTGCAAAATATTAACAAATCTGTGTTCCCTGATGAATGTTACCATAATGAATAAATAATTATTAAAGACGCTTTTTATGGCATTTTTCAAATATCTTGAGAGTGATAGTATTCAAAGAAGACAAGTCTCATTATCTGTCTCTGTTATAACAATAAGTTTACTAATTTATTTCTGCATTTATGAATTTCAAATTTATTGTATTTTCAAACTTTGTCTTTAAACGTACCTTATATCTTTTTTCTAATTTACACCTTTATATCAAACATAAACATGAAACAACGATGTACAATTAAAACTCTTATACAAAATAAATGCGGTGTGATAAAAACATGCTTGTCAAAAAATAAATCAGTTGTTTCAAGTTCTACCTAATTAGTCCTCACCTTCTTGTGGTTAAGAGCACTTAAGTTAATCCAGTACAAGTATAGCTTGGCATAAAATTCTCCTCATACTTTACTCTTCCTGATTAATCTTCCACTGCTCCTAGCAAACACTCTGAGAACTAATTCTTCTGGAGTATTCACCATTTCCTAAACACAACATGCTCTTTTAATTCTTCAGACCTTTTCAAAAACTCTCTTTCAACTGGCCTACCTATTTTCTCATATCTCAGAGTTATTTTTCACATCCGTATCAAAAATTACTTACATATCACCTTGTAACTCACTCTATGTGAATCATACACAGTCATTAACTAGAAATAGAATTGAACCAGGATTGGGGATCTCTAATGAACTGTGGAATATTTTTAGTTAGAAAAATGTGAAAGCACCAACACATTCATTGGAAAGAATTTAATGCTTGCAAATCCATGATTAAAGTACTTGAGACCCTCTTGTATAGTTTCTTCAGCTCTTCAACTTATAGGTCAAACCACAATGAAATGGAAGCCTTGCTCCTCAAAGTATTCTCTGAGTACATGTTTGATTAATCATGAAGCTACTGGAAATGAATGTGCAGGAAAATGAGTGAATAATCTCATTCTGAAAATTTATTTACCTTTAGTTTATGAATAGCCTGATGGAAGTAGGCAGTTCATATAATATCAAGCCCCTAGGATAAGAAAACCTAAGATATAATCATGTTTATATTATTCGATTTAAGCTTTGCTGTTTTTATTTGGTTATTTGTGCAATCCAGTTATTCATTTGACATTTATTTGAACATCTACTATGTTCTATGTACTTTATTCACCGTTCATGAAATATTTGTTTAAAATGAACCCTATTTTCAAGGAGCTATATTCTAGTGAGTGAGGCAGACTAAGCAATGAACAAAATTTGTACATAAATTTTTCAACATGTAAAGGGAATATAAGTGCTATGAAAAAATAGAATGGAAAAATAATTTAGAAATGCCAGGAGGGAATAACAGGTTGTAATTTTAAATATAAGGGTTGAGAAAGTTTTCATTTAGATAGGACAGAGATGTGGCTTTGTCTCAGTAAATAGAGTTCAGGACAGGGGGAAAGGTTAGTGGAAATGTCCTAAGGCAAAATGAGTGTTCCGCAAGTTCTAGAAAAAAAAAGGAAGGCAGTTAAGTAGGCCAGAAGCCAGCAAGAGAACTAGAGAAGGGAGGCATGCAGTCAGAGAGAAAAATTAGATCATACTGTACATTAAAGATTGGGTCTTTGGAGTACTGCTTTGGACAAGGTTGTATGTATATCTAAATTTGATTGCTTTTTGAACTATTTGAACTTACATGCAGCATATTGCTTTAAATTTTGAAGGTAAAAATTTGCACAGTTGAGCACATTTTGCCAACTATTCTTTTCTATATATATTCTATTTATATAAAAGTATAAAACTAGAACAGTTTAAAGGACATATTAGATAGTTTGCATAATTCTGTAATTTTAACTTCTTTAATATACACATACTATTTATTTACTCCTTCATCTAGAATTACCCACTAGAATCTAATAACAAGCAGTTAATTTACATATTTATACACAACTACCACTATTTGTAAGTCCTACCAAAAACTGTAGTGCTTTAATACTTTCCCAAAGCTGTTAACACAATTAATAATTAGACTGTTGGAGGGCTCTTTTATGTGCAGAAAGATAAAGAGAATTTCTTGCAGATATATTCCATTTTGCTATTTATAGTTCATATACTTTCAATTAAAAAATATTACAGTTAAATTGGTATTCCAATTATGGAAATTTCATACTGTAGTAAAGAAACATATTAAGAAAAAATCATATTACAAAAGTGAGACTTCAATATATATAGGGAAGTGGATAATGGGACATTTTGGTGTTCTGTATTAAAAATACCTAACTGCAATGTAAAAGAAGAGGTTTACTGACCTTTATATATAATTTATAATGTGAACATATATGAACCTTTATAAGATAAAGTCAGAAATATTTGATTGCACTATTGAGACATCCAAATATTTTGTACAAATTAAAATACTCTTCTCAGAATTATTTCTATTTCTTTCACTTAAAGAATCTTTCCCATGACTCACTTCAGTTTCATGATATACTACAAGCTTGACATTCTGTTGGCTTTCAAATGACATTATCTTAAGGCTTAAAATTAGCTTACTGTCAATCTGTTAACAGGATGCTTTGGAGATATCACTGGAGCCAGAAATGCACCAGGGAAGCACTGACTGTTATTACCTCCAACATAGACATTAGTCAAAACTAAGGAATGTCAACCTTTTGTCATCAATCAACATATCAATTTTAAGCTCTCAAAGTATGATAATAAATCACTAATGCCAAAATACATCCAGATGAGGTTTACTCTTATTATTAAAATAAGAGAAAAAGGATTTCATTTATTCTGGTTTTACTATAGTTTTAGGTAGTATCTATATGAAATAGAAGCATAGAGCTGACCAAGCACTCCAGTGCTGTGAATTGTTTTGATTCTAGATTTATGGCTTTGAGACTCAGTTTTGTCTGTTAGCTCTCAAGGCTACACAAGTCACAAATCCAGACCTGTCTGCTCCTTCACATCTTCATTGATTAAAAAAAATAATAACAATTTTTGAAAAACATGTACTGAATTCTAAATAAATGAAACATTATGCCTATTTCCTAGTATTTAATAGTGAAATATAAAGACACAATTTTATAAACCAATAACTTAAAATTATTGAAGAGCAATTTGGAAACACAGAGATCTTTACCTCTATGTTCATTCTGAGAATTGTAAATGATATAATATTTTTGTGATAATATTAACAATTGGAGCATCAGTTGGCTACATAATCAATAAATGTTAATAGATTATCATTTTTTTCTTGCACTACCTTCAGTTAATATCTTTAACAAACTCATAAAATGGAGCATTCCAGAAATGAGCTTAGCAAAATATTGCCTGATGGAAAACATCAGTCTATTGTTGGTACATATGTCTTTGCTTTGTCTTATTCAGGCACTAAATTATGTCCAACACTTTTGCAACTCTGTGGATTATAGCCCACAGGCTCCTCTGTCCATGGCCTGCTTATTGGCTAAAAAGTAAAAATGGCCACACTATCACATTTGGTCTCCAGAAGCCGACACTGATATGATTCGTGTGAAAATGATTTATTGAAGAATTACCCTTGTACATGGTAGAAGGTGGGGCTTCAGAAAGGGAAGGAAGCCATAATACCTTGAAGTTAACTTGTACTCACTATTTCAGGGAAGCAAGCAGCTAGGGACTCTGGGGACCATAAAGATCATACTTATGGTGGTCCCCATCAAGGGGTAAAAGCAACAGTACATTAATTCTTCCTCACCCTCCAGTCATTATTTAAGAGCTAAAGTAAAGATGCAAAGGGTGTAACTGTCCAGGAATTTCCACTTTTGCAGTCCATAGGAAAAATAGGTCTCAGTACCCTGAGGAAAGCGTGCCAGTGTAAACACAAGGGTTGGTGACTGAAGAGGATACGGGAGAGCAATGGCAGTATCTGCTGGAGTATTCTCTAAATTTTGAAGTTTTATCTTTAGTTTTTAGAAATAATTTATGTTGATATTTGTTAACATTACAAATATATATATATATTAAGTATGTTTACATAATGTTATTAAGCAATAGTATTAATAAGTATTAGAAAAACTCAAAATTCAGAAAAATACAAAAACTTCCCACCCATAGAAGAACCACATATTAGTCAAGGATATTATTTGTTCCTTACTCTATTTTCCAATAAACCATAAATTATTGACATACATATTTACAACTCTAAAACTTTTCTGAGTGTTTGTATGAAAGTAATTTCAAGTCTGTCATGAAATTATTTTAAACTGATATATCTGATAATATTAAATACTAAATTGATTCTGCATGCCTATGCCCTTAATAACTCAATCTTATTACAGAATTTCAAAATATTTTAAAATTTACACAACTTGGAGCTCTTCACTCATCTTTCACAAAGATGAGGTCAGTTTTTAAATTTCATTTTGCCAGAAGACATAACTGTTGACAAGTGACAAATTGAAATACATAGTACCAATTTTCCAGATTCTGATTGTACAAGTGTGATATTCTATCATTGGGTTTTCATTTTTTTTTTTAAGAGGTTATACGTAATCTGAATCACCAATATTTTTAGTTCTTCATGTTGATGTAGGAAGTTGTCAGAATATACCTGATACACACAGATTATCTTTTAGTATGTAGGATAATAGAGATAAGCAAATAAAGAAGTATTCTATTTTTACGACTCATCCCTCTCAAATCTTCTGGAATAGGTTATTTTCCTGCATCCAATCAGAGTCATCCCCTCTGTTGTGCCAGCAGTGAGGCTAGCATCTGTGAGTCTCTTTCTCTCATACTAAGATTCACTTCCTGCTTAATGTTCATACTGCCTCTTTGTCATTGCTTTCCATATCATTTCAAAGTAACCTAATTTATTTTTCATTCTAAAGTCAGGATTATATTCAGAGAGTAATATCTTGGGGCCTGAACTCCTCATTATTTCCCTCAAAGATACTTGCATTTTAATTTGTGGAGTAAAAGGAGGCCTTACAAAACAAGTTCTGGTTTAGATTGTGATTCCAGACTCACTTCAAACATATATACTTATTTAAATTTATTTCATATTCAAGATGCACTCTAAATTTTCACATTTTTAACCTCTTTATAGAGTTGTAATTGACTTACACTTATTGCACATGTTAAAAGCACACAGTTTGATATGTTTTGACTTATCTACCCCTTAAACCATCAGCACAATCAAGACAACGAACATGCCAACAATCCAAAACACATCCTCGTGGCTTTTTAAAATTCATCCTTTCAATTATGCCTGCTCCCACATCCCTGGTGGCTAAGACGGTAAAGAGTCTGCCTACAATGCGGGAGACCTGGGTTCAATCCCTGGGTCGGGAAGATCTTCTGGAGAAGGAAATGGCAACCCACTCCAGTATTCTTGCCTGGAAGAATCTCATGGACAGAGGAGCCTGGTAGGCTACAGTCCATGGGGTCGCAAAGAGTCGGACACAATTGAGCGACTTCACTCACTCACTCACCCACATCCCAAGAAAACAACTGATTTCCTTGATGAAACTGTACATTAGTTTGTATCTTATAGAAATTCATACAAATGGAATAATAGAGGTTATACTCCTTTTTGGTTGGTTTTATTCACTTGGCATGATTATTTGAAATTCATCCATGCTACTCTGTATGTCCATACTTCTTTCCATGCTTTATGAGTACTAGTCTATGGAATAGCTCCACCAAAATTTATAAACATACTGGAATATTTCCACTTTAGGTCTATTTCAAATAAAGACATAATGAACCTTAATGTATAGTCTTTTTATAAATATATGCTTTGATTTCTCTTGGATAGATACCTACAAGTTGAAGACGAGAAATAGAGTGAAGAGTATAATTTATTTTTTTTTATAAATACTTTATGCATTTAGAGCAGTATTAGGTTCACCATAAACTATAGGGGAAAATACAGACATTTTCCTTATAAACTCTGCTCCCACACATGCATAGTCTTCTCCGTTGTCAACATCCAAGCCAGAGCAGTACAGTTATTACAATGGTTGACCCTGCATGGACACATCATGATTACCCAAAGTCTATAGTGGACATTACTTTTCACTTAGTATTGCAGAGTTTATGGATTTGGACACATGATGATGGCATATATCCATCATCAGAATACAGAATATTTTCAATATTCTAAAAATCTGTCTTCTGCCTAGTCACCCATCTTTGCCTCTACTAAGCCTAGCAGCCACTGATTTTTTTTTTAATTGTCTTCAAATTTTATGCCTTTTCCAAACAGTCATATAGTTGGAATCATACAGTATGCAGCCTTTTCAGATTGGCTTCTCTCACTCAGTAATATGCATTTAAGTTTCCTCCAAGTCTTTTCATGGCTTGGTCACTCACTTCTTTTTACCACTTAATAGTATTTCATTGTCTGACTATATCCCAGTTTATCCATTCACTTTCTGAAGAATACCATGATTGATTTCAAGTTGTGGCAATTTTGAATAAAACTGCTAGAAACATCCATGTGTAGGTTTTTTGGTGGCTTGTTTGTGGATACAGTTTTCCATTCTTTTGGGTAAATAATACCAAGGAATTTTTGGTTTGGAAAAAAAAATATTCTGAGTTTTTTAAGAAAATATCTGACTGTCTTCCAAAGTGTCTGTACCATTTTACTTTCCCACCAGTAGTGAATGGGAGGTTTTCTCACTCCACATCCTTGTTAGCATTTCCTGTTGTTTGTGCTCAGTTTTTTTGCCATTCCAATAAGTGTGTAGTTGTATTTCATAGTTCTTTTAACCTCATTTTCCTGATGACATTTAATTTGGAACATCTTATATGCTTATTTGCCATCTGTAGATCATCTTTAGTGAGGTGTCTGTTAAGCCATTTAGCCCAATTTTTAATTTTTTTGGCTGAATTTTAAGTGTTTTTCATATAATTTGGATATAGGCCTTCATCAGATGTGTATTTTGAAAATTGATTCTGTCAATCTGTGGCTTCTCTTCTGGAAATTTTATAGTTTTAAGGTCAGACAGAAGATCTGGGAGAAGAAACTGCTGGAACCAGTAACCAGTAGGAAATTTTAAATGGTAATTAATGAATGCAGGAGGCTAATTGTGGACCATCTTGAAAGTTAAAAACTGCTTGATACACCAAAGAAAACAATGATAAATTGGACTTTATTATAAATTAAAACTTCTGCTATGTGATTGACACTACTAAGATAATGAAAATACAGTTACCGACTGAGGGAAATATTTGGAAATATTTGCAAAAAACATATCTGACTTGGGCTTCCCTGGTGGCTCACATGGTAAAGAATCTAATTGCAATGTGTGAGAATGGGTTCAACCCCTGGGCTAGGAAGATCCTCTGGAGGAGGGCATGGTAACCCACTCCAGTATTCTTGCCTCAAGAATCCCCAAGGACAGAGAAGCCTGGTGGGCTACAGGCAGGGGCTGGAAAGAGTCGGATACAACTGAGTGACTAAGTACAGTACATATCTTATACAGGGCTTTTATTCAAAAGATGCAGAGAACTCAGAATTCAACAATGAAGAACCAAAATCCTAAATAAAAATGGGGAAAGATCTGAACAGACCCTTCACTAAAGAAGTACAGATTGCAATTAAGCATATGAGAAAGTGTTCAAGAGTTCATGACATTAAGGAACTGTAAATTAAGCATCAAGGAAATATCACAATACATGTATTAGAGTGGTGAAAATCTGAAACACTGGCAATACCAAGTGCAATTGAGGATGTGGAGCAAAGAAATCTCATTTATCACAGATGGGAATGCAAAATGGTATTAATAATACATACACTTTAGAAGACAACTTGGCAGTTTCCTAAAAAGCTAAACATATCTTACCATACCCATTCAACTGAACTGGAAATGTATGTTCAGGCAGAGACCTACACATGAATGTTTATAGCAGCTTTATTTAAATTTGCCAAAAATGGAAAGCAACTGAGATGGCTTTTAATAGAGGAATGGATAAGCAAATTGTGGTACATCACTCAATGGACTATTATTCAGTGATAAAAATAAATGAAGCATGGGGGGTAATTGGAATAGTGAACTATGTTGATTTGATATTATGAAGGTAGCTACATGGCAATATGCATTTGAAAAAGCTCACAGAAATGTAAAGAATGAACTTAGTATAGACTATGAATCTAAGTTAATAATAATATATCAATATTTATCAGTTGTTTTCCAGTAGTCACGTATGGTTGTAAGAGTTGGACTATAAAGAAAACTGAGAGCTGAAGAACTCATGCTTTTGAACTGTGGTGTTGGAGAAGACTCTTGAGAGTCCCTTGGACTGCAAGGATATCTAACCAGTTCACCCTAAAGGAGATCAGGCCTGAGTGTTTATTGGAAGGATTGATGTTGAAGCTGAAACTCCAATACTTTGGCCACCTGATTCGAAGAGCTGACTCATTTGAAAAGACCCTGATTCTGGGAAAGGTTGAAGGCAGGAGGAGAAGGGGATGACAGAAAATGAGGTGGTTGATTGGCATCACCGACTCAATGGACATGAGTTTGAGTAAACTTCGGGAGTCTGTGATGGACAGGGAGGCGTGGCTTGCTGCAGTTCGTGGGGTTGCAAAGAGTCAGACATGACTGAGCAACTGAACTAAACTGATTTATCAGTTGTGACAAAGGTAGTACACTAATGCAAATTTTAGTAATAGGAAAAACTATAGAGGGGAAGAGGCACAGATTGGGAACTTTTTCTAATACCTGTTCAACTTTTCTATTAATGTAGACCTTCTAAAAAAATAAAGCCTATTACTTAAAACAAAAATTAAAGAGCAGTGAAAGACACTTGGGGCATAATTCCCAGTACACAGGAAATGTGGGCCTGTAGTCACATATGAAAAGTAAACATGGCAGTCGCTCAGCTGTTTCTGACTCTTTGCGACCCCATGGACTGTAATCCACCTGGCTGTTCTGTCCATGGAATTCTCCAGGCAAGAATACTGGAGTGGTTTGTCATGCCCTCCTCCAGGGGATCTTCTCAACCCAGGGGTCAAACCCAGGTCTCCCACTTTGCAGGCATATTCTTTACCAGCTGAGCCATCAGGGAAGCCCATGAATACCGGAGTGGGTAGCCTATCCATTCTTCAGGGGATCGTCCTGAGCAAGGGATCCAACCTGGGTCTCCTACATTGCAGGCTGATACTTTACTACTTGAGACACCTGTGTTTTTACCTAAACCATTGATTAAAATGCAAATATATTTTTTAAAAGTAGCAGAATTCACCAGAGAAGCCATACTGGACTAAGAGTTTTGTTTCTCTGTCATGGTCTTTCCTAATAATTTAATTTCTCTGATAGAGACATGTTTATTTCTTCTTAAATGAACTTGTTTCTGTTGTCATAATTTTTTTCTTCTACATGAGTTAATAACACCGTGAAACATGTGGTTACTATTTTTCTTTAAACATTGATTATCTTTTAATAAGATTTGAATATGAAAAAAGAGTTTTATGTTGGTCCATGTAGTTACTGTATCTGGTACTCTCATTCCTTTATGGAAGTCCAGATTCTAACTCACAATTTTTTTCTACCTGAAGGATTTCCATTACATCATCTTATAATGTAATCCTGCTGATCATGAATAATTTAGCTTATGAAAAAGTTTTTATTTTCCTTTGATTTTAAATGATCTCACTTAATTTCTCACCATGGAGAATAACAAATTGTCAGGGTTTTATTTGGTTTTGTTTCATTTTTTTGTTTTTCAAATATGCTGCTCTACAGTCTATGCTTATTTTGTTTTATTTTTCAGAGAAATGTCTTACTATCATTATTTTTGTTTCTGAGGAACTAGTATATACATTTTTCAACTGCTTTTAATATTTTATCTTTTTCACTGGCTTGATACAATTTAATTATATATTTTGACATAGTTTTCAATGACTTTGATATTTCTTGAGCTTCTTAGATTTTTGAATAGATTTCAATTGGGTAATTTTCCTTTTTTTTCTATAACCATTGTCTTCTCTCCTCAGGGTGCCAGATTCAATTTTGAATAATATGTAGGTCCTGTCATAAGAAAATTACATGGAATTCTTATAAATGTCATGTGCCTTCCAAAGGGCTTATGAAATATTGATGCTTCACCATGAGGCATCATACATGTATCATACATGGTATATGCTGATTCAGTTAAGTTCAGTTCAGTCACTCAGTCAAGTCCGACTCTTTGCAACCCCATGAATCAAGCATGCCAGGCCTCCCTGTCCATCACCAACTCCTGGAGTTCACTCAAACTCACGTCCATAGAGTCGGTGATGCCCTCCAGCCATCTCATCCTCTGTCGTCCCCTTCTCCTCCTGCTCCCAATCCCTTCCAGCATCAGAGTCTTCTCCAATGAGTCAACTTTTCACATGAGGTGGCCAAAGTATTGGAGTTTCAGCTTTAGCATCAATCCTTACAATGAAAACCCAGGACTGATTTCCTTTAGAATGGACGGGTTGGATCTCCTTGCAGTCCAAGGGACTCTCAAGAGTCTTCTCCAACACCACATCAAAAGCACAAATTCTTCAGCGCTCAGCTTTCTTCACAGGCCAACTCTCACATCCATACATGAATGGATACACTGAATCCATACATGAATCCATACACTTGCAAAATGATAGCCTTGACTAGACGAACCTTTGTTGGCAAAGTAATGTCTCTGCTTTTTAATATGCTGTCGAGGTTGGTCATAACTTTCCTTCCAAGGAGTAAACATCTTTTAATTTCATGGCTGCAATCACCATCTGCAGTGTTTTTGGAGCCCCCCAAAATAAAGTCTGACACTGTTTCCCCATCTATTTCCCATGAAGTGATGGGACCAGATGCAGTGAT
This sequence comes from Bubalus bubalis, assembly GCF_019923935.1. Lineage (NCBI taxonomy): Eukaryota > Metazoa > Chordata > Mammalia > Artiodactyla > Bovidae > Bubalus > Bubalus bubalis. The sequence continues at coordinate 85,212,774 of NC_059157.1, forward strand.
CTTCGTTTTCTGAATGTTGGACTTTAAGCCAACTTTTTCACTCTCCTCTTTCACTTTCATCAAGAGGCTTTTTAGTTCCTCTTCACTTTCTGCCATAAGGGTGGTGTCATCTGCATATCTGAGGTTATTGATATTTCTCCCAGCAATCTTGATTCCAGCTTGTGCTTCTTCTAGCCCAGTGTTTCTCATGATGTACTCTGCATATAAGTTAAATAAACAGGGTGACAATATACAGTCTTGACGAACTCCTTTTCCTATTTGGAACCAGTCTGTTGTTCCATGTCCAGTTCTAACTGATGCTTCCTGACCTGCATATAGGTTTCTCAAGAGGCAAGTCAGGTGGTCTGGTATCCCCATCTCTTTCAGAATTTTCCACAGTTTATTGTGATCCACACAGTCAAAGGCTTTGGCATAGTCAATAAAGCAGAAATAGATGTTTTTCTGGAACTCTCTTGCTTTTTCCATGATCCAGTGGATGTTGGCAATTTGATCTCTGGTTCCTCTGCCTTTTCTGAAACCAGCTTGAACATCTGGAAGTTTACGTTTCAGGTATTGCCATTAAGTATTGCCAAATCAGTTGTTTAAAGGAACTATAACAAGAAGAAAACATGTTTTAGAGCAAATATATACTATGTTAAAATGAAAATCACAAAATTTGTGACTTCTCTAATTCTGTTAATATAAATTTGATCTACAGTTATTTTTAAATGTAATGACAATGAAGCAATTGAAAAAAAGCATTATCTCAGCATTTTGCATATTGCATATGACTAAAAATCTTATTCAAATGACAGATTTGATAATAAACACAGATTTCAGATAACTTAAGATAGTTAAAAAATAAATAAACACATGAAAACTATGAATCCAGTTAAATAGTCTGAAATTATAGAACATGTTTATGAAAATATATTAAAGACATTCAAAGTGACATAAATTTAAGAATTAATGTCAATAATAATAAATAATCAATTTAAATAATAAATTATTTGTTATTTAAATAAAGAAAGAAATAATTAATTTCAAGAATAATAAATTTCTTTTTAAAAATTTATCTAAGCCTAAAGAACAACAGCTTATTCTCATAACCTAAGAACACCAGTCCATCCTAAAGGAGATCAGTCCTGGGTGTTCATTGGAAGGACTGATGTTGAAGCTGAAACTCTAGTACTTTGGCCACCTGATGCCAAGAGCTGACTCATTTGAAAAGACCCTGATAATAGAAAGATTGAGGGCAGGAGGAGAAGGGGCCAACAGAGGATGAGATGATTGGATGGCATCACCGACTCAATGCACATGGGTTTGGGTGGACTCCGGGAGTTGGTGATGGACAGGGAGCCCTGGCATGCTGCAATTCATGAGGTCGCAAAGAGGCAGACGCAACTGAGCAACTGAACTGAACTGAACTGAAGAACATCTTACAAGGATAAAAAGGATGTTCTTGCTTCTATTAGAAGGTTAAAATTCTACTCTGGTCTTAATTTATCATGATATGTTGTAGAGGGAATTTCCATATAGAGTCTAATTTGGAACTTGTATGCAGTACTCATTTTCTTAATCATATAGGAAACTCATATATTAATCTATTTCATGAAATTAACCTTAAGTAGAGAAAAAATATTAAATATTTCACTTTTATGCCAATCTAACTAGTGCCAGGTTGATGTACCCAGTAACATTAAAAGCACTATTTAAATGTATATATCATACACTTCCAAACACATGCACATATTAGTCTAAATTACTACTTCAAACTATAAAAACAAAGGCTGATGAATAATTGGATGAGTCATCCAGACCACCATAAACAGAAAACTTCAGATGGATCAAAGTAGATGCTATAATGTAACTTATTTTCCTAATCTGCAAGGACCTCTTCTTTATATAGTAAACTAACAATTAGTTAACATTCTTACCCTAAATTTTAACACTTTAAGTTTTTCTTTGATTCAAACACTTTCAAAAATATATTTTCTTAGTTCTAAAAACTTTCATTTCAATAAATTTGTTATTAAGTTCTAATTTTACTGCATGTCTATGGGAAATATATTCTCCATTATTTTAAAAAGTATAAATATAAAAATATAGCAATCAGAATCCTGGCATTAACAAATGGCACATTCAAATGATATTATTCTGACATAGTTTAATAAAGAAACTAGTTATGAAAGTGAAGGCAGGATTTAAGAAAAGCAACAAGTATAGAATAGGACACCAGGAAAGAATATCCTGGAGTCATTACCACTCCTAGTATTAAAAGTTGATGAGGTGGATAAGGTTGCTTGAACCTGAAAAGATAATTTAATAGACAAATCCTATGCTAAAAGGTCAGTTTTCTTCAATTTCTCTTGATTGTGTATGACATTATTATATATTTTCAAGTATTCATTTGCCCTCTGTTATTTTACTAATTTTGTAATGATTCATTATGATATATATGGATAAATTTTCCATCTTGAATCAACAAGTCAGAAAAATTAATTTAAAAGGAAAAAAGATATTCCTAAGAAACAATGAATTGGTGACATTATAAATCTCTCATGATGATAGTTACTATGTTAATGTAGAAAATAATTGAATTAAAGTGGAACAGGTATTCTTACAGAAAGGTATTTTTCATCAAGCATGGGTATATTACAAATTGACAATAAAATAATTGGATTTTATTTCCTACTAATATTTTAAAATTAAATAAACTAAGGAAATGTTAATAGACATTTTTAATATAGTAGTAGGGGGGAAATTATATTATTATTGAATTTAACAACAAAAATGTTTTTTTCTACAGGTTATTATTAAAATTATTTATTTATATATATATATATTCTATGGATAAAAAAGTAACTACCTACATCAACAGTATAATTACATTTGTTCTTACAAGTAGAATAAATTTGTTCTCTGTGTGTACCCATATAATACAAGTTGTAAATACAAAAGCAAGAAGGAAGGTTATAATAAAAAAGAAGATAGTAAATAGTGACAGAAAAATTTATTTAGTTTCAAGTCTCTAGATTAGAACACTTTTTAAACATTTAAAATCAACTTGAGTCACTCAGTTAATGCTAAATCATTCATTTATTCCAGAAATGCATTGGTTGCATATGCTCTATAGAACACCAATTGAGATTTGGGAATATGGTTGTGGTGGTGGTTTAGTTGCTGTGTCATGTCTGATTATTGTGACCCCATGGACTGCAACACACCAGGCTCCTCTGTCCATTGGATTCTCTAGGCAAGAATACTGGAATGGGTTGTAATTTCCTTCTCCATTTGGGAATATAGTGTATGTAAAGTAAAGAATATTCCCAACATTCTAATGAACAAAGATGTAATAAAAATGTAAACTAGACTGTTGGGAAGCGCAATACAAAATAGCCGGTTGGAGGAAGTCCTTGGGAAAATGGTGAAGGGCCAGAAATACCCCGGCTTGGTGTACTGTAGGCAGAAAAACATCTCCTGCCTTTGGTTATGCCCGGTGCCAAGATTTAATAGTAAATATTAGGATGTTGCTTGAGAAAACGGGTTATGGGATAAGCACATGGGTCACTTAGAGCACACTGTCCTTGAAATATTTTTACTGATTAGGTGTTAACCCTGTACACGCTTTGCTGGCTGTATACTCTAAGCTCTTTGTTCCTGCTTCTATAAAAAGGCTTGACTGCAGAAATAAACTTGTCAGTCCTTGCAAGAGACTGTCCGAGTGTCATTATTTCAGGTTCGTCGCTTCCAAGTCCCGGGGAGAAAATCCCCAACACTAGACTGTTAATAGTGATGACTGAAATAAAATTGCAGGAATAAGAGAAAGATATCACTGGATATGAGGGAATAAGTTAGATACTGTCCTCAATAAGTTAGATACTTCTCACCATTCTTGAGGACACCATTCTAAAGTGGTGACTTCTAAGGATAGATTGGAAAGGTGAGAAGACATACTAGTAAATAAACATTCAGAAGTAAAGAGAAAAAACCCTGGAAAAAACTTCACTATGTATAATGCAAATGATTCAAGACCAGAATACACTTCTTAATTTTCAGAAACAATAAGACAGTAATATTTGTAGATAGGGTTTTAGGACTTAACATAGAAGTAGAAAATTAGTGCAAAGAATTAACCAGGAGTCAGGTTTTATCAATCTTTATAAACCACAGGAAGGACTATTTATAATATTCTTACTGTAATGTATTTTTGTTTTTTTCAGTGAAAAAAAAATGACTGCTCTGTTAGAAGGTTTATTTTTTGAAAGATAATACTAGCTGATATATAAAAAGTGCATCATAATAAGATAAAAATGTTAACAGAGAAATATATTCAAATCTTGCAGAGCATTATTTTCTTAGAGTGGATTCACTAGATTCAGAGTCTAAAATGGGAATTATTTGGAATTTATTGAGTGAATATTTTTAGGAGAGACAGATTGTAGGGAAGCTGAATAAAGAGACACAGATGTATAGAACAGTCTTTTGGACTCTGTGGGAGAGGGAGGGGGGATGATTTGGGAGAATGGCATTGAAACATGTATAATATCATATAAGAACTGAATCGTCAGTCCAGGTTCGATGCAGGATACAGGAAGCTTGGAGCTGGTGCACTGGGATGACCCAGAAGGATGGTACGGGGAGGGAGGTGAGAGGGGGGTTCAGAATTGGGAACATGTGTACACCCGTGGCGGATTCATGTTGATGTATGGCAAAACCAATACAATATTGTAAAGTAATAATAATAATCATAATCTTCTCAAGAAAAAAAAAAAAAGAAAAGGAATTCCCTAAGTACCAGATTTCAGGTGAAATTCAGCTGTATTGTTAATTCACAGGGAGCCCCGGAGTCTCTACTAGCTTCAGATAATGGAATGAGGATTTGTAGACTAGCACAGTCAATCAAAACACCAGTAAGTCACTGAGCACAGATCATCAGGAATGGAGGGGAATTGGTATAACAAAGGTACCTCTAGGAAGTTCAGCCCTAAAAGATGAGACTGTGAAAGTGCTGCACTCAATATGTCACCAAATTTGGAAAACTCAACAGTGGCCACAGGACAGGAAAAGGTCAGTTTTCATTTCAATCCCCAAAAAAGGCAATGCCAAAGAATGCTCAAACTACTGCACAGCTGCATTCATCTCACTCACTAGTAAAACAATGCTCAAAATTCTACAAGCCAGGCTTCAACAGTACCCTTACCATGAACTTCCAGATGTTCAAGCTGGATTTGCAAAGACAGAGAAACCAGAGATCAAACTGCCAACACCCATTGAATCACTGAAAAGGCAAGAGAGTTCCAGAAAAACATGTACTTCTGCTTTATTGACTATGGCAAAGACTTTGATTGTGTGGATCACAACAAACTGTGGAAAATTCTTTAAGACTTGGGAATATCAGACCTCCTGACCTGCCTCCTGAGAAATCTGTATACAGGTCAGGAAGTAACAGTCAGAACTGGACATGGAACAACAGACTGGTTCCAAATCAGGAAAGGAGTACATCAAGGTTGTGTACTGTCACCCTGCTTATTTAACTTATATGCAGAGTACATCATGAAAAACCTGGGCTGGATGAAGCACAAACTAGAATCAAGATTGCTAGGAGAAATATCAATAACCTCAGTTATGCAGATGACATGACCCTTATGGCAGACAACAAAGAACTAGAGAGCTTCTTGATGAAAGTGAAAGAGGAGAGTGAAAAAGTTGGCTTAAAGCTCAACATTCAGAAAACTAAGATCATGGCATCTGGTCCCATCACTTCATGGCAAATAGATGGGGAAGCAATGGAAACATTGACAGACTTTAATTTGGAGGGCTCCAAAATCACTGCAGATGGTGACTGCAGACATGCGATTAAAAGACATTCCTTGGAAGAAAAGTTATGACCAACCTAGATAGCATATTAAAAAGCAGAGACATTACTTTGCCAACAAAGGTCCGTCTAATCAAAGCTATGGTTTTTCCAGTAGTCATGTACGGATATGAGAGTTGGACTATAAAGAAAGCTGAGTGCCAAAGAATTGATGCTTTTGGACTCTGGTGTTGGAGAAGACTCTTGAGAGTCTCTTGTACTGCAAGGAAATCCAATCAGTCCTTCCTAAAGAAATCAGTCCTGAATATTCCTTGGAGGGACTGATTCTGAAGCTGAAAGTCCAATACTTGGCCACTAGCTGAGAAGAAATGACTCATTTGAAAAGACTCTGATGCTGGGAAATATTGAAGACAGGAAGAGAAGGGAATGACAGAGTATGAGGTGGTTGGATGGCATCACCGACTTAATGGCCCAACACAACTGAATGACTGAACTGAAAGTCTCACAGTCATTTCTGACTCTGCAACTCCATGGAATGTAGCACCCAGGCTTCCCTGTCCATCAGCAACTCCCAGAACCTACTCAAACTCATGTTCATTGAGTCAGTGATGTCATTCAACCACCTCATACTCTGTCGTCCCCTTCTCCCACCTTCAGTCTTTCCCAGCATCAGGGTCTTTTTATTTGTTTTAATTTATTTATTTTAATTGGAAGCTAATTATTTTGCTATATTATGGTCGTTTTTGTCATACATCAACATGAATCAGCCACGGGTGTACATATGTTCCCTATTCTGAAAACCCCTCCCACCTCCATCCATACCCCAGTGTCTTTTCTAAGGAGTCAATTCTTCACATCAGGTGTTCAAAGTACTGAAGTTTCAGCTTCAGCATCAGTGTTCCAATGACTATTCAGGATTCATTTCCTTTAGGATTAACTGGTTTGATCTTCTTGCAGTCCAAGGGACTCTTAAGTGTCTTCTCCAACGCCACAGTTCAAAAGCATCAATTCTTGGGTGCTCAGTTTTCTTTATGGTCCAACTCTCACATCCATACATGACTACTGGAAAAACCATAGCTTCAACTAGACAGACCTTTGTCAGCAAAGTAATATCTCTCCTTTTAATACCTTGTCTATTTTGGTCATAGTTTTTCTTCCAGGGATCAAGCCTTTTTTTCATTTCATGGCTATAGTCACCATCTGCAGTCACTTTGGAGTCCAAGAAAATAAAGTCTGTTATTTCCAATGTTTCGCCATCTATTTGCCATGAATTGGCAAATGATGGGACCTGATGCCATTCATCCTCCTCTTTCATCTTCAAGCAGCTCTTTAGTTCTTCTTTTCTTTGTGCCATAATGGTGGTATCATCTGCCTATCTGAGGTTTTTGATATTTCTCCCTGCAATTTTGAATCCAACTTGTGCTTCATCCATCCTGGTATTTCACATGAAGTACTCTGCATATATTTTAAATAAACAAGGTGACAATATATAGCCCTGTTGTACTCCTTTCCCAATTTGGAACCATTTTGCTGTTCTATGTCCAGTTCTAATGGTGGCTTCTTGACCTGTAGACAGATTTCTCAGGAGACAGGTAAGGTGGTCTGGTATTCCCATTCCTTTAAGAGTTTTCCACAGTTTGCTGTGACTGGCACAGTAAAAGTCTATGGCATAGTCAATAAAGCATAAGTAGTTTTTTTTCTGGAATTCTCTTGTTTTTTTCTATGATCCAATGGATGTTGGTACTTTGACTCTGGTTTACCTCTAGCAAAGGGGAACTCATTTGCCCAGAGTGTCTTTTGGAAAACTGCAACTGAGAGCCATTCGTCTAAGTATTTGCAGAACTAGGGTATGGATATAATGAAAGAATTGATAGAAAGAAAAAGGTCAGAAAATAAAACATCGAAGAAAAATAGACAACATTATGAAATAATAAAATAAATGACATTATAATGGCACATAATGATAATTATATTGATTGAGAAATAATTAAGGAAGAACAGAATTAGATGTTTAAATTAAGGAAAGGAAGACCATAATTAGATGTTCCTATAGAAATATTAGTTGTCTGGTGGGATAACAGAGTAGACTCAGTAGAGGGGTAATGTTTCATTTTTATCATATTACTTTTATTAAATAATAATGAAATACATGTTTATGAGTCAATGGTAATTTTCTATTAAAACAACTATCTTTGCTATAATATGTTAATAAAAATACCCCTGAATCATGAAGCATATTGCAATGGTGCTTAGAAACAAATTATTGCAAAAAAGTATTGCCAGGTGGTCATGGTAACTATCAATTCTTACATTAAATTAATTCTAACTTTCTAATAAGTTGTATCATGAACAATCTACATAGATACACTATATAATCTTAGGAAAATGTCTTAATATATTTATTATTCAGTATGTTCTCAGATTATCAGAAGTTATATGAAATTTTTAAGAGAATATTTATGAATCTATTATGAATCTGTGTTTAAACACATTGTATCATTTAAAACACATTGTATCACTGTATCATTTAAAATCTTGAGTAAAATTAATACAATATATTCCTCTTTGAGTTCAGTACCAAAATAAAGATGTTTGTCTATTCTGCAAAATAAATGTACTCATTAATATTGATAATAGCATGTATATAATATATTAAATTTCCTTTGTCATGGTTGTTATGTAACCCAAAGAAAATGAATAAAGCAAAATATACTTAATTTTATCTTTTCATGCAAATTTTCCTTTTTCATCACTTCTCTTACATAATTCTCTAGCTTTTTATATTTATGTTGTAATATTTATCAAGATTTTAAGTATATTTTATTGTGAATTTGCCACAATTTTATTGACTGGGACAAGAGTAGATATAATAAATAATGTTCACTAAGATGCAGTATTTCATTTTGAAAGTTTGAAAATTGTAAGAACAGAATGACAGTAAAAATCAAATTTCTATACATATTTGGTTTGAAATAAAGACAGAGAGAATTTATATAATTCATAAAGCAGATGCAGTGATTAGTTTCAGATACTCAGAATTCAATATGTAGTATGTGATATGACCACAGAGCAATTCAAAATTCTAATTACTGTACTTATAATTTGCTATTAAAAAGAAAAGTACTTATTCAAGAAAATATATTTACCTAAGAATGTCATTTTCAATATGAAGTGTTATAATTTTGTAGCTTATGGTTAACTTTCATGTTTAAAAATATGATTCCAGTAGGTATTTATGACTTACAAATATTAAAATATTGAAAGGAAGGAAGAAAATGTAAATTTGTGAAAATCTTAACATTTGTTGTAGGCTTCAGCTCTGTCACTTAGTAGCCATGATTTTTAATATTTTGCTCAAGTTTCACAGAGGTCAATATTCTTATATGTAATGCTTTGAGAAACACGAAATTAAATTGACATAACACATTTTTAGTATATTGAATAAGCATTTTATTTTACTTACTGTTTATATTTATAGCTTTCTCACATAATAACTGTGCTGATTTCAAATGATGATAGAATAACTTCTAAATGTTTTATCCAGTGCTTATCATAGAGCATAGATTAATGTTCTTACTTTACAAATGAAGAAATTAAATATCAAAGAAAATATGTATATTAGATTTTTTTAGGACTAGAACTAAAACATATTTTGTTTTATGATAATGCACTATTAAGACCCTTGTTTATTTGTTTTTTTTTTTCTCTTCAGAAAATATATCTTTTAGTACTTATAAAAGTTCCATCAAGATGACTACTTCGTTGACCTGATAAAACTATATAAAGTTCATGTTTGTAGTTGTGTATCCTCATGGACAGCTTAGATACAAACCAAACCTATCCAACCTCATTTCCAAAGAAGGAAGAGAATTCTGATGATTCTGTTTTTCTAATTTTAATTTTGTGTCTTGTTTTGGTTCATTTACAGCTTATGTATTATTTTGCATTGGTGGCAGCAATGATGGAAGATTTAGTTTTAAGGTCTGACCATATGGTGAGTTCTGTTTGTTTTAGACATCTATTTTCTGTTGGATGAGAGACCACAGTGACTCTAGGGTGTTAGTCTTCTTTGTTTGCTTGTGTATTTTTCTTTTTTGAGCTCAAATCACTTAAGGCTTTCATTTCTACCAGAAATAAAACAGCTATTTGATAACAGAACATGTTATTTCTTTTTATTTTTAATGCTTCTGTGTTCATCATTGACACATGGCTTAAGTTTCACAATTGAAACTGTAAACTTTCTACAGGTTTGTATGTCTATGTGTCAGGAAATTAGAAAGTTCTTTACTTTTCATTATGGGATTGTGTCATGTTTCCTCTTCTGGAGCATATGAAAACATTATATTAGAGAGCTTTTTAAACTGTAAGAGTTCTATTCTTATCTTCACAGAGACAAATAAGCATATATATATACATACATATGTGTGTGTGTGTGTGTGTGTGTGTATGTGTGTGAGTGTGTGTGTGTGTTTGTGCACTGGAGAGAGAGAAAGAACATTTCTCAGTTTCCCAGGAAATAAGGACATTGAATGTCTAATACTTTATATGTAATATCCTTAATGCATAGTATATGTAAACAGAAAATAAATCAACTTTAGAAAAAAATATTTTACACTTTTTAGAAAAATAGGGTTAAACAGAATGTCCAGTCTTTCATATTCTTTCATGTATTTAACATAGATTTATTGTGCTTCAATCATGTGCCATGAGGTGTCCAAGTTAGATGGAATTAAAGATAACCAGAGAGATAATTTCAAGCTTGAATGTTTGTAAAGCACTTCAGACCAGATCAGATCAGTCGCTCTGTCGTGTCCGACTCTTTGCGACCCCATGAATCACAGCACGCCAGGCCTCCCTGTCCATCACCAACTCCCGGAGTTCACTGAGACTCACGTCCATCGAGTCAGTGATGCCATCCAGCCATCTCATCCTCTGTCGTCCCCTTCTCCTCCTGTCCCCAATCCCTCCCAGCATCAGAGTCTTTTCCAGTGAGCCAACTCTTCACATGACGTGGCCAAAGTACCGGAGTTTCAGCTTTAGCATCATTCCTTCCAAAGAAATCCCAGGGCTGATCTCCTTCAGAATGGACTGGTTGGATCTCCTTGCAGTCCAAGGGACTCGCAAGAGTCTTCTCCAACATCACAGTTCAAAAGCATCAATGCTTCGGTGCTCAGCCTTCTTCACAGTCCAACTCTCACATCCATACATGACCATAGGAAAAACCATAGTTCGTCTAGTTCGTTGACTAGATGAACCTTTGTTGGCAAAGTAATGTCTCTGCTTTTGAATATATTATCTAGGTTGGTCATAACTTTCCTTCCAAGGAGTAAGCGTCTTTTAATTTCATGGCTGCAGTCACCATCTGCAGTGATTTTGGAGCCCAGAAAAATAAAGTCTGACACTGTTTCCACTGTTTCCCCATCTATTTCCCATGAAGTGATGGGACCGGATGCCATGATCTTCATTTTCTGAATGTTCAGCTTTAAGCCAACTCTTTCACTCTCCACTTTCACCTTCATCAAGAGGCTTTTGAGTTCCTCTTCACTTTCTGCCATAAGGGTGGTGTCATCTGAATATCTGAGGTTATTGATATTTCTTCCGGCAATCTTGATTCCATTTGTGTTTCGTCCAGTCCAGAGTTTCTCATGATGTACTCTGCATATAAGTTAAATAAACAGGTGACAATATACAACCTTGATGAACTCCTTTTCCCATTTGGAACCAGTCTGTTGTTCCATGTCCAGTTCTAACTGTTGCTTCCTGACCTGCATACAAATTTCTCAAGAGGCAGATCAGGTGGTCTGGTATTCCCATCTCTTTCAGAATTTTCCATAGTTTATTGTGATCCACACAGTCAAAGGCTTTGGCATAGTCAATAAAGCAGAAATAGATGTTTTTCTGGAACTCTTGCTTTTTCCATGATCCAGTGGATGTTGGCAATTTGATCTCTGGTTCCTCTGCCTTTTCTAAAACCAGCTTGAACATCAGGAAGTTCACGGTTCACATATTGCTGAAGCCTGGCTTGGAGAATTTTGGGCAGTACTTTACTAGCGTGTGAGATGAGTGCAATTGTGCAGTAGTTTGAGCATTCTTTGGCATTGCCTTTCTTTGGGATTGGAGTGAAAACTGACCTTTTCCAGTCCTGTGGCCACTGCTGAGTTGTCCAAATTTGCTGGCATATTGAGCGCAGCACTTTCACAGCATCATGTTTCAGGATTTGAAATAGCTCAACTGGAATTCCATCACCTCCACTAGCTTTGTTCGTAGTGATGCTTTCTAAGGCCCACTTGACTTCACATTCCAGGATGTCTGGCTTTAGGTCAGTGATCACACCATCATGATTATCTGGGTCGTGAAGATCTTTTTTGTACAGTTCTTCTGTGTTTTCTTGCCATCTCTTCTTATTATCTTCTGCTTCTGTTAGGTTCATACCATTTCTGTCCTTTATCGAGCTCATCTTTGCATAAAGCACTTACACATCCTCAATAGAAATGTGATTCGTGCAATGGATGGCATAAAAACAAGCTAAGAGCCATGAACCAGGCAAAAGAAGAAAGGGAATAGGTCATGGATAGTAGCAAGGAATATCCTGCATGATTTCTATAAACACAGCTATTTTGTGTTTTTGGTCATCAGGATTTTATTGCCCTCAAAAGAAAAAAAAATCGATGATAGATATTAGCTATCAAAGAGAACACTAAACTGTCCGACATGGTAGGTATTAACCACATGTGGCTATTTAAATTAAAATTACACAAAATTAAATAAGCCTAAAACTCAGTTTTTCCATTGTACCACCTATGTTTCAGCTGTTCATAGCCAACATGAAGAGATAGGAATTTCTCATCATCACAGAAATGTCTTTTCCAAAGTACTCGTTACATGAGAAGGACTTCCCTGGTGGCTCAGATGGTAAAGCGTCTGTCTACAGTGCAGGAGACCCGGGTTTGAACCCTGGGTTGGGAAGATCCCCTGGAGAAGGAAATGGCAATCCACTCCAGTACTATTGCCTGGAAAACCCCATGGACAGAGGAGCTTGGTAGGCGTTGCTTCCATTTAATATATGTGTCTAGGAACATTGGGTGTTTGTTTGTTTGATTTTTTTTTCATATTCTGGTTTGTTTTATTTACTCCCTTTTAGATTTTTAAAATATGTTTAAATATTTAAAAATATGTTTATATTTTCAGTATAACAAATTAAGGAAGATAGGAAATTGAGACATATATCAGCTACTATTTTTTATATGATGTGTTTATATTTTCAATTATTCTCCTTTTTATTCTGACCTTTAAAGAATAACAAGATAAAATTTGATCATGTAATATGAAAAATCTTCAAGGTTTAGTTTAAAGGAAGGAACAATGAAAAAGACTTTGGTATATGTTTTCATCTGTTAATCTGCCATCAGTGCTTGTAGATTCCATCTATCTATTTGAAGATACTGACAAAGTGTCATGGAGCAGGGGACAATCTTGATAAATTATAAACCTTTTGGGAAGAACCCCAATAGACAATATATAAGAGCAAACACTTTATTAAATATTGAATTTTTTTATCACATATTATCCATTTACTGAATTCTTACAGATATCTATTGCAGCAAATAGAGAACATATTTTAATATTATAAAGTAACTCACTATTCATACATTTATTTAATTTGCACTCTACACATTTCATGCCTTTAGGTTGCTACAAAAGATTATAGTAAGATCTTAAAGTGTATTTTTCTCAGTTTACTTTAAAATAAAAGTATTGTGTTTTCCCTTTTAAGAAATCAAGATGTCAAAAAATAAAATGACTTTCATGTGTTGGCTAATCGAAAATTGACTGATAAGTATCAGTTTTATTTAGGGCATATCTTCAAAGCCCTTTAAATGACTGCAAAAAAGCTGTTCCATGTTGTAGAAGGGTAGAGTTTAACTGTGTAATTTGGCAATGCTGTAATGTTATATGACAAACCAATAACCTTAATAAAAATCTCAATATTTATGTGAAATTGATAAAATGTTATTAAACTTTAGTGTAGTTGTCTAATGTTTACAACCAACTTGAAAAATCAATATACTGACAGGAACTTATTAAAAAAAAAAAAAAAAAAAGAAAGAAAGCATGATCAATGATTCCTTAATGCACTTTCTATTTCAGTTTTAATACAATAGGAAACTACAGGAAAAGACAAGATTGGCTTTCATGTGTGTACTATATAAGGTAGAGTGGCTTTATGTCCTATTTGAATTTTCAATTAATTATATTAATCTCTGAATTCTAACATAAGTTTACTGAATATGTACACATGGAGAATAGAAACATTTGTTCATCACTCTAGCAGAGTCTCACAGATTTGCAAAAGTTTTTCAAAAACTGATACGAGGTTCTGAGAGCACTGATAATGATACACCATTTTTTTGTATTGTTCCCTTGGATTAAGTATATAAATTTACCCAAAGAGGAAAACCACTTTTGTAAAAAAAGTCTACAGAGATCTATATAGTCTAATTGTGTATTTTCCTTGATTAAATACCCCACAGCAGTTCACAAATGAAGACAGCTATATTTGACAGTTGTTAGGTGATTTGGTATTATTGAAATGAGTCATTATTTCAATGTAAGACAATTCTGAGGAAAATAGTCCTATAAAAGATAATTAAACAATACCTCTGGGACTGCATATGCAATTTGTTGTTAAACAGTTAGGTTTTAGCATAATAATAACATATATCATAAACTCCACAAAGAGGGAATCAAATGAAATTTAACATTAGTAGACACTCTTTGTAACCAAAGACATTTTTATGAGAAAATATTCACTAGGTTACAACAATTTAAAATTTTCACTTGGTGAAACTCATATTGAAGATCATTACTTCATAAAATCTTTTTCTTTCTCTTTTTATCAGTCACACAATTGGCATTCTGGTGGAGAAGAAATAATTTAAGGGAAAGAAAAAGAAAACAAACTAAGAACAAGGTTGTTTTGTTTTGTTTTATCACAGAAAATAAACTTACTTGTCTTCATTAAGACTCATGGCTTTCAAAATTTGAAGCCAGGAAATACCTTCTTCAAGTGAAGTGTTACTATGAATTTCAGTAAGTATAAATATAATAAGCAGATTATGGTGAAAAGCTTAGAGTCGAAAATACTTGACCCTAAGTCACTTGCTAAATGGACCCTGAAGGCATTCTGTGGTACAAATTTGAAAGCCTGTAATGTGATTTGAATCACTCTAACTTTGTCCTGTGTAAGATGAAAAAAAAAAAAAGAAAAAAAGAAAGAAAGAAGGAAAGAAAACCTTTTCTCCTCCCTTGGATATTCTTCTTCTTTCTGGTCTAAGAATTAAATTGACATGAGAGAGAGTAATAGGGAAATATAAAACAATTTTCTAAGTATGGAAACACCACAGACATGAGCGATTCAAAGACAGAAAGATAAATTCAGGTATATGTGTCACCCTGAACTAAAGAATGGGATAGGAGCCTAGGGCTTCTAAGGACAGGAAGCTAATTCACCAGATGGTAAGAAACAGAGCAGATGTTGGGTAAATAGATGTTTGCACTGCTATACATATAAGCCATTCAGATAAAATTTATCTCTGGTAATAACTCTTATTGTGGGAAAGACTCCCAACTTAAACTTTATTTAGTTAAGGGAGGGACAATAGTTTCTCTAGAGCCTACAAAGTCTTGACTGGCTTTATCTCAAAATAATCCCTGTGCAAAAGTGGCACATTTGAGGGAGGCTTGTTCTAAACTTCAATTTCATAATCCCTTCCTTTCCTCTATTCAGTGGTCACAAATCCTCTTTGGTTTTTAGGTTTGGAGGTTTTCCTAATCACTGCAGGGAAACATATAGATGATAAACATAACACATTTGAAGAAGTTATAAATATGATAAATTTTTCTCAAAGCCTCAGCATTGCTCCATTTTCTTAAATGATTGGTATAAGATTTTATAGAGTCCACTTGGACTTTCTCTTGGTTTTTTTTTTCTTGAGGGTAACTCAAAAAACCACTCTCTTTCCTTTGATTCATCTTTTCTTGAAAGTATGAGGACACCTACCACCATAGTAACCTCTCTTTCTCTGATATTGCTTAGTTTAGTTCTACAGATATTTTTCATACTAGACAGAGCTGATTCCTTAAGGAGAAAGATTATTCATCCATTGACTCATAGTTCCCAAAGCTAGAGTCAAAAGTGTGGAGAAGCTACAGTCAAGACTAGAGTCAAATGTGGAAAAGCAGGCATATAAATGGAATATACCAAAACAGTTTGGAAAGTTGTAAAATCATGTGCATACTCATGAAAAAAAAAAAAAAAGGTGCTACATGGGAGAAGCACAGTTTAATGCGCTTATAAAGTAAATCACTTGTATAACTGAGGCTCTCTGAATAGAACCTTTTTAGGACATTCTACTTTGTGTTTAATGTTGATGATTTAAATGCTGAATTAACCAATACAATATTGTAAAGTAATTAACCTCCAATTAAAATAAATAAATTTATATTAAAAAATGGTTCTGTATGTTAATTGGTGCTGTTGTAGCTGATAATTCAAATTACCATATTTTGAATCAGAAAAAGCCAAAGGAGATCCTTAGGTTCTACTTTTATTTTAAAATTGTTCATCTAAATTTTTTAAAAAACCTTTTAACTGGCTTTTGGTCATTAGGTGATTTAAGTACACTGTATTTTTGGGAATAAGCATTATTGAACACCTTGAAGGCATAATTCACTCAGAATATTGTTTTATATAGAAAACTTGATGAAAAATTTATAGGTAGAAATGGTTATGTCCACTGAAATAATAATTTAATTGTGATTAAATATATTAACAAATTAAATATACCCAAATTCAATTATATTATATTCTTATGAGTAACTTAGATTCTCTCATATTTGAAAGATATTAGCATTGCTTTTAATTACAAATATATCTTTCTTTAAACACTATAATATTCTGAGATAAAAGCAATCTAGAAATTAAGACTTACTTTCTACTTTGATATAATTTTAATTTAATGCTTTTATAATTTCTTCTTAAAGACTTCAGAGATGCCAAATTACAAGTTAAAATTGTTCAATGGGAGGAAAAATGTATAATATAGAATTTCTCTTAAGTTTTGCTAATTGCTTTATTTGAATTGACAGTTATGAAATAGAAAAGAGCATATTGGGAGCCCTAGAGTTAGAAAAATGAGAATCAGAGTTTTGTTCTTTTCTTATAAAAATTATTTAGTATCATTTGTGTTTGTTCAAAGCATTTATTTGTGACTATAAAATGGCTTGCATATAAGAAAAATATTACTTAAAACAAGAATGACTTACAGAAGGGTGAAGTGATGAAAGGAAAACATGTACAATAAAGTATACTTGACCCAGCAAGGATCTCATTCAGGCTCAGCAGAGAAATCAAAAGTTTTACAGAGAAGCAAAAACTAAGAGATTTAAGAAACACCAAACCAGCCTTACAACAACTCCTAAAGGAACTTCTCTATGTGGAAAAGAAAAGGCTACAATTAAAATCAAGGAAATTATGGAATGGAAGCTCACTGGTAGAAGCAAACAAAATAAAGTTTGGAAGTTATATGCACAGAAATATGATATGAAAACTAGCAATTGTGAAGAGAATAAAATACAGGATATTGGGAATGAATTTGAAATTAAGAGATTAGCAAGTTAAACAATCTTGTACATACATATAGTGCTATATCAGAGCCTCATGGGAACCACAAACCAAAAATCTACACTACACACACACACACAAAACAGAAAAAGCAATCCAAAAACATCACTTAGCATAGACAACAAATCACAAGAGAACAAAGAGGAAGTAAAGAAAAAAGACCTCCAAAAATAAATCCAAAACAAGTAATAAAATGGCAATAAGAAGATTCATATTGATAATTACCTTAAATGTAAATGAATTAAGTTCTTCAGTCAAAAAATATAGACTAGTGAATGGGTACAAAAACAAGACCTATATATATGCTATTTATAAGAATAACTTCAGAAAGAATGAAGGTATGGAGCCAAAGCAAAAAGAATACCCAGCTGTGGATGTGACTGGTGATAGAAGCAAGGTCCAATGCTGTAAAGAGCAATATTGCATAGGAACCTGGAATGTCAGGTCCATGAATCAAGGCAAATTGGAAGTGGTCAAACAAGAGATGGCAAGAGTGAATGTCGACATTCTAGGAATCAGTGAACTGAAATGGACTGGAATGGGTGAATTTAACTCAGATGACCATAATATCTACTACTGTGGGCAGGAATCCCTCAGAAGAAATGGAGTAGACATCATGGTCAACAAAAGAGTCTGAAATACGGTACTTGGATGCAATCTCAAAAAGGACAGAATGATCTCTGTTCGTTTCCAAGGCAAACCATTCAATAACACAGTAATCCAAGTCTATGCCCCAAGGAGTAACGCTGAAGAAACTGAAGTTGAACGGTTCTATGAAGACCTACAAGACCTTTTAGAGCTAACATCCCCAAAATACGTCATTTTCATTATAGGGGACTGGAACACAAAAGTAGGAAGTCAAGAAACACCTGGAGTAACAGGCAAATTTGGCCTTGGAATACGGAATGAAGCAGGGCAAAGACTAATAGAGTTTTGCCAAGAAAATGCACTGGTCATAAGAAACACCCTCTTCCAACAACACAAGAGAAGACTCTACACATGGACATCACCACACGGTCAACACTGAAATCAGATTGATTATATTCTTTGCAGCCAAAGATGGAAAAGCTCTTTACAGTCAGCAAAAACAAGACCAGGAGCCGATTGTGGCTCAGACCATGAACTCCTTATTGCCAAATTCAGACTTAAATTGAAGAAAGTAGGGAAAACCACTAGACCATTCAGTTATGACCTAAATCAAATCCCTTATGATTATACAGTGGAAGTGAGAAATAGATTTAAGGGCCTAGATCTGATAGATAGAGTGCCTGATGAGCTATGGAATGAGGTTCGTGACATTGTACAGGAGACAGGGATCAAGACAATTCCCATGGAAAAGAAATGCAAAAAAGCAAAATGGCTGTCTGGGGAGGCCTTACAAATAGCTGTGAAAAGAAGAGAAGCGAAAAGCAAAGAGGAAATTAAAGATATAAACATCTGAATGCAGAGTTCCAAAGAATAGCAAGAAGAGATAAGAAAGCCTTCTTCAGCAATCAATGCAAAGAAATAGAGGAAAACAACAGAATGGGAAAGACTAGAGATGTCTTCAAGAAAATTAGAGATACCAAGGGAACATTTCATGCAAAGATGGGCTCGATAAAGGACAGAAATGATATGGACCTAACAGAAGTAGAAGATATTAAAAAGAGGTGGCAAAAATACACAGAAGAACTGTACAAAAAAAGATCTTCATGACCCAGATAATCACGATGGTGTGATCACTGACCTAGAGCCAGACATCCTGGAATGTGAAGTGAAGTGGGCCTTAGAAAACATCACTACGAACAAAGCTAGTGGAGGTGATGGAATTCCAGTTGAGCTATTTCAAATCCTGAAACATGATGCTGTGAAAGTGCTGCGCTCAATATGCCAGCAAATTTGGACAACTCAGCAGTGGCCACAGGACTGGAAAAGGTCAGTTTTCATTCCAATCCCAAAGAAAGGCAATGCCAAAGAATGCTCAAACTACTGCACAATTGAACTCATCTCACACACTAGTAAGGTAATGCTTAAAATTCTCCAAGCCAGGCTCTAACAATATGTGAACCGTGAACTTCCTGATGTTCAAGCTGGTTTTAGAAAAGGCAGAGGAACCAGATCAAATTGCCAACATCCACTGGATCATGGAAAAAGCAAGAGAGTTCTAGAAAAACATCTATTTCTGCTTTATTGACTATGCCAAAGCCTTTGACTGTGTGGATCACAATAAACTGTGGCAAATTCTGAGAGATGGGAATACCAGACCACCTGATCTGCCTCTTGAGAAATTTGTATGCAGGTCAGGAAGCAACAGTTAGAACTGGACATGGAACAACAGACTGGTTCCAAATAGGAAAAGGAGTACGTCAAGGCTGTATATTGTCACCCTGCTTATTTAACTTATATGCAGAGTACATCATGAGAAATGCTGGACTGGAAGAAACACAAGCTGAAATCAAGATTGCCGGGAGAAATATCAATAACCTCAGATATTCAGATTACACCACCCTTATGGCAGAAAGTGAAGAGGAACTCAAAAGCCTCTTGATGAAGGTGAAAGTGGAGAGTGAAAGAATTGGCTTAAAGCTGAACATTCAGAAAATGAAGATCATGGCATCTGGTCCCACCACTTCATGGGAAATAGATGGGGAAATAGTGGAAACAGTGTCAGACTTTATTTTTCTGGGCTCCAAAATCACTGCAGATGGTGACTGCAGCCATGAAATTAAAAGACGTTTACTCCTTGGAAGGAAAGTTATGACTAACCTAGATAGCATATTCAAAAGCAGAGACATTACTTTGCCAACAAAGTTCCGTCTAGTCAAGGCTATGTTTTTTCCTGTGGTCATGTATGGATGTGAGAGTTGGACTGTGAAGAAGGCTGAGTGCCGACTAATTGATGCTTTTGAACTGTGGTGTTGGAGAAGACTCTTGCGAGTCCCTTGGACTGCAAGGAGATCCAACCAGTCCATTCTGAATGAGATCAGCCCTGGGATTTCTTTGGAAGGAATGATGCTAAAGCTGAAACTCCGGTACTTTGACCACCTCATGGGAAGAGTGGACTCATTGGCAAAGACTCTGATTCTCAGAGCGATTGGGGGCAGGAGGAGAAGGGGACAACAGAGGATGAGATGGCTGGATGACATCACTGACTAGATGGACATGAGTCTGGGTGAACTCTGGGAGTTGGTGATGGACAGGGAGGCCTCGTGTGCTGCCATTCATGGGGTCACAAAGAGTCGGACATGACTGAGCAACTGATCTGATCTGATCTGATCTGACAGACTGAAAGTGAGAAATATAAATTTACAGCAGCACAGTATTAGTGGAGAACTTTAACACTTTAGTTACATCAATGGGCAGATCATTCAGTCAAAAAATTAGTAAGGAAACATAGATCTGAAATGACACATCAGATCAATGGATTTAACTTACATTTATATTATATACTGGGCTTCCCCTGTGGCTCAGCTGGTAAAGAATCCACCTGTAATGTGAGAGACCTGGGTTCAGTACCTGGATTGGGAAGATCCCCTGGAGAAAGGAAAGGCAACCCACTCCAGTATTCTGGCCTTGAGAATTCCATGAACTGTGTAGTCTATGGGGTCACAAAGAGTCGGACACGACTGAGCGATTTTCACTTCACTTCACTTTATAGGATATACCATCCCAAAACAACAGAAAACACTTTTCCTCACATGCACATGGACTTTCTCTAGGATATATCGTATCTTGGGCCACAAAGCAAGGCTTGGTAAATTTAAGAAAATTGAAATTAAGCATCATATCTAGCAACTTTTCCAACTACAATGCAATGAGACTAGAAATAAATTACTGGGAAAAAATTGTAAAAACCACAAACATGTGAAGGCTAAACAATATATTAAACAAACAATGTATCAAAGAAGAAATCAAAGAAGTAATCAAAAAAATACCAAGAGATAAGTACAATGAAAACATGATGGTCCACAATAAAGAAATTTACAGGCCAATATCACTGATGAACATAGATATAAAAATTCTCAACAAAGTACTAGCAAACAAAATAAGTGATGCTGGAAAGATTGGGCAGCTAGGGGAGGGAGGAGGGAGGAGGGTTCAGGATGGGGAACACATGTATATCTGTGGTGGATTCATTTTGATGTTTGGCAAAACTAAAACAATTATGTAAAGTTTAAAAATAAAATAAAATTTAAAAATAAAATAAAATAGTGCTTAAAAAAAAAAAAAGAACATCATCTAATACCATAGAGTATTTAGTATTTAGAGTATTTAGTACCAATACTAAACTCAAAATGGTTCAAAGACTTAAATATAAGTCCAGACAGTATAAAACTCTTATAGGAAAACATAGGCAGAAAACTCTGATATAAATCACAGCAAGATCGTTTTTGAACCACCTCCTAGAGTAATGAAAATAAAAACAAAAATAAACAAATGGGACCTAAACTTAAACTTAAAAGCTTCTACACAGCAAAGGAAACCATAAACATAAGGAAAAAGCAGTGCAGGATAAAATATTTGCAAATGAAGCAACTGACAAGGGATTAATCTCCAAATTATACAGACAGCTCATGCAGCACTATGTTAAAAGAAAAAAAAAAAAAATCAAATCAAAAACTAGGCAGAAGATGTAAATAGACATTTCTCCAAAGAAGACGTATAGATGGCCAAAAAGCACATGAAAAGATGCTCAATATTATTAATAATCAGAGAAATGCAAATCAAAACTACAATTAAGTATCACCTCACACCAATTAAAATGGCCATCATATAAATGTCTATAAACAATAAATGCTGGTTACGGTGTGGAGAAAATAGAACCCTCCTACACTGTTGATGAGAATGTAAATCAGCACAGTCACTGTGGAAAACAGTATAGCTCCTGCTGCTGCTGCTAAGTCACTTCAGTCGTGTCCGACTCTGTGAGATCCTGTAGATGGCAGCCCACCAGGCTCTCCCGTCCCTGGGATTCTCCAGGCAAGAACACTGGAGTGGGTTGCCATTTCCTTCTCCAGTGCATGAAAGTGAAAAGTGAAAGTGAAGTCACTCAGTCATGTCCGATTCTTAGCAACCCCATGGACTGCAGCCTACCAGGCTCCTCTGTCCATGGGATTTTCCAGGCAAGAGTACTGGAGTGGGGTGCCATGGAAAACAGTATAGAGGTTCCTTCAAAAACTGAAGAGAACTGCCTTTGATCCAGTAACCCACTATAGGGCATATATCTGGAGAAAACCATGGTTTGAAAGGATACATGCACCTCAGCATTCTTTTTAGCACTATTTACAGTAATAAAGCAGAGAAGGCTATGGCATCCCACTCTAGTACTCTTGCCTGGAAAATCCCATGGACGGAGGAGCCTGGTAGGCTGCAGTCCATGGGGTCGCTAAGAGTCAGACACGACTGAGCGACTTCAGTTTCTCTTTTCACTTTCATGCACTGGAGAAGGAAATGGCAACCCACTCCAGTGTTCTTGCCTGGAGAATCCCAGGGACGGGGAAGCCTGGTGGGCTGCCGTCTAGGGGTCACACAGAGTCGGACACGACTGAAGTGACTTAGCATAGCATAGCATAGCACAATAATAAAGACATGGAAGTAACTGAAATGTCTATCGAAAGATGAATAGATAAAAAGATGTGATACATATACACAATGGAATATTACTCAGTCATTAAAAATAATGATATAGTGCCATTTGTAGCAACCAAGGATGGACCTAATGATTATTATACTAAGTGAAATAAGGGAGATAGAGATAAATATTGCATATCACTCATATGTGGAATCGAATTTTTATGAATGATAAATATGAACTTGTTTATAAAACAGAAGCAGACATTGAAAACAAACGTGTTTATCAAAGGGGAAATATAGGTGGGAGGAATTAATTCAGAACTTGGAATAAACATACACACACTGTTGTATATAAGATATACAACCAGCAAGGACCTATTATTAGCACAGGGGACTCTACTCAATATTCTGTGACCATCTAGATGAGAAAATAATGTTAAAAAGAGTAAATATAGGCATAAATATAACTGAATCACTTTGCTGTACACCTGAACTAACACATTATAAATCCACTATATTCCAATAAAACAAAACAAATAACAATGACTTAGAATTTTGTTCTTCTCATCATGCTATTATTGTAAACATCAAATTGTTAATTTGAACAGAGTATCTTATCTTTTTGACCATGCCCTGCGGTTTGTGGGATCTTAGTTCCCCAATCAGGGATTGAGCCTGGCCAATGAAAGCACTGATTCCTAACCACTGGTCCACCAGAGAATTCCCTGAGCAGAATTTTCTATAGATATAAGCAGCAATTTTTGAAATCATAAAATAGATCTGACCAAGCTACATACCAAAATAAAATATGATTGAACGAGCCTGATTGGTCAAAATGAAAATAAAATATTCATTGATGTAGTCCTTGATTTCTGGAAGCTTATGTTCAAACAGGGAAGAGAGATAGCAAACAAAGATAAAATATTAAATCAGATAGTGTGATAGGGTTGACTGCTGCTGCTGCTAAGTCACTTCAGTCATGTCTGACTCTGTGCGACCCCATAGACGGCAGCCCACCAGGCTCCCCTGTCCCTGGGATTCTCCAGGCAAAACACTGGAGTGGGTTGCCATTTCCTCCTCCAATGCATGAAAGTGAAAAGTGAAAGTGAAGTGGTAGAGTTGACTAGCTATCTACTAAGAATTTGTGTTCCAATTTCTCAAGTAAGATTTTTCGTGGGAGGCAGCCCAGAAAAATACTCATCTTTTTTTTTACCCCCTTTGCATAAAAGCAAAGATGGTCCTCACCACTGAAACTTGCATCATTTCTTAACCAGTATTTTAAAAAAGCAAGCCTGGCTCTTTTTAACTGCTTTTCTTCCCAGTATTAGATTGTTTGCTCTGTAATCTTATTTTTGGTAACTGCTGGTTAAAATTTGTTTTTAACTTATTATTGTTTATTAGATCCATTTTATAATCTTACTTTGGCTTGTTTATTTTTACCTCACACTAAATACAGAATTGCTTTCTAATTTCAGTTTATCCCTATGCAACTTCAAAAAACGATTTTTTAATTTCATTTCTCTGTTCTAACAAAGGGTATCTCTTACTCTCTGGTTAAAAGTATTCCATTGGAATGCTTCTGTATCTTTGTATGTTTTACTTTGGTTAGATATGTCCTTTCTCCTGTTTAATCTTGCCCTTGTTCTCTAAAAAAATCCCCACTAATCCTTTAAGATTCAGCTTAATTATGTTTTTTTTTTTTCTCAGAACTTTTTAGGGCACATTTTTTTTTCCTTTTCTAGCTTAGAAATGTCATTTATTCCTCATATAAAACTCCATAATAGAATTTAACCACAAAACTGTAATTAAATATTATAGTCTATTTTTGCAAAGATTTAAATTCTTTAAGTGAAAAAGCAATTATACCCAGACATTTTAAGCCTCAAGAAAGGTGTCTGAAATGTAGTTAAATCTCAGAAACTTACAGTGGTATCTTAGCTCATAGGTGGTATGGGATTGTTTCCACTTAAACTCTTCAACCAATGCAGAGAGTCAATTGTTTTTTAACATCATTCTACTAAGTGCACGTATCTCTAGTGAGCTTCCATTATGCTAAAAGAATCTGGGGAAATAGAAAACAAAGACCAATTAGAAGAGACATCTTTTATATCTTCAAATAATACCCATCTATCTAATACTCCCAGGTGATGCTAGTGGTAAAGAACCCACCTGCCAATGCAGGAGATGCAAGATACTACTGACGCCATCAGTTACAATGCAGGGTAAAATACGAAAAGAGTAAATGAATTTCAAAGTCACTATATTTGTCTGCTGCTGTTTCTGCTCCTTCCTCCTAGTCTGTTCTTTTCCCATAAATTTGTTGAATAAATGAGTGAAGGATTGAATGACACACTTCTCAAAAGGCTCCCATGATGTTTATTGTATGAGAAGAGATGGAGCAGGATGATTGACAGTGAAGTACGGAAATGACAAGAATTGTATATCATTTACTTTAATGATTTCATTATTGTAAAAACACTGGTAATCCTTCAGATATGAAGTACTTGCAAACAGCAATCAATGATAACTAAATGAGAAAATTTCTGAAGAAAATAAAAAATGAAAAATTTTGCCAAAATACCAAATACAAAGTGTAAAGTAACAGATGAGTGAGAGAATATTTATGATACATGTACATATACACAGATAGTAATCTGATAGCTCAATATACATACATAGAAATCTATCAGAAAAAAAGTTACTATCCAAAGTAAATAACTTCTGAAAATTATTTAACACACACACACACACAAAGAATAAAGACAGTCAAGTTATGGAGAGAATTCCAATAGCCAATAAATCTTTGAAAACATGCAAAAACTCAGTAATAACCAAAGAGATATTCATTGAAGAAGTAGATATCATTTCTTATCCATCACTCTATAAACAAAAATGGAAAAGTTCGCCAATATAAAATTTCATCCTGGATATGAAACAACGTTGTTGATACAAGTAAAAGTAAATATAGAGGAAAAACATTTGGGGGAGCTATTAGTAATATTAATAATTTGAAACAAATCTATTCCATAATTCAACTAACACACCTGTTGGATATATACCCTAGAGAAACTCTACCATATGCCTGTATGTATTGATGTGATGAAACAAAATTTATGTTTTAAGACAGAACAAGAAAACTTAATTGTAATGTACTTTCTCTTTGTCCACTTGGGTCTCCTCCCTCCAACTCTAATATGCAATGTGCGTCTTCCATTACACATAAACCAAAGCCTCTCAAAGATGCCAGTGCATACTGAACATAGAAATAATTTTCTTCTACGCTAGTTACTAATGCAGCTTCTTAAAATAATAACATTCTTTCCCAACATTATGAGGGAATGCTTGTTTTATATATGCTTAAACTGGACTGTGCATATTTGATTAACTTTTTATAAACATCAGCATGTCATTTGGCACATGATCTTTGGTCTTGAAAGCTGATGTGACTGTGCTTTCCACTTCTAACAGAGGGACCGTTATCAGAGATTTCTGAGAGTCTATCTCCCAGGTTACAATCCTGTTTGGCTCTTATAAGTCTCCCTTTTCTTGTTTGTGAATTAAATTTCTTTCAACAGGTGTATATTCTTAAAAGTAATGCAGAACATAGCAAACTAGAACTATATGTAACAACATGAAAAAAAATCTTAAAATGGTGCTGGCACCAAATTTACATTAGTAGTTATTGCTGGAATAATAGGATGGATTGGAATCAATTAGGCATAAACAAAGGAATTTCAAATATATCTGTAATGATTAAACTCTATGTTGGTTACAAGTATTTGTTGTATTGGTACCCATGCTTTTTTGCTTGCATTAAATATTTAATTTAACAAAATTATAGGAGAAAACTTAGTGAATATCTTATAATTGCCAATTGAGCTGAATTACAGAATTTAAGAAAATAGTAAAATCCCTAAAAATAGCTGCTTTAGACAAATGGAGAAAGAGTTAGAGAGGAATTAAAGAAAATTCAAATATAACATGTTTTTTCCGCCTGAGTGGATGCATGAGTACTCCATCATGTCTGACTCCTTGTGACTCTTTGCATGGGAGTTTATTTGATGATCCCACAAGGTGAATTACTAAACACTTAACATTAATTATGAAGTTATTGTATAGGTGAAATTTTAGAATACAAAGAATATTTATGAAATATTACAAATAAATGTTCTTTATAAATATCCTTTGCTAAAGCTCTGGAAGCAACAGTTAGAACTGGACATGGAACAACAGACTGGTTCCAAATAGGAAAAGGAGTACGTCAAGGCTGTATATTGTCACCCTGTTTATTTAACTTATATGCAGAGTACATCATGAGAAACGCTGGAATGGAAGAAACACAAGCTGGAATCAAGATTGCCAGGAGAAATATCAATAACCTCAGATATGTAGATGACACCACCCTTATGGCAGAAAGTGAAGAGGAACTCAAAAGCCTCTTGATGAAAGTGAAAGTGGAGAGTGAAAAAGTTGGCTTAAAGCTCAACATTCAGAAAATGAAGATCATGGCATCCGGTCCCACCACTTCATGGGAAATAGATGGGGAAATAGTGGAAACAGTGTCAGACTTTATTTTTCTGGGCTCCAAAATCACTACAGATGGTGACTGCAGCCATGAAATTAAAAGACGCTTACTCCTTGGAAGGAAAGTTATGACCAACCTAGATAGCATATTCAAAAGCAGAGACATTACTTTGCCAACAAAGTTCGTCTAGTCAAGGCTATGTTTTTTCCTGTGGTCATGTATGGATGTGAGAGTTGGACTGTGAAGAAGGCTGAGTGCCGACTAATTGATGCTTTTTAACTGTGGTGTTGGAGAAGACTCTTGAGAGTCCCTTGGACTGCAAGGAGATCCAACCAGTCCATTCTGAAGGAGATCAGCCCTGGGATTTCTTTGGAAGCAATGATGCTAAAGCTGAAACTCCAGTACTTTGGCCACCTCATGCGAAGAGTTGACTCATTGGAAAAGACTCTGATGCTGGGAGGGATTGGGGGCAGGAGGAGAAGGGGACAACAGAGGATGAGATGGCTGGATGGCATTACTGACTTGATGGACGTGAGTCTGAGTTGGTGATGGACAGGTGTTGGTGATGGACAGGGAGGCCTGGCGTGCTGCGATTCATGGGGTTGCAATGAGTCGGACACGACTGAGCAACTGATCTTATCTGATCTGAAAGGTCTTTTGCATTCTATTAATTAATGGCTAAGATCGAGTTCAGATGTGAGAATTATATGAAATTAATTTTATATTCTCTTGGGTCTTTGATCTGAAATCTATCAACAGCTTTTGCTTTAAGAGGCCCATAGTTGCCTGTTGCTAAAAATACTTATAATCTTAGATTATCAGCCTTTCTGTGGAAACTACTGTTTTCTATTTTGTAAAAGGGAATATATGTTAATCCTTTTAATTTTCATAGACTTTTGTCAAATTATAAATTATAAGTGTTGACTGAGAATCCCTAATCTAGTTACCATTCTCTAAGGAGGCTAGCAACATATATTGAGTAATGTTAAATTTTCTTAAGTAAAATTTTGGAAAAACATTTAAAGTGCATAAAGCTGCACTTTTTGGGTTGGCCAAAAAGTTCATTTGCCATTCAGAAAACCTCTAACAAACTCTTTGGCCACAGATACATGATGAATGTGGATTCATCTTTTATTTACTACATCAACTTTTTAAAGCAAGTGATAGTGGATCATAATAAAACTAAGCAGGACCTAGCAAGTTAAAAATAAGCAGATATAATATAAAATTGATGATACCTAAAGCCGAATAACACTTTTGCCCCTAACTTTCCTAAAACACTGAAAAAAATGATTATTCTTACATTCATGTTGCTATTCTCACATGATAGTATGTAACCAATACTATTGTGAAAGAAAGTGAAGGCGCTCAGTCGTGTCCAACTCTTTGCGACCCATGGACTATAGCCTACCAGGCTCTTCTGTCCCTGGGGTTTTCCAGGCAAGAATACTGGAGTGAGTTAGCACGTCCTTCTCCAGGGAATCTTCCCGACCCAGGGATCAAACCCACATCTCCCACATTGTAGGCAGAGGCTTTACTGTCTGAGCCACCAGGGAAATGGCTAATACTATGGTGAAAAGTTACATCAAAAACTTATGAACTAAAAGAACCACAATTTTTAAATAAAATAGATATTTAAAGAAAAGATGATAATAGCTTTTCTATGGAATTAGGATTAATTTAAGGCAGGCAATACTGTGTAGTTTGAAATTCCAGGATAAATCATCAGAGTAATCAAAACGAACAGTTGGAGTTAATTATCTTACTGGAATTAAAAAGGTAGAGATCAGAAAATGAGTAGCAGTAGAGGAAACAGACTGGAGAAGGAAATGGCAACCCACTCCCATACTCTTGCTTGGAGAATCCCAGGAACAGGAGTCTGGTTGGCTGCCGTCTATGGGGTAGCACAGAGTCGGACACGACTGAAGTTACTTAGCAACAGCAGAGGAAACAGATAATGCTGAAATTAGTTTTATTAAACAATTTTCACAAGCACCAGAAATCAAAATTAGGGATTGACAAGAGATTTTAGAGTTGCAGCCTGTAAAATTATTATTCTCCACTTTTAGCTGACTGCTTAGCAGAGTGAGAACCTCATTGTTAATTTTTAAGTAAACTAATGAGAAAGATCTTCAAATCTAAAAGGAGAGTGTACCGGGCTGTTAAATGCCTGATTATTGTTTCTGATGGAAACAATTCAGAATCCAGTCTCTGAGCTGCAAGTTAATTTTTATGTATCTAATCCCTCATTTTCCCCCAAAAATGCTGACTGCAAGAGAGTCAGGGTCTGAAAGCAGGATACTACTGGCCCACCTGCTTTCCAGTAAAAGCACTCTTTCCCACCAACACAAAACTGAAGAGGATCAGGAATAAGGGTCCTGAAAGAGTGAAGATACAAAAATTCATTTTGGGAAGCACTCATTTTTTTAATGATAAAAATTCCTTGGTTGCTCCATTTGAAGGACTGTAAGGGATCTGGTTAGGGTCCCCCAAATCATAATATAGACCAAGAGCTTCAGTACTCTTTTATAACTGTATTTTTATGGTTGTGACAGATTCTTTAATTTTGAGAGCTGTACTTGGAGGAAGAGCGCATTATATGAGAGAGGACTGTTTCTCAGCTTTATGCAAATGTACGGAATCTTGTGATACAAAAAAGATCCTTCACTTGCAAGATTGTTTACATTCTTATTATGAAAGGTTGTTAAAAGTAAAATACAGCTAAGACAAAAGGAACTACCAAGAGAGATAGAAGGGAACGTTCTTTGTTTCAGTGTTTCACAGTAGAGAAAAGAACATTATAACAGAACTAAATTTTAGCATTGATGTTAATTCAGAACAATTCCAAAAGCACAGATGTTGAACTGTTTCTGATGTAATCTGTGTGGGAGGTGGATTTCCTAAAAACAGTACATGTTTTCAATGTCAATCTTTCTGAGAAGAGAGCATGTTGAGACAGGAAGTTTTGAAGAAACAAGTTTCAGGCTAAAGCAGGATTATTTAGTCTCTACTACTGACATTGTGGGGGAACTGTTTTACACATTGCAGGATATTTAGAAGCTTCCATGGCCCCCCTAGATGCTGGCAAACCTTCCTCTACAGGTTTAACAGCAAAACATGACTCCAGGCATTGCTAAAGTGTCCCCTGGGGAGCAAAACTGCAAATTGTTGAGAACCAGTGGTCAAGAAAGACGTAAAAAACCAGCTTCCTTTCTTTGGGCTTTATGATATTAGGGCATGGGCAAGTTCACAGACATCTTGTAGATGGAAATCTGAATTTGGATGCAGATAATATATGAGAAGTCGCTGAATGAACAGTAATAATGGGTTTGGGTGTGTTGACTTGGAAAATATGCACATGGGATGGCACTTATGATTGCTACTCTATGCTATACTATTCTGGGTTTTCCTGTATCCATGACTGGTGGGAGTATAAGGTGGTCCCAACTTTTAATTCTCCATGATAACCCAGCAATTCTAATCCTAGATATTATTAACAAACTGAAACAAAATGAAAATTGTATCTTCAAAAAGTTTACATAATGTTCATAACAGCTTTAATCATAATAAACAAAAACTAGAAACATGCCAGGTGTTCATCTATAGAAGAATGGATAAATGAACAGAGACTATTTATACTTAATTATATACTTAATCAGTAGTAAAAACTAGGATCTACCAATACACACACACATGCATGAATATTTAAAGGTCTACAGTGTATAAAAGAAACTTTATTCAACAGAATACATAGTGTATACTTTCATTTACATGGAATTCTGAAATAGGCAAAGTTAATTGACATTTTAAAAAGTCAGAATAGTGGTTGCATCAGGAGTGCGGATTGACTGGAAAGAAAAATAAGAGCTTCCTGGGGTGATGGAGGTTAAGGTTATACTATATTTTAATGGAGATTAAGGTTACATTCATCAACTGATATAGTTATGTCACTGTATGTTTGAAATAAGAGAAAAAGGCATGAACAAATGTTAATCTCTAATAAAGATATACTCAGTGAAATATTTTGTAAGACATGTACTGAGATTTTGAATAATGTATAACATACCACAAAATAAGTGAATGGATGGATAGAGAGGTGATACAAAAATATACAAGAAATAATAGATATAGCAATAGAGTGTAATAGCAAACTCTAGGAGCAAGGGGCTGGTTCATCAACTCTTAGACAGATGTTCTCCAGGTACATTAATTAACATCATTGACTCTCAGTTTTCTATTAAAGTCATCTTTCTAAAATAATTATTATGATTATCTTGAGGTAAGCATATTAGTAAATAATCTATATGCTTCAATTTAATCTAAATCTCATCTTATTTCAGGAAGGTCTATGTTCTTGCTTCTTCATTTTCTAGGCTCAGCATTGAAAGAAAATTACTTTTAGCAATGCCATGCCTTGTGTTAATAGGCAGTGTTAATGTCATAAAGATTCCTATCCTGCTGAGTTACTCTATGAATCATATTTCTAAAATACATAATTGAGGATGAGTAGGGAGATAAGCAAGTTAATTATAAAATACATATAAAATAAGGGAAAAAAAAGAAAAAAGACACTACTGAAAAGAAAATGGGGGGGAGGAGCCAAGATGGCGGAGGAGTAGGACGGGGAGAACACTTTCTCCCCCACAAATTCATCAAAAGAGCATTTAAACGTCGAGTAAATTCCACAAAACAACTTCTGAATGCCGGCAGAGGACATCAGGCACCCAGAAAAGCAACCCAACTCTTCGAAAGGAGGTAGGAAAAAAAATATAAAAGACAAAAAAAGAGACAAAAGAGGGAGGGACGGAGTTCCATCCTGGGAAGGGAGTCTTAAAAAGAGAGAAGTTTCCAAACACCAGGAAACCTTCTCACTGCCGAATCTGTGCCGAGCTTTGGAAGCACAGAGGGCAACATAAAAGGGAGAAAAAAAATAAATAAACAATTAAAAATCGCAGATTGTGAGCCCTACGGTAACTCCCCCAGCGGAGAAGCAGCGCAGACGCCTGCACACGGCATTAGCAAGCAGGGGCTGGGCAGGGAAGCGGGGCGCGGGCTGTGTCCCTTAGAGTAAGAATCAGCCCGAATGTCCTGAGCTCTATCTGAATGAAATAATTTGGGCTAGCAAACCAGACTGTGGGATATCTACCACGCGAAAAGCCAGCCCTAACCTAAGACACCACCAGGCCCGCGCACAGAACAAAGGACTGAACAGAGATAGCCGGTTGCAGACCTCCCCCCTCCGGTGACAGGCAGCCAGAGCCTTAAGGGGACAATCGCAGCCCAAGAGAGACACTATCTATAAAACTGTAAGCACGCTTCTTTGCTAACTAAAACTTCTTGGGGGTCTGGACGGTCAACATCTGCCTGAGAAGGTGCGCCGGTTTTACACCCAGATAACCGAGTGGCGGGGAGGTGATAAGTCGCAGCATTGGCGCTCGCCAAACACCTCATCACCTGAGCTGCTCGGATCTGGGAAGAGCACAAAACGCAGGCCCAACCGAGTCTGTGCCTCTGAGGACTACCTGAGTGCCTAAACCTGAGCGGCTTGGACCTGGGAGCTCAGCCCAGGGCCGGCCTCTGATTGTTCCCGGTGGAACAACCTAGAGCCCGAGCAGTGTGGGCAGGGAGGGTACACGCACCGTGAGCGGGGGCAGACTCAGTGTGGCTGAGGCATTGCGAGCGCACGCCAGTGTTATCTGTTTGCAGCATCCCTCCCTCCCTCCCCACAGCGCGGCTGAACAAGCGAGCCTAAATAAAATTAAAAAAAAAAGTGTCCTCCACCGTCCCCTTTGTGTCAGGGCGGGAACCAGACACTGAAGAGACCAGCAAACAGAAGAAGCTATAACAGAGGGAAACGCCTTGGAAGCTACAGGCCATAGATTAAAACCCTGTGGTTACTACGGACTACATATGATCTTGAGAAATATAAGTCAGACCAAGGAACTAGCCAAAAATGAACTGAACCCACAATACTCACAACAAAACCAGAGAAAGACCTAGATATATTTTTACTATTTTTACGATCAATCTTTCTTTCTTTTTTTCTTTTTTTTAATTAAAAAAAATTTAAGTCCTCTATTGTCCTTTAATTTTCACTTTTATAACTATTACTTTGCAAAAAAAAAAAA
This sequence comes from Bubalus bubalis, assembly GCF_019923935.1. Classification (NCBI taxonomy): domain Eukaryota; kingdom Metazoa; phylum Chordata; class Mammalia; order Artiodactyla; family Bovidae; genus Bubalus; species Bubalus bubalis. The sequence continues at coordinate 85,246,460 of NC_059157.1, forward strand.
AAAAAGACCCTATTTTTTTTTCTTCTTCAGCAAACTTCATATATATATTTTATAATTTTTTGACCGTGTTTTGTTTTGTTTTGGTTTTTCTTTTTCTTCTTTTCTTTAACATTGTATTTTTGAAATTCCAAACTCTACTCTAGATTTTTAATTTTAGCCTTTTGGTATATGTTATCAATTTTGTACCTAAAGTTTTTTTTGTAATTTCTGTGACTCTTTTTTCCCCTCTGTTTCTTTCTCTTCTTCTTTTGTATAACATCATATATCTGCAATTCCAAACTCTACTCAAGATTTTTAATTTATGCTTTTTGGTATTTGATATCAATTTTGTACCTGTATTTTCTTTATAATTTTTGCGACATTGTTTGTGTTGGTTTGTTGGTTTTCTCTCTTTATTTTTCTTCTTCTTTTTTTTAACATTGTATTTTTGAAATTCCAAACTCTACTCTAGATTTTTAACTTTTGCTTTTTGATATTAGTTATCAATTTTGTACTTGTAGTTTCTTTATAATTTTCGCAACTTGTTTGTTTTTCTTTGTTCGTTTTTTCTCTCTTTCTTTTCCTTCTTCTTTTCTTTAACATCGTATTTTTGAAATTCCAAACTCTACTCTAGATTTTTAATTTTAGCCTTTTGGTATATGTTATCAATTTTATACATATAGTTTTTTTTTTTATAATTTCTGTGACTTTTTTTTTCTTTTTTTCCCCTGTGTTTCTTTCTCTTCTTCTTTTATATAACATCATATATCTGCAATTCCAAACTCTACTCAAGATTTTTAATTTATGCTTTTTGGTATTTGATATCAATTTTGTACCTGTATTTTCTTTATAATTTTTGCGACATTGTTTTTGTTGGTTTGTTTGTTTTCTCTATTTTTCTTCTTCTTTTTTTTTTAACATTGTATTTTTGAAATTCCAAACTCTACTCTAGATTTTTAACTTTTGCTTTTTGGTATTAGTTATCAATTTTGTACCTGTAGTTTCTTTATAATTTTCGCAACTTGTTTGTTTTTCTTTGTTCGTTTTTTCTCTTTCTTTTCCCTCTTCTTTTCATTAACATCGCATTTTTGAAATTCCAAACTCTACTCTAGATTTTTAATTTTTGCTTTTATGTATTTGTTACCAATTTTGTACCTTTAAGAACCCAATCTTCAGGACCCATTTTTCACTAGAGAACGAGATTACTGGCTTGACTGCTCTCTCTCCCTTTGGACTCTCCGTTTTGTCCACCAGGTCGCCTGTATCTCCTCCCTAACCCCTCTCTACTCTACCCAACTCTGAATTTCTGTGTGTTCCAGACGGTGGAGAACACTTAGGGAACTGATTACTGGCTGGATCTGTCTCCTTCCTTTTCATTTCCCCCTTTTATCCTTCTGGCCACCTCTGTCTCCTGCCTCCTTCTTCTCTTCTCTGTATAACCCCGTGAACATCTCTGAGCGGTCCAGTTGTGGAGTGCACATAAGGAAGTGACTACTGGCTAGCCCACTCTCTCCACTATTGATTCCACCTCATCTCATTTGAGTCAACTCTAACTCCCTCCTCCCACTTCTCTTCTCCATGTAACACTGTGAACCTCTCTGAGTGACCCTCACAGTAGAGAAACTTTTCACCTTTAATGTAGATGTTTTATCAATGGTGCTGTATAGAAGGAGAAGTTTTGAAACTACTGTAAAAATAAGACCGATAACTGGAAGTAGGAGGCTTAAGTCCAAACCCTGACTCCAGGGAACTCCTGACTCCAAGGAACATTAATTGACAGGAGCTCATCAAACGCCTCCATACCGACACTGAAACCAAGCACCACACAAGGGCCAACAAGTTCCAGGGCAAGACATACCAAGCAAATTCTCCAGCAACAAAGGAACACAGCCCTGAGCTTCAAGATACAGGCTGCCCAAAGTCACCCCAAAACCATAGACATCTCATAACTCATTACTGGACATTTCATTACACTCCAGAGAGAAGAAATACACCTCCATCCACCAGAACATCGACACAAGCTTCCCTAACCAGGAAACCTTGACAAGCCACCTGTACAAACCAACACACAGCGAGGAAACGCCACACTAAAGAGAACTCCACAAACTGCCAGAATACAGAAAGGACACCCCAAACTCAGCAATTTAAACAAGATGAAGAGACAGAGGAATAGCCAGCAGATAAAGGAACAGGATAAATGCCCACCAAACCAAACCAAAGAGGAAGAGATAGGGAATCTACCTGATAAAGGATTCCAAATAATGATAGTGAAATTGATCCAAAATCTTGAAATTAAAATGGAATCACAGATAAATAGCCTGGAGGCAAGGATTGAGAAGATGCAAGAAAGGTTTAACAAGGACTTAGAAGAAATAAAAAAGAGTCAATATATAATGAATAATGCAATAAGTGAAATTAAAAACACTCTGGAGGCAACAAATAGTAGAATAACAGAGGCAGAAGATAGGATTAGTGAATTAGAAGATAGAATGGTAGGAATAAATGAATCAGAGAGGATAAAAGAAAAACGAATTAAAAGAAATGAGGACAATCTCAGAGACTTCCAGGACAATATTAAACGCTACAACATTCGAATCATAGGGGTCCCAGAAGAAGAAGACAAAAAGAAAGACCATGAGAAAATACTTGAAGAGATAATAGTTGAAAACTTCCCTAAAATGGGGAAGGAAATAATCAACCAAGTCCAAGAAACCCAGAGAGTCCCAAACAGGATAAACCCAAGGCAAAACACCCCAAGACACATATTAATCAAATTAACAAAGATCAAACACAAAGAACAAATATTAAAAGCAGCAAGGGAAAAACAACAAATAACACACAAGGGAATACCCATAAGGATAACACTGATCTTTCAATAGAAAGTCTTCAAGCCAGGAGGGAATGGCAAGACATACTTAAAATGATGAAAGAAAATAACCTACAGCCCAGATTATTGTACCCAGCAAGGATCTCATTCAAGTATAAAGGAGAAATCAAAAGCTTTTCAGACAAGCAAAAGCTGAGAGAATTCTGCACCACCAAACCAGCTCTCCAACAAATACTAAAGGATATTCTCTAGACAGGAAACACAAAAATTGTGTATAAATTCAAACCCAAAACAATAAAGGAAATGGCAACGGGGTCATACTTATCAGTAATTACCTTAAACCTAAATGGGTTGAATGACCCAACCAAAAGACAAAGACTGGCTGAATGGATACAAAAACAATACCCCTACATATGTTGTCTACAAGAGACCCACCTCAAAACAGGGGACACATACAGACTGAAAGTGAAGGGCTGGAAAAAGATTTTCCATGCAAATAGGGACCAAAAGAAAGCAGGAGTAGCAATACTCATATCAGATAAAATAGACTTTAAAACAAAGACTGTGAAAAGAGACAAAGATGGTCACTACATAATGATCAAAGGATCAATCCAAGAAGGAGATATAACAATTATAAATATATATGAACCCAACACGGGAGCACCGCAGTATGTAAGACAAAAATGCTAACAAGTATGAAAGGAGAAATTAACAATAACACAATAATAGTGGGAGACTTTAATACCCCACTCACACCTATGGATAGATCAACTAAACAGAAAATTAACAAGGAAACACAAACTTTAAACAATGCAATAGACCAGTTAGACCTAATTGATATCTATAGGACATTTCATCCCAAAACAATGAATTTCACCTTTTTCTCAAGCGCACATGGAACCTTCTCCAGAATAGATCACATCCTGGGCCATAAAGCTAGCCTTGGTAAATTCAAAAAAATAGAAATCATTCCAAGCATCTTTTCTGACCACAATGCAGTAAGATTAGATCTCAATTACAAGAGAAAAACTATTAAAAATTCCAACATATGGAGGCTGAACAACACGCTGCTGAATAACCAACAAATCACAGAAGAAATCAAAAAAGAAATCAAAATTTGCATAGAAACGAATGAAAATGAAAACACAACAACCCAAAACCTGTGGGACACAGTAAAAGCAGTCCTAAGGGGAAAGTTCATAGCAATAACAGGCACACCTCAAGAAACAAGAAAAAAGTCAAATAAATAACCTAACTCTACACCTAAAGCAACTAGTAAAGGAAGAAATGAAGAACCCCAGGGTTAGTAGAAGGAAAGAAATCTTAAAACTTAGAGCAGAAATAAATGCAAAAGAAACAAAAGAGATCATAGCAAAAATCAACAAAACCAAAAGCTGGTTTTTTGAAAGGATAAATAAAATTGACAAACCGTTAGCCAGACTCATCAAGAAACAAAGGGAGAAAAATCAAATCAATAAAATTAGAAATGAAAATGGACAGATCACAACAGACAACACAGAAATACAAAGGATCTTAAGAGAGTACTATCAACAATTATATGCCAATAAAATGGACAACGTGGAAGAAATGGACACATTCCCAGAAAAGTACAACTTTCCAAAACTCGACCAGGAAGAAATAGAAAATCTAAACAGACCCATCACAAGCATGGAAATTGAAACTGTAATCAAATATCTTCCAGCAAACAAAAGCCCAGGTCCAGACGGCTTCACAGCTGAATTCTACCAAAAATTTAGAGAAGAGCTAAAACCTATCCTGCTCAAACTCTTCCAGAAAATTGCAGAGGATGGTAAACTTCCAAACTCATTCTATGAGGCCACCATCACCCTAATACCAAAACCTGACGAAGATCCCACAAAAAAAGAAAACTACAGGCCAATATCACTGATGAACATAGATGCAAAAATCTTTAACAAAATTCTAGCAATCAGAATCCAACAACACATTAAAAAGATCATACACCATGACCAAGTGGGCTTTATCCCAGGGATGCAAGGATTCTTCAATATCCGCAAATCAATCAATGTAATACACCACATTAACAAATTGAAAAATAAAAACCATATGATTATCTCAATCGATGCAGAGAAAGCCTTTGACAAAATTCAACATCCGTTTATGATAAAAACTCTCCAGAAAGCAGGAATAGAAGGAACATACCTCAACATAATCAAAGCTATATATGACAAACCCACAGCAAACATTATCCTCAATGGTGAAAAATTGAAAGCATTTCCTCTAAAGTCAGGAACACGACAAGGGTGCCCACTTTCACCATTACTATTCAACATAGTTTTGGAAGTTTTGGCCACAGCAATCAGAGCAGAAAAAGAAATAAAAGGAATCCAAATTGGAAAAGAAGAAGTAAAGCTCTCACTGTTTGCAGATGACATGATCCTCTACATAGAAAACCCTAAAGACTCCACCAGAAAATTACGAGAACTAATCAATGACTATAGTAAAGTTGCAGGATATAAAATCAACACACAGAAATCCCTTGCATTCCTATACACTAATAATGAGAAAAGAGAAAGAGAAATTAAGGAAACAATTCCATTCACCATTGCAACGGAAAGAATAAAATACTTAGGAATATATCTACCTAAAGAAACTAAAGACCTATATATAGAAAACTATAAAACACTGGTGAAAGAAATCAAAGAGGACACTAACAGATGGAGAAATATACCATGTTCATGGATTGGAAGAATCAATATAGTGAAAATGAGTATACTACCCAAAGCAATCTATAGATTCAACGCAATCCCTTTACAGCTACCAACAGTATTCTTCACAGAGCTAGAACAAATAATTTCACAATTTGTATGGAAAAACAAAAAACCTCAAATAGCCAAAGCGATCTTGAGAAAGAAGAATGGAACTGGAAGAATCAACCTACCTGACTTCAGGCTCTACTACAAAGCCACCGTTATCAAGACAGTATGGTACTGGCACAAAGACACAAATATAGATCAGTGGAACAAAATAGAAAGCCCAGAGATTAATCCACGCACATATGGACACCGTATCTTTGACAAAGGAGGCAAGAATATACAATGGATTAAAGCAATCTCTTTAACAAATGGTGCTGGGAAATCTGGTCAACCACTTGTAAAAGAATGAAACTAGAACACTTTCTAACACCATACACAAAAATAAACCCAAAATGGATTAAAGATCTAAACATAAGACCAGAAACTATAAAACTCCTAGAGGAGAACATAGGCAAAACACTCTCTGACATACATCACAGCAGGATCCTCTATGACCCACCTCCCAGAATATTGGAAATAAAAGCAAAAATAAACAAATGGGACCTAATTAACCTTAAAAGCTTCTGCACATCAAAGGAAACTATTAGCAAGGTGAAAAGACAGCCTTCAGAATGGGAGACGATAATAGCAAATGAAACAACTGACAAACAACTAATCTCAAGAATATACAAGCAACTCCTACAGCTCAACTCCAGAAAAATAAATGACCCAATCAAAACATGGGCCAAAGAACTAAATAGACATTTCTCCAAAGAAGACATACAGATGCCTAACAAACACATGAAAAGATGCTCAACATCACTCATTCTCAGAGAAATGCAAATCAAAACCACTATGAGGTACCATTTCACACCAGTCAGAATGGCTGCGATCCAAAAGTCTACAAGTAATAAATGCTGGAGAGGGTGTGGAGAAAAGGGAACCCTCTTACACTGTTGGTGGGAATGCAAACTAGTACAGCCACTATGGAGAACAGTGTGGAGATTCCTTAAAAAACTGGAAATAGACCTGCCTTATGATCCAGCAATCCCACTGCTGGGCATACACACTGAGGAAACCAGAAGGGAAAGAGACACGAGTACCCCAATGTTCATCGCAGCACTGTTTATAATAGCCAGGACATGGAAGTAACCTAGATGTCCATCAGCAGATGAATGGATAAGAAAGCCGTAGTACATATACACAATGGAGTATTACTCAGTCATTAAAAAGAATACATTTGAATCAGTTCTAATGAGGTGGATGAAACTGGAGCCTATTATGCAGAGTGAAGTAAGCCAGAAAGAAAAACACCAATACAGTATACTAACGCATATGTATGGAATTTAGAAAGATGGTAACAATAACCCTGTGTACGAGACAGCAAAAGAGACACTAATGTATAGAACAGTCTTTTGGACTCTGTGGGAGAGGGAGAGGGTGGGATGATTTGGGAGAATGGCATTGAAATATGTATAATATCATATATGAAATGAGTCACCAGTCCAGGTTCGATGCATGATACTGGATGCTTGGGGCTGGTGCACTGGGACGACCCAGAGGGATGGTATGGGGAGGGAGGAGGGAGGAGGGTTCAGGATGGGGAACACATGTATACCTGTTTTTTTTAATTTATGAAAAAAGAAAAATAAATAAATTATGTGTTCTTGCTCTCTCTCTCTCTCCATATATATTATATATATAATATATGTATATATGTATACATATAATATGTATACATTATATAATATGTATATATATGTATGTGAGTAGTGTGTGTGTGTATATATATATATATATATATATATTTATGAATTGTTGTCATTTAGTCACTACATTGTGTCTGACTCTTTTGTGAGCCTATGGACTGAAGCCAGCAGGGCTCCTCTGTCCATAAGATTTCACAGGCAAGACTGGAGTGAGTTGGCATTTCCTTCTCCAGGGGATCTTCTGCACCCAGGGATCAAAACTATGTCTCCTGCATTGGCACGTGAATTCTTTACCACTGAGCCACCTGAAAAGCACTATATATAAGAATACTTTTTCACAAAAATGAATAAAATAAGTTCAAGCTTTCAACAAAAAAGTATCACTGTGTGGTGTAACATAGAAGATAAGAAGACTTGCCTCTCTGCTCTAGGTAAACATGTTTGAGTTTTACTAAATTCCTTTCGGTTGGCTCTATTTGACACCAAGGTACCTTGTTTCTCTCCTGAATACAAATATGTTGTCTGGGTCTTATTTTTCTGAGAATAAAGTGCCACTTAGATCTAGAATGTCACTTCACGGGTCATCATATTAGGTAAGAAAAATTTCCTTCAAGTTTCATGCATGATTGTTTACAGTATTTGTAGTTTAATTTTAGGTAAAACATCTAGGAGGATTACTAGTGACCTCCACACAGGATTTGCTTCAGATGTAATTTCCTTTACTTTACTGCTGACCTGAGAATCTAGGTTCATTTTAAAGCCGTGATATATTTTCTTTAAAAAATGCTATGAAGTTTATCTGCAATGTAGTTTTTGAAGGTTGGTATTGGTAGAAAAATGAATTGATAGTAATTTTTAAACCAACTGACTTTCTTAGCACCATACAAGATGTAATCCAGGGTTAATGACCTGCTCTATTGTCTGTTAGTGCTTTGGCTTATCTGTTTTTATAAATACATTCCCTTAAAAATGAATTTTATATGATTTCAGATAAAGCTATTTTTCTTTCTTCTTTGATAAATGATTTTTTCCTTCAGCTTTGTTAATATCAAGCCATACACTGAAAAGAAAATAAAGGCCAATAACCTACAATAAAGCCTATGACAAAGAGATTTGTTCCAAGTGCCATCATTCCACAAGATATCCGCCTGTTTTATATACGCTGGTGCGTCTAATAGTGAAGGCCTCATCAAAGCCAAGATCAAAGGGCAGGAATTAAACACTGAGGGATATTTTGTTTTAAAAGGGCATATAGGGGATTATGAAATAGATTGAACTGCCAACTAATAAAGCAAAAAATCTGCTGAATACTAAGGGAAACATAATAAAAAAGAAAAATGAATAACCAAATATAATCCATTTTTTTCAGAATTTGGAATCATATACAATAAAAATTGTATTTAAAAACTCTCACCAGGGCCTTCCCTGGTGGCTCACTGGTAAAGAATCCACCTGCCAATGCAGAAACACAGGTTCAATCCCTGATCTTGAAGGAAGATCCCACATTCTGCAGAGTGGCTAGACTTGTATGCCACAACTACTGAGCCTGTGTTCTAGAGCCTGGGAACCACAACTACTGAGCCCATATGATGCAACTACTAAAGCCCTTGCACCCTGAAGCCCATGCTGTGCAACAAGAGAAGCTGCTGTAATGAGAAGCCCATGTACCACAACTAGAGAACAACTCCCACTCAGCACACATAGAGAAAAACCCATGCAGCAATGAAGACCCAGATGGCCCAAAATAAATAAATAAATAATTTTTAAAAAACTCTCACCAAAGGGAGTATAAGGAGAACATATATCAACATAAGAAAAGCTGTTTATAACAAATCCACAGCCAACATACTACTTCACAGTGAAACACTGAAAGCTTTTCTGCTAAATTCTGGAAAAAAGAAAAGAATGCCCACTCTTACCACTTCTATTCAACACAGTATCGAAAATCTTAGACACAGCAATCAAACAATAAAAAGGAATAAAATATATCCAAATTATAAGGGAAGAAGTAAAATTGTCATTATATATAGATAATGTGATACTCTAGAAAAAATTCTAGGCTTCACACAAAGCTATCAGGGCCAATTAATGAATTCAGCAAGGCAGAAGAATATAACAGTAATAAACACAAATCTGTTGCATTTCTTTACACTAACAATGAATATTAGAAAAAGAATGTTTAAAAAGTCCCATTTAGTTTTGCCAAACATCAAAATGAATCCACCACAGGTATACATGTGTTCAAAACTAATACAATTATGTAAAGTTTAAAAATAAAATTAAATTTAAAAAAAATAAAAAAAAATAAAAAATAAAAAGTCCCATTTAAAAGCTTCTTAAAAAAAAATACCTAGGAATAAACCTAACCAAGCTAGTGAAAGACCTATATACAGAGAACTATAAAAAAGATGATAAAGTTGAAGATGATAAAAGTGGAAAGATACCCTTGAATTAAAAGAAATAATATTGTTAAAATGGTCATATTACCCAAAGCAGTCTACAGATTTAATGTGATTCCTATCAAATTACCCATATTTTTCACAGAACTAAAACAAATACTTTTAAAAATTATATGGAAACACAACATACCCATAATTGCCAAAGCAATCCTGAAGAGAAAGAATAAAGACTTAACTCTCCCAGACTTGACAGTAATCAAAACACTATGAACAAAGATATAATTCTCCCTCACTCATAATGTGATTGAAAAGGGATTAATTTCCAAAATATACAATCAGCTTGTACAGGTCAGTATTGAAAAACAAACAACCCAATCAGAAATTGTGCAGAAGACATAAATATACATTTGTTCAAAGAAAGCACACTGATGGCTAACAGGCACATTAAAATGTGCACCACATGGCTAGTTATCAGAAAAATGCAAATCAAAACCACAATGAAGTATCACCCAACACCAGTCAGAATGGCTACCATCAAAAAGTCCACAATAAGGAATGCTGGAGAGGATTTGGAAATAAGAGATCCCTCTTGCACTGTTGGTGGGAATGTAAATTGGTGTAAACAGTATGGAAAATAGTATAGAGGTTCTTTTAAAAACTAAAAATAAAGCTGTCATATTATCTATCAATCCCACTCCTGGGTATGTATCCAGAAAAGATGAAAACTCTAATTCCAAAAGATACATGCACACCAATGTTCCTAGCAGGGTTATTTACAATAGCCAAGACATGGAAGCAACCTAAGTATTCATCAACAAATAAATGGGTAAAGAAGATGTGGTACATACAACACTGCAGTATATGAAATGAAATAGCACTTGCACATAATAAAGTATGAAGTATTTCCATTTCCAGCAACATGGAAAGACTCAGAGAATATTACTCTTAGTGAAGCAAGTCAGACAGAGAAAGACAAATATACAATATCACTTAAATGTAGAATCTAAATATAATTCAAATGAATCTATTTACAAAACAGGAACAGACTCACAGACACAGAAAACAAACTTATGGTTACCAAAGAAGAAAGGTAGAGGGAAAGAAGGAAAAATTAGGAGTATGTGATTAAAAGAAACACACTACTATATATAAAATTGATGAGTGACAATGGTTTATTCCATGATACAGGGAATGGTGTCTTATAATAACCTATAATGCAAAATAATCTGAAAAAAAAATGCATGATTCAACTCACTTTACTGTATACCTAAAACTAATAAAATATTGTAAATCAACTAAATTTCTACAAGCAAACACCAAAAGTGTTTTAGATTATGCAAAGCATGATGTAGACCTTCCCAGGCAGCACAGTGGTAAAGAATCTGCCTCCAGTGCAAGAGATTCAAAAGATGGAGGTTCCATCCCTGGGTCAGAAAGATCCCCAGAGTAGGAAATAACAACCCACTCCAGTATTTGTCCCTGGATAATCTCATGGACAAAATAGCCTCGCAAGTCAGATATGACTGAGCGAATGAGTGCATAAACCCATACACAAAATACCATGTATCATGAAGGAAGTAGACATATTGAGTTTTCATTTCCTGAAAGTATATTTTAATGATATTTTGATGTCTAATAATCTTTATTAAAATTTATATTTCTAAGTGGAAATTGTATTAATGATCATGTGGAATTAAATAGCATTCACACTATTTTAATTTTTATTTTCTATATGCAATATATAAGATTTTAATATATATTTAAACTGTGTTAAAGGCTTGACTTATTTATAACTATGTATCTATATTAACCATTGTAATAATGTCATTTATCCTTTATTCATATATGTGTGTATATATATATGTATACAAATTTGTTCATGCATCTGTCAGTTACTGTTGAAGTTGTGTGTGTGTATGCAGTATATGTACTATATATGAGATATTTATAAAATAATGCTGATGTAATAGGTAGGAAAAATAGGGAAAATTTAAGACAAAAGAGTAGAAATTTATTCATATCCTGTATCCATTTATGTTTTTTTTTCCCCCATGGGGTATGTTTTTTTGAGGCTTTTAAGTGTCATTCTCTTATGGATTATTCATGTTGCAAATATCTTTTTCTAGTCATTTACTCATACATTAACTTCATTGACGGTATTGTTTTGTTATTGTGCACTGATCTTTAATTCTGTTGTTGTAAAGACATCATTTTCCCCTTATGATTTGGCTATTATTGGGCTTGCATTAGAAGGTTAGATATGAAATTTAAGACATGGTGGTAAGAAATAATTACAGAAAATTGAGTTTTATCACTAGATAAATTAATTACAATGCTGTGGCATTTGCCTTCAATGGAATACTATGCAGCATTATGAAATGATTAATTAGATGTACTAAAATAAAGTAACGGGTAGGTCTTGCAAGCATAGTTTTGATATTAAAAAAAGAATTAGAAAGATATTTAATGTAATATAATTTATGTTAATCATATTATATTTATTCAAGGATACACATGTAATTAATGGGATCTGTATTGGAAAAACATGTATTTAGTATACGAGAAAGAGTTCCCAAGAGAGTGAAGAAGATTAGAGGGTAAATAAAGTGTAAAGTGGAAAATACTGAAGAAAGTAACAAAATGTTCTTGCCTTAAGCTGAGAGGTAATGATTTTGTGACATGATTTTTGGGATGAAGACAATAGGTTACTGTAAAAATTGTCCCTAAAGAATTAAATAGACATGGAGTATGACTCCAGGTTGGAGTTTGCACTTTCATAGAATTGGTAAGAGACATATAGGGCTAACTATTGGCTTTAGGTAGAAAATGATGTGTCATATCAAATCACATGGATGCTCATTCATACATCCTATGGAAAAATGCTTGTTGAGTGTCAATCATAGTCTAAAATTCATGAGAGAACAGAATGACCAAGCTCTGTGTCCTCATGAGAGAAGGCAGTGAATAAATGAATACTATATTGCATAGAGAACACCACAGGGAACAAAGAATGAAAATATTGTGAAAGGATAGAGTGATCGGGTGTTCTCTTTTAAACAGGGTTAAGGAAGTACTCTTAAAAGAGGTGTCAAGTGGAGATTTTAGTGACAAGAAGGAGTCAGCTCTTCTGGGGAAATTCATTCCAGGAAAAATGAATAGAAAGGATCTGGACACCTATGAAAACCTGAAAAAGTTCTAATGCCTCTAATGCCTAGTGCACCAAGAAAAGAAAAGACTAGTTAGAGTTCTGAGAGATATAGAGGGAATAGACATCACTGATTCGGCACCCCACTCCAGTACTGTTGCCTGGAAAATCCCATGGATGGAGGAGCCTGGTAGGCTGCAGTCCATGGGGTCACTAAGAGTCTGACAAGACTGATTGACTTCACTTTTACTTTTCACTTTCATGCATTGGGGAAGGAAATGTCAACCCACTCCAGTGTTCTTGCTTGGAGAATCCCAGGGACGGTGGAGCCTGGTAGGCTGCAGTCCATGTGGTCTCACAGAGTTGGATACGACTGAAGTGACTTAGCAGCAGCAGCAGCAGACATCACTGATATTATGTGACAGGCTAAGGGAATTTTATTTTAATATAAGTGTCATATTATGAAAGACTGAAAAGATCACCTAATTTATATTTATAAAAGATAAATATAGCTGCTGTGTTGAGAATGGATGGTATAGAGACACAAGTACTATTAAAGGCATTAATAGATAGTAGGTATAGGGGAGAAGACATACAATGCCTCACTGATCTTTCTGTTCCTTTTTTGGCTAGATTTCTTGGAAGTCCTGTCCAACAGCCTTGATTGGTATCTCATTTGACAAGAACTAAGTCACAGGGCCACATCTAACTTTAAGAGAGATTAGAAAAATGTAGATTTTTGCTTGAACACTTGGCATTCTTCCCATCAGAAAAAAAAAAAGAAAGAAAGAAAAACGGGATATCATGTAGTCAAAAAAAGATGGAAAAAACAGATAATAGTTAGGAAAGAATTCAACATCTGCCACAGAAGGAAACACATTACAGTTTTGGAAATATAGTTTGGGAAAGTGTATAAATGAAGTTCTAGAGCAAGATACTTGAGAAACAAAACCCAACTGTATTATATAAGTACAAAAGAGATTTTTTTTTCTAATACAAATTAACATTACTATACCTGTAACTTATAACCACTAGCCCTGGACTTTGAAGCAATGTGGTATATGCCACAGAATATATCAGAAATTCTATCATGTATCATGTTTCATTTCTACTTTGTTTCCATTTTGCCATACCCTGACCTAGAGTCAACCAGGAACCTGTGGTAAAGAACCCACATGCCAATGCAGTAGACACAAGAGATGCAGGTTAGATCCCTGGGTTGGGAAGATCTCCTGAAGAAGGGAATGGCAATCCACTCCAGTATTCTTGCCAGGAGAATTTCATGGACAGGTGTCTGGTGTGCTACAATCTGTGGGGTTGCAAAGAGTCTAATACAACTGAAGGGCTTAGTACACATGCGCAAACTAGAGTCTCACTTCAAGGAACTATGACACAGTCTGCTGATAAGAAGCTACATAATCTTTGTAAGAATAAAGAGTCACTAGTTCACATTAGGTCCTGAAGAAGATAATATATTTGGATTCTGGATAACTGAATTTCCAGTCATGATTTGTCCCTGTATAGCTGTGTCACAATCAACATGTACCTTACCTTTCTGATCTTCAGATATATCTTATCTTCTACAGAGTGTTCTTGGAGTAGGTGTCTTCAAGTGTGAGGACAGGAAGGTAGTTAAGAAAGGAAACAATGAGAAGGCTGAATTCTACATCTCCTGTCCAGCTGCAAATAGGCAATTGACTGCTTTCATATGATTGAAGGAATGAAAGTATTTATCCAAAGAAAACATTTAATTGCATCAAATAATTTCTAAGTCATTTTGAACTATAACATTGTATAATCCTCTGACTTTTCCAACAGCTATTTGTATTGCCATATATGTGTCATAACTGAGAGAGCAGAATTTTATTTTAACCCACTGGGAGAAGACACATAATAACTACACAGAAATCATTAGCAAAAGCTTAAAAAATATAAACAAAAAGCTTTCATTTGAGGGATTCTTACAAAGGAAGAACATACTAACAAAGTAATTTGACTTTGTATCAACTGGGAGCGGTATTGCCCAAACCTAATTTTATGTTTACTTTCTTCATATTATTTAAGTTTAAAATACATCATATTTTTAGACATTCATGGGAACATAAACTTCACAAGTACTAGATACTTTTATTTCAAAAAAATAATGGATTAATTTTGTTATTAAAGAATGCTACTAATTTCATATAAATTACATTTCTTATAACTAAAACCTAAATGCTTTTGAAATGCAAATTATGAGAAAATTTTAAGAAATGTTAAGTATATTTAATTTCAATTTCAGGACTTTTCTATTTGGCATAAACTGAATTTGTAAATGATGATAATCAGGTAAACAACAGAACATAGTTTCAGTGAAAATTCTAATCAGGTTTCAGGTCCAGCTGGTACTCTTAGAGTTTTTATGATGCCATATAACATGCAACTATCTGAATTCATACTTCAGGTAAGAAACACTTTTGAGGAGTTTCAGGAGAATTAATTTTCCTATTAAATCATAAAATAGCAGGACCTTCAATGGGCAACTCAGGAATTAGAGAAAAAAGGTGATTAAAAATTTCAAAGTATGACATATGCACTAATGGACAGAAGTTCATGACATTGTACAGGAGACAGGGATCAAGACCATCCCCCATGGAAAAGAAATGTGAAAAAGCAAAATGGGTCTCTGAGCAGGCCTTACAAATAGCTGTGAAAAGAAGAGAAGCAAAAAGCAAAAGAGAAAAGGAAAGATATAAGCATCTGAATGCAGAGTTCCAAAGAATAGCAAGGAGATATAAGAAAGCCTTCCTCAGAGATCAATGCAAAGAAATAGGGGAAAACAACAGAATGGGACAGACTAGAGATCTCTTCATGAAAATTAGAGATACCAAGGGAACATTTCATGCAAAGATGGGCTCGATAAAAGACAGAAATAGTATGGACCTAACAGAAGCAGAAGATATTAAGAAGAGGTGGCAAGAATACACAGAAGAACTGTACAAAAAAGAGCTTCATAACCCAGAAATCATGGTGGTGTGATCACTGACCTAGAGCCAGACATCCTGGAATGTGAAGTCAGGTGGGCCTTAGAAAGCATCACTATGAACAAAGCTAGTGGATCTGCTGGAATTCCAGTTGAGCTATTTCAATTCCGGAGAGATGATGCTGTGAAAGTGCTGCACTCAATATGCCAGCAAATTTGGAAAACTCAGCAGTGGCCACAGGACTGGAAAAGGTCAGTTTTCATTCCAATCCCAACGAAAGGCAATATCAAAGAAGGCTCAAACTACCACACAATTGCACTCATCTCACACGCTAGTACAGTAATGCTCAATATTCTCCAAGCCAGGATTCAGCAATACGTGAACTGTGAACTTCCAGATGTTCAATCTGGTTTTAGAAAAGGCAGAGGAACCAGAGATCAAATTGACAACATCCACTGGATCATCAAAAAAGCAAGAGAGTTCCAGAAAAACATCTATTTCTGCCTTATTGACTATGCCAAAGCCTTTGACTGTGTGGATCACAATAAACTGGGGAAAATTCTGAAAGAGACGGGAACACCAGACCACCTGACCTGCCTCTTGAGAAACCTATATGCAGGTCAGAAAGCAACAGTTAGAACTGGACATGGGACAACAGACTGGTTCCAAATAGGAAAAAGGGTATGTCAAGGCTGTATATTGTCACCCTGCTTATTTAACTTCTATGCAGAGTACATCATGAGAAATTCTGGGCTGGAGGAAGCACACGCTGGAATCAAGATTGCCTGGAGAAATATCAATAGATGCCACCCTTATGGCAGAAAGTGAAGAGGAACTAAAAAGTCTCTTGATGAAAGTAAAAGAGGAGAGTGAAAAAGTTGGCTTAAAGCTCAACATTCAAAAAACTAAGATTATGGCATCTGGTCCCATCACTTTATGGGAACTAGATGGGGAAGCGGTGGAAACAGTGTCAGACTTTATTTTGGGGGGCTCCAAAATCACTGAAGATGGTGATTGCAGCCATGACATTAAAGGACGCTTACTCCTTGGAAGGAAAGTTATGACCAACCTAGATAGCATATTCAAAAGCGGAGACATTTCTTTGCCAACAAAGGTACATCTAGTCAAGGTTATGGTTTTTCCAGGAGTCATATATGGATGTGAGCTGAAGAATGATGCTTTTGAACTGTGGTGTTGGAGAAGACTCTTGAGAGTCCCTTGGACTGCAAGGAGATCCAACCAGTCCATCCTAAAGGAAATCAGTCCTGAATATTCATTGGAAGGACTGATGCTGAAGCTGAAACTCCAATATTTTGGCCACCTGATGTGAAGAGCTGACTCATTTGAAAAGACCCTGATGCTGAGAAAGATTGAGGGCAGGAGGAGAAGGGGACGGCAGAGGATGAGATAGTTGGATGTCATCACCAATTCAGTGGACATGGTTTCGGTGAACTCCAGGAATTGGTGATGGACAGGGAGGCCTGGCGTGCTGTGGTTCATGAGGTCACAAAGAGTCAGACACGACTGAGCGACTGAACTGAATATATTATGTAAGCATTATACATGTTACATATTAAATACATTGAAATATATAATAAATATGCTGTCAAAAACATATTTAGTGGAAAATTCTCATTTTCAATTATTAGTAATTTATTTGTAAAAATAATTTTTGAAGATTTTAATAAACAGATACTTAAGTATTTTTTAAAATACTGAAAACTTTAAGTAGACATACTTCTATAAATCTCAAAATATAACTTTTGAATGTTATTAATTGACAATATAAAATATATGTAGATTAATGAATACAACTTTAAAAGTTGTGAGGACTATATCTTATTAATCAATTTTAGATTGAGTTCACAGTATCAATTTATTAGTGAAAAGGTTGTGTTGTAACCGTTAATTTTAATAATCCTAATCACTGAGTCATAGATAAATAGTTGTTAATGACTGATTAAAATATATCTTAGGAAGATTTTATTCACATAGTCTATCAATATATGCATTATCAAAAATGTTACTATATGTACTAGAGTATATATATTTAAGTGGCAAAATGAATCACATAAAACTTTATCACTTTTAAAAATATCCTCCTGGTAGAGAGATTACCTAGGTCTTATAAATTACTCTCCACATATACCAACTTTGAGGTATTGAACTGTGTTGTTAATGTGTGGGCATTTATTTTTTTCTAAAATTGAAGATTATTTCAAATGTTCTACATTCTGTGATTCCAAGAAACAATTTTTTACGGAGGTCCACTCAAAAGTCAAATTTACATTAACAACTCACTACAGAATAATTCGCTTTCATGAAGAATGTCAAAACTTTGGATATTTTAGCATTTGCTAATCTTGATGCTCAATTACCCAGTTCTTTATGGTACATTACTAGAATCCATTTTCCTTACTAAAGTTCATTTTAGAATTTTATGTTATGTCATGAAAAAAATTTACCAAAGTCTCTGCTGAGCTTCATAACTATATAGAAAAATAGATTTTAAATATTCATTTTTCTGAAATTTATAATAAAAAAATTTGTGTGATAAGAAATAATTTTTATGACTACCAGGCAATAATCCTTTAGAATAAAATAAATTGATATAGCAGTTTCAGTAAGTATAAAAGTGAAAGTGAAGTCGCTCAGTCATGTCCAACTCTTTGAGACCCCATGAACTAGGGCCTATCAAGATCCTCTGTCCATGGGATTTTCCAGGCAAGAGTACTGGAATGGGTTGCCATTTCCTTCTCCAGGGGATCTTCCCAACCCAAGGATTGAACCCACTTCTCCTGCCTTGTAGGCAGATACTTAACCATCTGAGCCACCAGGGAAGTCCCTCAGTAAGTATAAAAGTTTCTAAGTGTATCTGCAAAGAAAAACTCATATAAGGATTATTTATTTCCATTTTTTTTGAAGTTCTCCTCTGTGCTTTACAGTGGGAAATTATCTTTAAATCTTATCTAGCAAAGTATGTGATGATTTTAAAATAGGTCTGTATTTCAAATAATTTTGCATAATTTTTTCAATTTACATACATTTTATTTATATAAAATTTAGAGGTTGTGTAATAGTTTTTACAGTTTAAAATAAAAAAATTAAATGTTTCATCAACTGAAATAAAACTGATAAAATTATTTTTATCTCATTTCTGACATTTAGGCAATAAAAGATTTTAGACAGAACTGAATCATAATATAATAATTTGGTTTGATACCTATGTTAAATTTATCTTGTTCAAAATAAACCTGGATGGCAGTTTATGAAATATTATTTTCCTATTTCCCTCCAAAATTGGTTGTTTTAGTTGATAAATTGTGTCTGATTCTTTGTGACTCCATGGACTGTAGACAATTAGGCTCTGCTATCCATGGGATTCCCTAGGCAAGAATACTGAAGTGGGTCACCACTTGCCTCTCCAGGAGATCTTCTCAACCCAGGAATCAAACAACCCATGTCTCCTGTATTGCCAGGCAGATTTTACCACTGAGACACCTGGGAAGCCCTTCCCTCATATATATTTTTAAAACAAAAGCTTATGTACTAAAAAATTAAATCTAATTTCAGTAACATATGTAATCTGAAGGATTTTAATATAATTATCTGAAATTGGTTAAATTCACATTTTATGTTGGTTTTATTTAATGGAAGTGACCACCTAAAACATGCTTATCAGAGTCTTTATTAAATCCAGATTAAAGCAGTTTGCTGGAGAAGTATTCATTTTCCTTTAGAGATAAAGAATTGGGCAAAATTATTAACTTATTCATTGGGCTTTCTTCAACCCATTTCATAATGGGTATTATTTTTCCTTCTGCTAAAAACATTTATGGAGGCAACAAAACCAAAATTTCTTTTGTAATAGCCTCACATGTAGTTTGATCTAGCTATTTAGACATTCTGGATATCTGTTTTACAAAATTGCTACATAGACTTCTTCATGAATTGATCATATACCAACAGTAGGTTACATTAAATGCACAGCTGAAAAGACAGAAAATGTTATGTTAAAAGAAATGTTAAAAAGAGCAAGATCAGCCCCTAAATTTGTTCTATATAATCAAATAAGAAAGCTAATCTCAGTCTAGTGAGGTGGTATTAAGACTTGGACAAGGTCAAAGAAGACTCTGTGGACCACAGGTTTCTACTGATATACTTTAGTTCAAGTTACTGGTTGTGTAAACCAGAAACTTCAGCTGCATTCCTCTTTAATTAGCAAAATAAAAAATTCTATATAATGTGTTTTAAATTAGAAATATCTATTTTTCTTTTTTAAAATTTTAAGATATTTCTTTATGTCTTACTTTGGAATTCATTAGTAAAGTGATTTCAGCAGCAAAATGACAAAGCAAAAGAAAATTTAGAACCATCTTCTATTGAAAGAAGTGAAGTAATTTTAAAAAGTAAATATAGTAGTTAAAAATACACTGTGTTTCAATGAAGGAAGGCATGCTAGCTTAGCTAAAAGGATTTATCAGCAACTTAAAGCTTAAAAATATTTATAAATTTGAAATTCATCATATTATGTTGTTTGTTCTTTGTTTCACTCTATTCAAATATTTCCTGCTACTCTCCTTAATGTTTTATAGTTTTGGTATGTAAGTTATTTCTGAATTGAGATTTGATCTAAATTTATTACCCTAGGCTTTTTGTAAGTATCATTTAATCATCCTGGGCTTATTCCCTATACTATAGTTTCCCCCTAGTTCTCTCCACAATCTCACTGATGGAGGGAGAATGGCAATCTCAAATGTTTGGGATATTTTTCAGACAACTATGCTTCTACTTTTTGGAGAAGACTGAGTTTCACAAAAGTTCTGTTTACATTAAGAAGCATAAGAAGAAAAGTGGAAATGTCAATTTAAAAAAAGTCTAGGCAGAGACCTGAGTTACTTCCCCCTACCCCCAAGTCTCCTGCTGCCCCACAGAGGCAGAAGGAAATAGTTGAAAAATTCAAACTGTCCTTGGAGAGAGAATGTCAGGTGGTGACATGACTAACAAATCCTCATGAATCTTGAGGAAAAATGAAGAGGTTACAAAGGCTGATGACTAAAAACCATGGCAGGGCTATCTACAGCTCAAGGCGTGACGCTGAACATAAGCTCTAAAGGCATAAACCAGAGGCAGCAAGTGATATCTCACTAGCATAGTATCAAAGATGACCATAGAATATTTACTTGTTCACATACTAATTACATAAACCTCTACAAATTACGTACCACTGTGGGAATACTAGAACAAAGAAAAAGTCTCAGTATAATTAAAAGTTCTTAAGTGCACCAAAGCAACTGAGTTTACCTAGAATTAACTAATTTTTTCTTTAGGTTAAATGGAGACTCAATACAGTATTTAAGTTGAAATATCAAAGATAATGCTATATTGTTCTCCACCTGAGTTATTAGGTTTATGAAAAATAATTCATGTTCTTCTACTCACACTGAACTGCATCAAAAATCTCCACAAGTTTGAAATTTAAAATACTTTCCTGTGTAGAGCTTGTTAGAAACAAGAGACTAGAGGAATTTGTCATAAGGATATATTCATTATAATTTAAAAGAATAGGAAAATCAAGGTGGCTTCAGTCATTAAACCTTACTTTAGTATAAGTTAAAATTAAATGAAGGCTTGAAATTTTGATGAACTCAAGAATTCACATAATCTAGGATGGAAACTGAGCCTACTAAAAGCATTTCAATAAAATGTGCTTGCAGTTTACCTCAAGGAAATTAGAAATCTGTTCCTTTCAAAGACTGGTTGAAGTAAATGCTAACAGAAGGCTAAAGATGCAGGCGCAATAGGAGTTTCTCTGTATGTACATTTATGTCCTGTAAACATCCCACAAGGAAACAATACTCAGGGTGATAGGAAGGTGACTCCTGTTCAACTGCTTTACCTGAACACTGCGCTAGACTGTACACTGCGCTAGGATGGAAGGAAGAGCCGGTGGGATAGCTGCCACATGCAGGTGTCCCTTCCTGTGTCCTGTGTCTGCTGGCCCGCACCATCTGTGTCCTTGGCTTGTGCAGAGGCCCCTTCATGCAGGAGGAATGCTGCCCAGTTTGGGGGAAGAGGGAAGGGACAGCAGTCCTTCTTCCTCAAGGTTCCAGGGAGGGGAGGACATTTCTACTTCAGAAGTAAAACTCTAGTTTCCTTTTTTCCTCAGACTTTACTGGGGGGAAGAGGAATATCCACAGCATGTTCACTGCAGGCTCAAAAGGGATGTTGTGAAAATTTATTTTTGTTGCTGTAATTTTAGTACTGTTATTGTTAATATTACTAATTATTATATGGTAATTATTATTTCTTTTCTGTAGAAAGCATGTTCTTTTGAGTGAGCTATGTGGTAAAACCTTTGATACAACATGAGAAGCCCAAGTTGTCCACTTCCACCAGTGAATAAGATGGAAGTCTTTCTTATTCAGACACTGAGTATGAGCATGCCCATTTGGCCATAACCTAAAGCCACATTTTCAAAACAGCATTAACAGCAATATAGCCATCTGTTCATCTCATATATCTTATAAGTCAATTTGTTTCAAATATGATGAAGAAAAATAATTTATTGTCCTTTAAAACTCCCACTGGGCTTCTCAGGTGGTGCTAGTGGTAAAGAATACACCTGCCAATGAAGAAGACATAAGAGCCATGGGTTCAATCCCTGGGTCAGGAAGAACCCTGCAAAAGGAAATTACAACCCACTCCAGCAATCTTACCTGGAGAATCCTATGGAAAGAGGAGCCTCTGGTGGGCTACTGTCCATAGGATCAGAAAGAGTCGAACACCACTGAAGTGACTTAGCATGCAAAACTCCTACTCACATCTTGACTATCATATACCTTTATACTAAGTGATGTGTATGTGTATGTGTGTGTATGTGTGTGTGTGTGTATAATTCGTATACTTGTATAGTTCCAAGCCAAGTTACGTTTGATAGTTAAAATGGACTTTTGCAATTTAGGGTGATGTTGCATCTAATGTGGAATTTGGGATTTGACAAACATAGTTAACTTCACCTCAGGACCCAAAAATGGAGAAAATCCATTTTTATCAGTTACAGGGTACTTACAATAAATAATCAATAGAAGCTTGGCCTGAACTCAGAAAATGATAGGGGGCCCTGTCAGGAAGCAAACTGATTGCACAGAGAAAACATTAACCTGCAATTGAAGACCAGGTGGGAAAAGAGACAACGATAGATACGGCTCTTCTTTTAAGATACTCTCTGCTGTGATTTTGGCCTTTATTCTGTTTTGCCTCATTAGCCTAAACAGCATCACTTTCCCAGCTCCTGCAGCTGCATGTGAGGAATCCTGCACATGAGCAGTCCTGACTGTGGTTGTTTGTGCCCCCACGTCTTACCTCACTTTTGTTAGCTATGACTAAAACGAACGTTGATTTTCATATTTCTGACTCCATGCTGGAAACCTGACAACAGTATCAATTAGCTTCCTTCTTCCTTCTTTTATGTGAAGATCAAATACTCTTCCTTTGACACAAAATGTTTTAGAAGATTATAGAGGGAAAATTTCAAATGGACCAGATAAAAAAAGTGCAATTGCCATGAGAAAGCGCTTTTCCTTTACACTGTCTCTCTTCTACTTGATATCATTTACTAGTTCTGTTTACAATAGATGCCTTTCTTTTTCCTTTGGTAGAGATCCTTGGCAGATGTCTCATTATATTTATAAACACTCCATTGAATTTGGCATGATGTCTATCATTTTCCATTGCTCCTGTCCTCTCTTTCACTTTACTGCTATCTCCTACTTCTTAATGGACACCTGGGGTCTCTCATGTGGCCCAAAGTTTCTTAGCACACAGTTCACTCTAAAGGAGGAAGGGACTAAAAAGGCATGAGAAAAATCTGAGGATGAGAGGTGTGTTCATTACTTTGTTTGTGGTAATTGTTTCACAAGTGTATACATATGTCAGTATTTTATATATACATATATATAGTATATGTCAATTACATGTCAATAAATATGTTTTCAAAAAAAAATAAAAAATGAAAATAAAGGATAGATGCTCACTGCAGACAAGAAAATAAGAACAACAGCAAAACAACTAGAATAAAAATGTAAATATCCTTTTAGAAACTAAAGATGCTATTGCTATCAAAGCTATTACCTCTGCCACTTAAATAGTTTCAATCATTTCCCCCTTAAAGTATATTGAAAATTATATTCTTTCCTGTTTCCTTCTATGTTGTAAGTCTTTAAATTCAGCTTTTTTTGTTTCCTCACTTATACTGTGATATTTATTCTCAAACAGAGAAAATGTACACTAAGCTCTATGGTGCTGAACTTATTCAGAGCCTACAAAGAAGTTCAGTATTATACTCCTAATCAATGTATTCTAACAAATAAGTGTGTCATCTTTACTCTGAGTCTCCATAAGGCTCAGGCAAGTACTTATGAGTTGAGTATGGACATATATTTTTCTCAGAATGGTAGCATCTCTCTTATATTGGGGCATTGCCTTCATATATATAAAATTTCCCTGTACATAAATTCTCAATTCAAGGAAAATGCATTCTTATTCAGATTGTCATTTTTTTTTTAAACTCAGAGAGATCCCAAGGAACCCACTCTCATCAGCCATACTAATGTATGTCTGAACCTATTTCAATGTCAATTTGTTTTCCATCTATAAGAAATATACTAATTTATCTTGTTTTTCTGTTACAGTGTATTTATGTATCTTTTCTCAATGAGAGCTCCTTTCTTCACTATTCTCATTCCCTTTAATTATCTTCAATTTTAAATTTCTTTTCCCCATAATTTTCTTTTTTTCATTTTTATCTTCTTATCTCTTTACCTTCTTACATCTTACCTGTAGAACAGTGGTCATTGTGGAAATAATATTTGATCCTCATATTCACAAAAATTATCAAAAACAAATTTGAACATAGATTATGATTTAGCCTGGCATCCCTTGCTGAAGAATGAGGAGAGAGAAAGAAAGAGAGAGAGAGAGAGGGAACCACCTTTTTGACAAACTGTTTGATTTCACATTATGTTTAGGGATCTATTTAGAGAGCCAAATGAAGACTGCATCTTCCAACAATTCATGGGCAAGAAAGACAAGGGAGAAAGAAGAACGTGTACTTTACCTATATCAGCCTTTCTCTCATTAGTAAAATTTGACCCAGAGTGCATTAATTTCCCCTACACTTTAGTTTCCAGTTTTTCATTCATAAATGCTATAGGAGCTTCAGAGTATTTTGTGCCCCAATAGCTCCAAGAGAAGTTATGGAGTAAGAGCACAGAGTCTCTTGTTGTAGGTAGGAGAAAAAAACACTATTTGTGTTGTACCCATTATCAACATGAAAAATGATATTTTCAAGTGAAACTCCCAAGAACAGTTTGTGAAGTAGAGATTCTGAATCACGAGATTGATTGAGGGAGTGCTCTGCAGTATAAACCTTTCAGTTATGAAGTGGAACAGGTTATGGAAAGAGAAAGAGATGAGAGTGATGAAATCTCACTTTGGTCTGAATCATAAGAAGGCTAAACACGTAAGCACCACACAGTTGCTCTCCTCTGCATGAGGCAAGAAGGCTAGACTTGAATCTACATACCAGTCTATCATTGGCAGTAGGTTGTCTGACAGGGGTAGAGGGGATAAGTTCCAAGTTGGGGTGGTTCCATTCAGCTGAGAGCAACAATCAGGAGAAGCCATTAGGAGGCAATACTTAGCAGTGGAGGAAATGGCAGACTGGCTCAGTGAAAGTGAAAGTGTTGCTCAGTCATGTTCCACTCTTTGCAATCCCATGAACTATAGCCCACTAGGCCTCTCTGTTCTTGGAACTGTTCAAGCAAGAATACAGGAGTGGGTTGCCACTCCCTTCTCCAGAGGATCTTCCCAACCTAGGGATCAAACCCAGATCTCCTGCACTGTAGGCAGATTCTTTACCATCTGAACCACCAGGGAAGCCCAGTAAAGTGCACCTAAGAATAACTGCTCCAAGGGGTTCTTCAGCTGCTCTCCACATCATAGCACAAATTGTTTCTAAGTATCTCTGCTTCTTTAGTTGGGTTGCTATAGCCCAAAAAACAGGGCAAATAATGCACATGAGGTGAGGCCCAAACTGAATCTCAGTCAGATTATTATTCTACAAGGTTTCTTAATGCTATTCATAGCATTATGAGGCATTTGTAACCTTATGAGGGGGAAATAACACATTTACTGAAAAGATAATATTTAACGAGTGCTACCATATCATCACTGTGGACGGTGACTGCAGCCACAAAATCAGAAGATGATGGCTTTTTGGCAGGAAAGCTATGACGAACCTAGACAGTGTGTTGAAAAGCAGAGACATTACTCTTCCATCAAAGGTCTGTACAGTTCTGAGAGCTGGGCCATAAAGAATGCCAATTGCTAAAGAACTGATGCCTTTGAACTGTGGGGCTGGGGAAGACTCCTGAGAGTCCCTTGGACAACAAGGAGATCAAGCCAGTCAATCTTAATGGAGATCAACCCTGAATATTTACTGGAAGGACTGATGTTGAAGCTCCATTATTTTGGTCACCTAATCTGAAGAGCTGACTCATTGGAAAAGTCCCTGATGCTGGGAAAGATTGAGGGCAGAAGGAGAAGATGGCATCAGAGGATGAGATGACTAGATGCCATCACTGATGCAATAGACATGAACTTAGGCAAACTTTGGGAAATGGAGAGGGACAGGGAGACGTGGCATGTTGCAGTCCATGGGTTTGAAAAGAGTCAGCTATGACTGCAGGACTGAACAACAACAGTAACAAACAACTGTACCATGAAAAAAATGAACTAGTTAATATAAAGAAAATGAAGTCCATGGAAATAATATGCAGAGTGATGTTAATATTTCCAAAATAGGCTCTTTGATAGTGCAGTTAAGGTAGACTGGCTTAATGTACTGCATTGAAAGTAGTTCTTTTTTTTTTTTTTTTTGGAAAAATTGTAACCCAGCCATATCCAAAATGTTTTTCTCAGTGACTCTCTACTCTCCCCTTTGTATCTTCATTTGCTTTCCAATCCTTTTTATTTTCAGTTACACTAAATACTCAATACTCTCACACCCATAATACTCATATAATCCACAAAGCATCTCATACTCTAATCATTAAAACTCCTCTTTCTTTCAAATAACTTCCCTATCTGTCTTTTTGTCTGGATCCAAATTTGACTGTAGTTTCCCTCTTAATTATTTAAATTACTTAAAATTTTACTATATCTGTATCTTGATAGCTTCCTTCATACAATTTTTCAAGGTAAACTTATGTGGAGAGAAAGTTTGGCCAGAGACCAACATCAGCAATAACACATTGCTTACTTCTTGGACCTGGACTTGAGTAGAGTTCTGTTCCTAATATTAAGACCCTTATTTCAGAGATTTAATCTTCTAGGAAGGGCACATTCATATCTTAATGATAGTGACAGAATAAAGGGACAAAATAGGTGATTAAATAGACAAAACCATCAGGAGATTGTAAGTAGAAAGATATGGGAGACCCCTGTAAGTTAATGATTACTGGAGAAAGCACGTTTGCTTAATCACAAAACCAAGCAAGCTTGCTTAGCAAAAAACCATACAACAGAAGCATGGGGAGTGCCCCAAACAATAAAACAATGGTGGCATGAGACCCACATCCAGCCCAGTGAGCTCAGTAAGTTAATGATCCCTAGAACATCCTCTGCAGCTGCTGCTGCTAAGTCACTTCAGTGGTGTCCGACTCTGGGCGAACCCATAGATGGCAGCCCACCAGGCTCCCCCGTCCCTGGGATTCTCCAGGCAAGAACACTGGAGTGGGTTGCCATTTCCTTCTCTGGAACATGCTCTATGTTCACATAAAAAGAATAATTTGTGTACCTAGCTGGAGCATTTAGGGAAAAGAAAACTCCTCTGTTCAATTTGAATGAGAAACTAATGATGAAAAGGACAATGTCAAGGCTGTATCTTGTCCCCCTGCTAATTTAACTTATATGCAAAGTACATCATGAGAAATGCTGTGCTGGAGGAAGCACAAGCTGGAATCAAGATTGCTGGGAGAAATATCAATAACCTCAGATATGCAGATGACACCACCCTTATGGCAGAAAGTGAAGAAGAACGAAAAAGCCTCTTGATGAAGGTGAAAGAGAAGAGTGAAAATGAAGGCTTAAGGCTCGACATTCAGAAAATTAAGATCATGGCATCAAGTCCCACTATTTCATGGCAAATAGATGGGGAAACAGTGGAAACAATGTCTGACTTTATTTTTGGGGGCTCCAAAATCACTGCAGATGGTGATTGCAGCCATGAAATTAAAAGATGCTTACTCCTTGGAAGGAAAGTTATGACCAACCTACATAGTATATTGAAAAGCAGAGACATTACTTTGCCAACAAAGGTCCGTCTGGTCAAGGCTATGGTTTTTCCAGTGGTCATGTATGGATGTGAGAGTTGGACTGTGAAGAAAGCTGAGTGCCAAAGATTTGATGCTTTTGAACTGTGGTGTTGGAGAAGACTCTTGAGAGTCCTTTGGACTGCAAGGTGATCCAATCAGTCCATCCTAAAGGAGATCAGTTCTGGTGTTCATTGGAAGAACTGATGTTGACGCTCAAACTCCAAACTTTGGTCACCTGATGTGAAGAGCTGACTCACTGGGAAAGACCATGATTCTGGGAAAGATTGATGGCAGGAGAAGGGGACGACAGAGGGTGAGATGGTTAGATGGCATCACTGACTCAATGGACATGGGTTTGGGTGGACTACAGGAGTTGGTGATGGACAGGGAGGCCTGGCATGCTGTGGTTCATGGGGTCACAAAGCGAGCGACTGAACTGAACTGAATGATGAAAACATAACATCTACTCAAGAAAGACAAAGAAAGTTCTCCTCCCCCTCTCCACTTTTCCTTTGTTTATAAAACTGTAACACACTAATTTCTAGGGCATGGAATTTCTGGCATTTCTTATTCACCAGCTTGTAAGCCTCACAGCATCCTATTTTCATAAGTGGCTTCTTATTTATCACTTTGTCTCTTGCTGAATTCCTTTCTGCTTTGAGACATAAAGGACTGTGATGCCAGAGTACTTCGGAGCCTTGGAAATGACTCCTAATGGTTTCATTACTAACATGCTCCTGCAGTAAGAAATACAGTATTTTGAGAATTACTGTGACTTACATTTAGCACTGGTTTCCAAATACTAGGATAAGAATAGCTGTATGCAAATCAGGTAGAAACTTTAAAAGTAAACTTTGTACTACCTTCATGACATGAGGTAGCTTTATATTAATAACTTGGAGCAAGGTATCTGCTGAAGTTTGGTGCCTAATCTCCCACAAAAATTGGGAGATGGAGGTGCTATTTTCCTGGATGAGTGCATTTCAAAATGATGCCTTCAAGGTCCTTGGGAGAGACATTCCTGGTTAAAGGAAACTTTTAGAAAAGATTTGCATTTGCATCTCAATGGAACATCAAAAGGATTTATATGTTTTCTTATAGAATAAAAATGTATATACTCTAAGAGAAGAGAGCTCAGAGGTCAAAAGGCAGAGAGAAATGTGTTTAATATGTTGCCCATTTGAAGAATGCTGAGGCTAGCTAGAAGCACGGCAGCTGCCATGGCTGCTCAGAAGTGCGGTGAGGAGGAGCTACTCCACTTCCAAGGTCAGGGGCGATGGCCGAGAGGAGCTACACCATGTCCAAGGTCGGGGCTTTGCTGAAGCAGGCATGAAGAGATACCCTACGTCCAAGGTAAGAGAAACCCAAGCAAGATGGTAGGCACTGAGAAAGGGCATTAGAGGACAGACAGAGTGAAACCACAATCACAGACAACTAGCCAATCAGATTACATGGACCACAGCTTGGTCTAACTCAATGAAACTAAGCCATGCCATGTGGGGACATCCAAGATGGAAGGGTCATAGTGGAGAGGTCTGACAGAATGTGGTCCACTGGAGAAGGAAATGGCAAACCACTTCAGTATTCTTGCCTTGAGAACCCCATGAACAGTATGAAAAGGGAAAAAGATAGGCCACTGAAGTAGAACTCCCTAGGTCAGTAGGTGCCCAATATGCTACTGGAGATCAGTGGAGAAATAACTCCAGAATGAATGAAGGGATGGAGCCAAAGCAAAAACAACACCCAGCTGTGGATGGGACTGGTGATAGAATAAAGGTTCAATGCTGTAAAGAGCAATATTTCATAGGAACCTGGAATGTCAGGTCCATGAATCAAGGTAAATAGGAAATGGTCAAACAGGAGATGACAAGAGTGAATATCAACGTTCTAGGAATCAGCGAACTAAGATGGACTGGAATGGGTGAATTTAACTTAGATGACCATTATATCTACTACTGGGGGCAGGAATCTCTAAGAAGAAATGCAGAAGCCATCATAGTCAACAAGAGTCTGAAATGCAGTACTTGGATGCAATCTCAAAAACGACAGAATGATCTCTGCTCGTTTCCAAGGCAAACCATTCAATATCACAGTAAGCCAAGTCTATGCCCTGACCAGTAACGCTGAAGAAGCTGAAGCTGAACAGTTCTATGAAGACCTACAAGACCTAGAACTAACACCCAAAAAATATGTCATTTTCATTATAGGGGACTGGAATGCAAATGTAGGAAGTCAAGAAACACCTGGAAAAACAGGCAAATTTTGCCTTGGAGTAACAGAATGAAGCAGGGCAAAGGCTAATAGAGTTCTACCGAGGGAACGCACTGGTCATAGCAAACATCCTCTTCCAGGAACACAAGAGAAGACTCTACACATGGACATCACCAGATGGTCAACAACAAAATCAGATTGATTATATTCTTTGCAGCCAAAGATGGAGAAGCTCTATACAGTCAGCAAAAAACAAGACCTGGAGCTGACTGTGGCTCGGATCATGAATTCCTCATTGCCAAATTCAGATTGAAATTGAAGAAAGTGGAGAAAACCACTAGGCCATTCAGGTATGACCTAAATCAAATCCCTTAACACAGTGAAAATGAGAAATAGATTAAGGGATTAGATCTGATAGACAGAGTGCCTGATGAACTGTGGATGGAGGTTCGTGACATTGTACAGGAGACAGGAATCAAGACCATCCTCAAGAAAAAGAAATGCAAAAAGCAAAATGGCTCTCTGAGGAAGCCTTACAAATAGCTGTGAAAACCAGAGAAGTGAAAAGCAAAGGAGAAAGGAAGCATATACCCATTTGAATGCAGAGTTCCAAAGAATAGCAAGGAGATATAAGAAAGCCTTCCTCAGCAATCAGTGCAAAGAAATAGAGGAAAACAATAGAATGGGAAAGACTAGAGATCCCTTCAAGAAAATTAGAGATACCAAGGGAACATTTCATGCAAAGATGGGTTCAATAAAGGACAGAAATGGTAAGGACCAAAAAGAAACAGAAAATATTAAGAACAGATGGCAGAATACACAGAAGAACTGTACAAAAAATATTCATGACCCGCATAATCACGATGGTGTGATCACTGACCTAGAGCCAGACATCCTGGAATGTGAAGTCAAATGGGACTTAGGAAGCAACACTATGAACAAAGCTAGTGGAGGTGATGGAATTCCAGTAGAGTTATTTCAAATCCTGAAAGACGATACTGTGAAAGTGCTGCACTCAATATGCCAGTAAATTTGGAAAATTCAGCAGTTGCCACGGTACAAGGAAATGTGAGTTTTCATTTCAATGCCAAAGAAAGGCAATGCCAAAGAATGCTCAAACTACCACACAATTGCACTCATCTCACATGCTAGTAAAGTAATGCTCAAAATTCTCCAAGCCAGGCTTCAGAAATACATGAACCATGAACTTCCTGATGTTCAAGCTCGTTTTAGAAAAGGCAGAGGAACCAGAGATCAAATTGCCAACATCTGCTGAATCATCGAAAAAGCAAGAGAGTTCCAGAAGAACATCTACTTCTGCTTTATTGACTATGCCAAAGCCTTTGACTATGTGGATTACAATAAACTGTGCAAAATTCTGAAAGAGATGGGAATACCAGACCACCTGACCTGCCTCTTGAGAAGCCTATATGCAGGTCAGGAGGCAACAGTTAGGACTGGACATGGAACAACAGACTGTTTCCAAATAGGAAAAGGAGTATGTCAAGGCTGTATACTGTCACCCTGTTTATTTAACTTATACACAGAATGCATCATGAGACATGCTGGGCTGGAGGAAGCACAAGCTGGAATCAAGATTGCCAGGAGAAACATCAATAACCTCAGATGTGCAGATGACACCACCCCTTTGGTAGAAAGTGAAGAACTAAATAGCCTCTTGATAAAAATGAAAGAGGAGAGTGAAAAGTTGGCTTAAAGCTCAACATTCTGAAAACTAAGATCATGGCATCTGGTCCCTTCACTTCATGGGAAATAGACAGGGAAACAGTGGAAACAGTGGCTGACTTTATTTTTTTTTGGTTCCAAAATCACTGCAAATCATGATTGCAGCCATGATATTAAAATATGCTTACTCCTTGGAAGGATAGTTATGACCAAGCTAGACAGCATATTAAAGAGCAGAGACATTACTTTGTCAACAAAGGTCCATCTAGTCAAGGCTATGGTTTTTCCAGTGGTCATGTATGGATGTGAGAGTTGGACTATAAAGAAAGCTGAGCACAGAACAATTGATGCTTTTGAACTGTGGTGTTGGAGAAGATTCTTGAGAGTCCCTTGGACTGCAAGGAGATGCAACCAGTACATCCTAAAGGAGATCAGTCCTGAATATTCATTGGAAGGACTGAACTTTAGCTGAAACTTTAATACTTTGGCCATCTGATGTGAAGAGCTGACTCATTGGGAAAGACCCTGATGCTGGGAAAGATTGAGGACAGGAGGAGAAGGAGACGACAGAGGATGAGATGGTTGTATGGCATCACCGACTCAGTGGACAAGGGTGTGGGTGGACTCCAGGAGTTTGTGATGGACAGGGAGGCCTGGCGTGCTGCGGTTCATGGGGTCACAAAGTGTGGGAGAGGACTGAGCAACTGAACTGAAACTGAGGCTAGCTTGTTTGGAATTCTCATTTTCTTCCTATTTCGACTCCCATGTCACTTTACTTATTTTGTTTTTCCTGGTCCTTCTCTATTAAATACAATCTTCTTCTGCTTACAGCACTCCGTGTCCCCATTGCCTTGCTTCCCACCCATCCACCCCCCTCCTTTGGCCTGGAAATTATCCCTGTAGAAACTTTATATATTTACTCTGGGTGGTAAGCAGATTTTTCCCTAAGTGTAGAAGAAATATAGAATAAAAGTGAAAGCAAAGAGAGAGCATATGATAAATATGTAGATATCTAATGCAGCTCAGGCATTTACATTATAACCAACAGGAACCCTAAATAGCATACAATAAAGCAGTTATAGCAAGCCATTTTTTGTACAGTGAAAGTGAGAGTGTTAGTTGCTCAGTCGTGTTTGACTCTGTGACCCCATGGACTACTGCGTTCCAGGCTCCTCTGTCCATGATTTTTCCCGGACAAGAATACTGGAGTGGGTAGCCATTCCCTTCTCCAGGGGATCTTCTCGACCCAGGAATCAAACTCAGGTGTCTTGCATTGTAAGCAGATTCTTTATCATCTGAGCCACCAGGGTTCCATACTGTTAGCTGGTGGTAAAGTGATAAATAAAATAAATGCCCTTTGTGCCTCACATGTTTACCTGTGGGTAAGATGTTTTCTGAAGCCTTAATTATCTTAACAACATCTTTATCTTGTTTTCACCCATAAAAGACTACTTGAATGATAATACAATTGATGGATAACAGTATATTCCCTCCTTTGTCTTTTGAAATGACCATATAGATTTTCATACTTTGTGGATAATTAGTCTATATATTTGTAATTCCTGTCCCTGTCCCCATTTCAGCCTCTCCTTTATCTCAGAATTTTTTTTTTTTTACCTTAAGCATTTTTATTTTTTCCTCCTATTCCAATTCATCATTTTTTTTTTCAGTAATTTCTTTTAAAAATTCTTCATTAGAAATGCTTGGGTTGTGTTAGATCTCTACATATTTATCATATGCTCTCTCTTTGCTTTCGTTTTTAGTTTATATTCTGCATTTAGGGAGAATCCTGCTTACCACCTCTAATTTAATTTTCCATAGTAGTAATTCTCGTTATTAGTCTATCCAATTTTTGTATCTGTTCAGTTCAGTTCAGTTCAGTCGCTCAGTCATGTCCGACTCTTTGTGACCCCATGAATTGCAGCACGCCAGGCCTCCCTGTCCATCACAAACTCCCAGAGTTCACTCAAACTCATGTCCATCGAGTCAGTGATGCCATCCAGCTATTTCATCCTCTGTCGTCCCCTTTTCCTCCTGCCCCCAATCCCTCCCAGCATCAGAGTCTTTTCCAATGAGTCAACTCTTCTCAAGAGGTGGCCAAAGTACTGAAGTTTCAGCTTTAGCATCATTCCTTCCAAAAAACACCCAGGACTGATCTCCTTTAGGATGGACTGGTTGGATCTCCTTGCAGTCCAAGGGACTCTCAAGAGTCTCCAACACCACAGTTCGAAAGCGTCAATTCTTCTGTGCTCAGCTTTCTTTATTGTTCAACTCTCACATCCATACATGATTACTGGATAAACCATAGCTTTGACTAGACGGACCTTTGTTGGCAAAGTAATGTCTCTGCTTTTGAATATGCTAGTCCATTATTAAAGTTATTTCTATCTTTTGAACTACATGTTAAATTAAGGGCTGTTTTCTTTTCAGTATATACTTTTCCCTACCCCCTACCCAACGTATTATATAATAACTTCCAAATCAAACTTTGTGCCTGCAGAATATTTTCTTTCCTTTTTTTTGGACTGTTTTTATAACATAAGATGTATAAAAATTTTAGTAAGCATTCATAACTGGTACTAGTAGTAGTGGTATTATCATTTTTTTTTTAATTGATTGTTTAGGTTTTAAGAGAAACTTCTGTGACTCAGCTTTGTATGCATGCTCAGTTACTCATCCTTGTCCAACTCTTTGAAACCCTATGGTCTGTAGCCTGCAAGGTTCCTCTGTCTTTGGGATTTTCTAGGCAACATTACTGGAGGGGGGTTGTCATTTTTTCTTCCAGAGGATCTTCCTGATCCAGGGATTAAGCAGGCGTCTCCCAATTCTCCTGCATTGCAGGCAGATTCTTTACCACTAAGCCACTGGGGAAACCCATAATCATTTTTAAGAATTCTTCAAGTTCTAATGTGTTCTTTGATTATTAAATTTTTATAAGATTAATTTTCATCATTGTCTCATTTTACAATAACTGAATTATTCCAAGTCCTTCTGTAAATACATGCACAGTATGCCAAACACCAATTTCCAAAATTATTGCCCTCTGTTTCTCTGCACATAGCCTTTGCTCTAACCTTAGAGCCATTAACTGTTACCTAATATCATCCTGAAAGCTTACCTCCTGCTAGTTTGTATAGATTACTACTTGTACCTGAAATATACCACTCTTCTCTACCTCCCATCAACTTTTAAAATCCTCAGATATTTGTCTCAGATATTCATCCTGAAAAAAGCTTTTTCTGATTCTTCCACCTATGTATCTCTGTGCTTCTCTTGTGAGACTTCTTGCCATGTTTCTTATATTGTGGTTGTCTGTGAAATGTACTAGCCTTCCTACCACAAGTTCTTTTTTTTTTTTTTTTTTTTTTATGGAGAAGGATACATTTTGCCTGCTTTGAGGCCTTCCCCATCTTCAAAAAAATTATAGAATTTTCAACACAATGGTTTTTTAATAAATATTTGTGAAATGTAAAAGAACACTTTTTTTGCCTTCAAATATTTCAGTGACTTCCCAAGACCAAATAAATAAAGATAAATCCCTATTATAATGTTAAATGCTCCCCCCTCCTCATGACAGTAGTCAGAGCTCAACCATCATTTACTTACTTTTTTTCAAAACACAAGATGAATCCTGAAGCTTGCTATTTCTAAAACACTCTGAACTTTCCCATCTTTGTGTATTTGTTTGCCTGCTTTTGCACTAGAGCATCTTACAATTTAAAAATGAGCCTGTTATTTAGTGACAACATAAAATCCCCTTTTTTCATTTATAGTTTTATTATCTGACTCATTCTTGAATAATTCTTCCTTTTCAACTTCTTGCAGTTTTTTCATTCATAATATATATCACATTCTGATTTGTGTCACTGTCAATTCATTGTCTATTATTTAATTTCCACTATATTAATTTAAAAGCTATAAAGTTTATTATATTTATAATATATATTATATAAACTATATTAATTTATTACAAGTTATAAAACTGAGTTTATTTACTTATAACCCTCCCAGGGAACAATTTATTATTTTGTATTTATGAAAGTCACCAAATAAATATTTTGAAAATTATTTTGAATGTAGGATATATGAGTAAATTACAAAGAAATGCTATTCTAATAACAATCTTCTGAATATTGCCATTAATTGCAGTGTATTAGCTAATTACTTAGAATCTTAGATAGTTTGATAGATATAATATGAATTGCAAAATTTCATGTTGCTAATAAGCCCATATACTATTTTTCATTCTTTAAGATAGAAGCTTTCAAGTAATCTATAGATTGTTGCACATAGTATTTCTTTATAACTACAAATTTCTACAACAATATATATGGAAATCTCTAGTTCTTTTTCTAGCTATTCACAATACATTCTTCTATGTTCAATGTGTCTAATGCCACCAGTTTCCCATGGCATTGACATGGAACAGTAGTTAAGAACACACCTTTTATTAATTATCCACAGGGTGAAACTTTATAGGTTAAAACACTATTTCTATTACTAGCATACGCTACTTTTAGCCTATTTATCTCTTTATATCTAAACAATTAGAAGACAAAACCTTTACTTTGTCATAAAAGAACAAAAGTTCTAAATGTAGTCTTCAAAAAGATATGCCCCCTTAGTCCAGTCATCATAAACAACCATAAAATCTTATGGAGGGTGGAGAGTATATATATATACATATATAGTAGCATATGGCTGTGGCTAAGATATAATAAAGTTATAATTTCCAATGATTTAATTTGTATGTTTTAATGTTGCTGATTAACTGTAGAAACTGCTATTAAAAGTACACTGGTGTTGTGAAGTTTATATTTTTGTCATTGCTATTGATCCCCAAAGTAAACCCTTCCTTCTATTCATCTTTGCATTTTCAGAACATGAGTAATATATGGTTTATAGAGCTGGAGACACTTTTATGGAGAGTTTTATAATATATGTGAAAGTCTTCACGTATGCTGTAGGTCATCCAGAGGAATTCTATAAACAAACCTACATCATAAAGATACCAACAACTGCTAAGTCAAAGGAAGAAAGAATTCAGAGCAGACCCATTCTATTTTTACATCAACTCTTTCTACTTTTGAATGTAATTATTCCCACAAACAGAGAAACCTCAAGACCACTGAAAAAGGGGTAACTGACTTCAGAAAATAATAGTATACTACAATGAATTATTCTCCAATGCATATTTTAGAGATTACTGTTTAGAATTTAAAAGGGCGTTTTTATAAAGAGAAAACTCAGGTTTGATATGTTTGCCAAAGTCATGAACACTGCAAACAGGATAATCTACCCCTGAGTCATATCGGACATAGGACCCTGAACTATTGATGCCCTTCTAAAACAAACACACAAACAAAAAAATTGGGGCTTCAAAAATGAATTATGTTCTTTGGAATACAAAATGTAGTTTAACAACCAAAATAGTGTAAACTAGGACTGCATATGGTGACTTCAGCCATGAAATTAAAAGACGCTTACTCCTTGGAAGGAAAGTTATGACCAACCTACATAGCATATTGAAAAGCAGAGACATTACTTTGCCAACAAAGGTCCGTCTAGTCAAGGCTATGGTTTTTCCAGTAGTCACGTATGGATGTGAGAGTTGGGCTGTGAAGAAAGCTGAGCGCCGAAGAATTGATGCTTTTGAACTGTGGTGTTGGAGAAGACTCTTGCGAGTCCCTTGGACTGCAAGGAGATCCAACCAGTCCATCCTAAAGGAGATCAGCCCTGGGTGTTCTTTGGAAGGAATGATGCTAAAGCTGAAACTCCAATACTTTGGCCACCTCATGCGAAGAGTTGACTACATTGGAAAAGACTCTGATGCTGGAAGTGATTCGGGGCAGGAGGAGAAGGGGACGACAGGATGAGATGGCTGGATGGCATCACCGACTCGATGGACATGAGTCTGAGTGAACTCTGGGAGTTTGTGATGGACAGGGAGGCCTGGCATGCTGCGATTCATGGGGTCTCTGAGTCGGACATGACTGAGCAACTAAACTGAACTGAACTGACTGAGAAAAGGTCTACAAAAAGAAATATAATGCAGTATAAATTACTTTAATCTTTTAAGTATGTCAGTATATTTGAAACCAATTTTAATTCCATTGTTCTTACTTTGGAACAATTTCTGAAAAGGTAAAATGATGGCCAAAAGTTAACTAACTGAATTTAATGTAACTTATAGTCAAATATTTTCAGAAGTGAAGCTATAAAAATAATTTTAATATTTTCTAACAAAATATCCTTATTATTTAATAAAGTTTTATTTGATGTACTTAACATGGAGAGAGGCTTCCAACTGTTAGTATATTTGGTCTATTAAGTCTTAAAAAGGTCTTGACTGTTGTTTTTTTAAATGTAAGAATATATTTGAATTTGAGTGTCATTTCCACAAAATGTGAAAATCTTATCATATGTTATCACCCACCAGAAAGCATACAAGAGCCACAAAACAACCAGGTAGACCGAATGACTCTGCTAGTTGATATCAGCAATCTGTCAATGACTACTGCAGGCTGGCATGTGGTGTTACAGAGCAAGGGGCCCAATGTTCTGATGCATGTGGAAGCCCATACTATGGCACAGGCTTTTGAGAAAAGAAAGAGTTTTACTGCAAGGTCAACAGGCAAGAAGACCAGAGGCAGGGCTCAAATTTGTCTCCAAGACCTGCGAACTATTCAGGTTTTTCCAAGTGAGTGAGGATGGACTGGTATGCTGAAGGTTTCCTTTGGAGGGCTTTGGAACTCAACCATTTATGGTAAAGGTAGTAAAGGGACTTTGACACAGTATCTTCTGATACAACCAATCTTTTGCTTCTGAAAGGGATCTGACAGTCAAGTTCTGATCATATTTAGGCCCTTTAGTTCCACAGGAGAGGTGAAACTTTGGTTGCAGGTATTCAGTCAAAATTGTCTCCTCTGCATATGTGATTGCTGCATGATTTATGTATTTGTTCAGTTTTCTTTAACAAAAAACTCAGCATTCAGTTTAGAAATAAGATAGGGTCAGTTTGAGCCAGTTCTGCAGTTACAGTAGCTTCATGAATACAGGCATGTTGTGGAGTAGAAGTGGATGATATGCATGGCCCTAACAGCTTAGTCACCAAGTCTGGTCTAACCAATACAAAGTCACACTTGTCAGCAACAGAGGCTAATGAATGGTAAACCCTGAATTCAGCTCCTCAGATAAAGATGTCATTTGCTAAAGTTGATTATACTGGTCCTTTCTGTACTGCAGGGAAGACAAATTCATTTTGACTAAAATAAATACATATTTCTAGACATGGATTTGACATTCCTTCTCACAGTTCTGAGAGTACCGCAATTTGGAGATTTATAGAGCATTTGATTTACTGACAAGGGATCTTATGTAACACAAATACAGATCAGTGAAACTATTTTTTAAAAGGAACTGTGGTGTTGCATACATGATTATGGGATTTACTTCTTTTGCATCCCATATGATAGAAAAAATCTGCCATTCTGATAAAGCAGTGTAAGGCTTTTGAAGACATGGATGTGGCACCAGCTTGGAGATGATTCCTTGAGAGGATTAGCTGTCAAGCTCACTGGCAACTCTATAGCACTGTATCCTAATAGGTGTAACACAAGGTCTGGTAACCCCTTGTGATGCATTAGGATTTTTTGCTTCCTGTCTTTGCATTCTGGCTTGAGAAGATTTAAAATTCTTCTTTCCCAGAGGGAGATATCTTCCATCAGTGGATAGAGCAAGAATTAAAATTTATGCTATGGCTGCCTCCCAATTATGTGGACTCTTTGTGCCAAGGGACCAGCAGAAAGGAAAGAAGATGTTATCCTAGAAGATTATTGACTCCGATTATCAGAAAGAAATATAGCAGCTGTTATACAGCAGGGAGGCAGGAAGACACTTGGCATGGGGTAATGGTGTAGTGGTGTGGTTCTCCGACTTGCTCATCAAAGATTGTTTTATGTGTCTCTTCTTCACCTCTCATTCAGTTATGCAATATTTGTAGCTTTATACTAGCCATGGTTGGAGAATTTTACTACAGAAATCAGAAAGTGCTTTAAAGTAGGGTTTTTATTCTCTCTTTCTCTCTCTCTCTCTCTCCACCCCCCCCCCCCGCACCCCCCCACCCCGCCCGCCAGAGAGCTAGATGTTAAACACAGGCAGATTCAGTGGCTCAGGTAGTAAAGAATCTGCCTACAGTGTGGGAGATCCAGGTTTGATCCCTGGGTTGGAAGATCTCCTGAAAAAGGAAATGGCAACCCACTCCAGTATTCTTGCCTAGAGAATTCCATGGACAGAGAAACCTGGCAGCTCACAGACAGTGGGATCACAAAGAGTTGTACATGACTGAGCGACTAACACACACAGATGTTAAACGTTTGCTTTTGTCAGCACATCATTTCATCCAGGTGAGCTTCTGGGTCATCTCTTCATACTTCCTTGACTAATGTTATTTTCATTGTTTTAATTTAAATCACTTAGTGCAACAGTCACAGAATGAGAAGGTGTTGGTGATGGGAAGATTACACAGCACAGGGATGAAAGTCTGGGTCAATTCACCAGGTGAGCCACTTAGATGAACAGAGGTGAGAGCTTAGGATCAGGGGAATTTAGACTTGATATAAGAGGAGGGAAATGGTGAGGATCTCGAAATCAGCTCTAGTAGTGAGGGCTGCAGTTTTCCCCATCAAGTTTATATTTTTAAGTTTCTCCAGAAAAAGAGACTAACCAAAATGCCTGGAGATGCCTTCCCAGATGTACTGAACTTACTCTACAAGTGAATTCAACTGATTCAAAATGCAAATAATGCTGTATTTTACTCAGATTCCCCTTGAGGACTGAGGCCGCTGGAATTGTTGGCTACTGAGGGCACAAAGTGACTCCCTCCATGGAAATTATCCTCCATCTAAAACACATCTTTCCAGGATCTTTCCACATTTAGGGACAGTCATCTGACTCTAATAAAGTTTTATTGAAATGTACAATGAAACCATTATTTCTTTGCCTTAAACAAAACTTTTTTTCCCCATAGAGGCTTGACAATGTCTACAAGAAAAGAGTAAGAGACTACAAAACTCATAAATGAGATTGTGAAGCTAATGAATGTGTATGTGTATGCATGCATGCATGTCCAAACTATTTAAAACAAATGGTTATATTTATTTTAAAAAATCAGTTTTATATTTTACTTTCCTTTTAATATACCTGGTAGTGATATTGTAAGAGAGATAGTATCTTTTAATTTTTCATTAATCTTTAATTACTGAAGACTACCAAGAACTACAAAATCTAACAATCAGTGCAAATGTCATATTAATTTAGTCATTGTGCCATACTTGGTTTCTTCCTTGAAAGTATTAACTGAAATCTGAAGCCCAGCAGTAAACAAATCATAAAGAAATAATCACTACCTTCACATCTGTAGTCATCCACATCTATACAGAATAGAGATGCCTATGTCACCAGGGAATCCTTTGTGAGCAGGAAACAGACTAGTTGGCAGTATTAGTTCTTTCATTGCAATTGCTATGAAGACATTGTAATTGAGAAGTTAATTTGACTGGGCATATGTAGCAAGTTTAGTGATGGGATAAACTTTTATCTCCTAGATAACTCAGAACCAATGTCTATATACCATCCCTGCTGAATTCTCTACCTCAGTTCTAAATCTCTTGCCAAAACTTACTCTAAAAGGAACTACCCCATATCTATCATAACAATAATTATATAAAAGCATTGTACCATCTAATCCCATAAACACATTATGAAATGAATTTTATTTGTATATAACATCTCCCATTTGTATTCCCAGTCTGCTCATATCTTCATCCTAAAACATTTTTCAGTTCTATTGTTATATGGCTTACTCAGAATATTTATTAATATTTGGAGGATGATGATAATGAAACTGGATCTTTTTTAAACATTTTAAACCAAGCAGCAAACATGTAGCAAAGATGAAAGGCAAAATCTTTGGCTCCCTAAGATTACTGTTCACTTGTCACAGGGAAAAATTACAAAATTCCTAGCATTACCCCTGTTTATATTAGTTTGAATACAACTTTTCCTAATAGCATAAATTATCTTACTATATGGCCATACAGTGTTGATTGTAGAGAACCCTGGACTGAAGAGACATTATTAGTTTCCTTAGGACTTCCCTGATGGCTCAGAAGGTAAAGAATCTGCTTGCAATGTGGGAGACCCAGGTTTGATCCTGGGTTGGGAAGATCTCTTGGAGAAGGGAATGGCTACCCACTCCAGTATTTTTATCTGGAGAATTCCATGGACAGAGGACCCTAATGTACTTCAGTCCATGGGGTTATAAAGAGTCGGACATGACTGAGAAACTAACATTTTTACTTTCACACTTTTGTGTAGTTTATAGCATGTTTACTTTGTCTTATATTTCTTAAATATATTTCAATTCATATCATTTAATCAAAGGAGAGAGCAATAATTTTAACATTCAGAGTAAGTAGCGCTTATTAGAAGTTAAGTAAATTTCCCCATTGCAAAATCAAATTTGAATCAGATTCTACTAATACTTGACCATCTTTGAGATTTTCTTCACCATCGTACTTATGAAGAACAAGAAATTATATATTGCTGTAACATAATATACCATACAACAAACATAATGGGAGTGAGGTGGACGTTTGTATTTGGTTTGTAGCACTCACCATATATGTACAGTTGATTTTAACAAATCAGAATGAAGTACCATTGTGAATCAGTATCCCTGTTGAAAATGTAAATTGATTTTTAAAAAACGGAATACATGTTACTGATAGGGGTGGAGATACAAATTATTTCAAATCTAGACATGTATTAAAATACATGCAAAATAATAAGTTCATAGCGATACAGGCATAACTCAAGAAACAAGAAAAAAGTCAAACAAATAACCTAACTCTACACCTAAAGCAACTAGAAAAGGAAGAAATGAAGAACCCCAGGGTTAGTAGAAGGAAAGAAATCTTAAATATTAGGGCAGAAATAAATGCAAAAGAAACAAAAGAGACCATAGCAAAAATCAACAAAGCCAAAAGCTGGTTCTTTGGAAGAATAAATAAAATTGACAGACCATCAGCCAGACTCATCAAGAAACAAAGGGAGAAAAATCAAATCAATAAAATTAGAAATGAAAATGGAGAGATCACAACAGACAACACAGAAATACAAAGGATCATAAGAGACTACTATCAGCAAGTATATGCCAATAAAATGGACAATGTGGAAGAAATGGACAAATTCTTAGAAAAGTACAACTTTACAAAACTGGACCAGGAAGAAATAGAAAATCTTAACAGACCCATCAAAAGCACGGAAATTGAAACTGTAATCAAAAATCTTCCAGCAAACAAAAGGCCAGCTCCAGAAGGCTTCACAGCTGAATTCTACCAAAAATTTAGAGAAGAGCTAACACCTATCCTACTCAAACTCTTCCAGAAAATTGCAGAGGAAGGTAAACTTCCAAACTCATTCTATGAGGCCACCATCACCCTAATACCAAAACCTGACAAAGATCCCACAAAAAAAGAAAACTACAGGCCAATATCACTGATGAACATAGATGCAAAAATCTTTAATAAAATTCTAGTAATCAGAATCCAACAACACATTAAAAAGATCATACACCATGACCAAGTGGGCTTTATCCCAGGGATGCAAGGATTCTTCAATATCCACAAATCAATCAATGTAATACACTACATTAACAAATTGAAAAATAAAAACCACATGATTATCTCAATAGATGCAGAGAAAGCCTTTGACAAAATTCAACATCCATTTATGATAAAAACTCTCCAGAAAGCAGGAATAGAAGGAACATACCTCAACATAATCAAAGCTATATATGACAAA
Organism: Bubalus bubalis; assembly: GCF_019923935.1. Lineage (NCBI taxonomy): Eukaryota > Metazoa > Chordata > Mammalia > Artiodactyla > Bovidae > Bubalus > Bubalus bubalis. Next base: position 85,290,395 of record NC_059157.1, read on the forward strand.
CCCACAGCAAACATTATCCTCAATGGTGAAAAATTGAAAGCATTTCCTCTAAAGTCAGGAACAAGACAAGGGTGCCCACTTTCACCATCACTATTCAACATAGTTTTGGAAGTTTTGGCCACAGCAATCAGAGCAGAAAAAGAAATCAAAGGAATCCAAATTGGAAAAGAAGAAGTAAAGCTCTCACTGTTTGCAGATGACATGATCCTCTACATAGAAAACCCTAAAGACTCCACCAGAAAATTACTAGAACTAATCAATGACTATAGTAAAGTTGCAGGATATAAAATCAACACACAGAAATCCCTTGCATTCCTATACACTAATAATGAGAAAACAGAAAGAGAAATTAAGGAAACAATTCCATTCACCATTGCAACGGAAAGAATAAAATACTTAGGAATATATCTACCTAAAGAATCTAAAGACCTATATATAGAAAACTATAAAACACTGGTGAAAGAAATCAAAGAGGACACTAACAGATGGAGAAATATACCATGTTCATGGATTGGAAGAATCAATGTAGTGAAAATGAGTATACTACCCAAAGCAATCTATAGATTCAATGCAATCCCTATCAAGCTACCAACAGCATTCTTCACAGAGCTAGAACAAATAATTTCACAATTTGTATGGAAATACAAAAAACCTCGAATAGCCAAAGCGATCTTGAGAAAGAAGAATGGAACTGGAGGAATCAACCTACCTGACTTCAGGCTCTACTTCAAAGCCACAGTTATCAAGACAGTATGGTACTGGCACAAAGACAGAAATATAGATCAATGGAACAAAATAGAAAGCCCAGAGATAAATCCACGCACATATGGACACCTTATCTTCGACAAAGGAGGCAAGAATATACAATGGATTAAAGACAATCTCTTTAACAAGTGGTGCTGGGAACTCTGGTCAACCACTTGTAAAAGAATGAAACTAGAACACTTTCTAACACCATACACAAAAATAAACTCAAAATGGATTAAAGATCTAAATGTAAGACCAGAAACTATAAAACTCCTAGAGGAGAACATAGGCAAAACACTCTCTGACATACATCACAGCAGGATCCTCTATGACCCACCTCCCAGAATATTGGAAATAAAAGCAAAAATAAACAAATGGGACCTAATTAACCTTAAAAGCTTCTGCACATCAAAGGAAACTATTAGCAAGGTGAAAAGACAGCCTTCAGAATGGGAGAAGATAATAGCAAATGAAACAACTGACAAACAACTAATCTCAAGAATATACAAGCAACTCCTACAGCTCAACTCCAGAAAGATAACTGACCCAATCAAAAAATGGGCCAAAGAACTAAATAGACATTTCTCCAAAGAAGACATACAGATGGCTAACAAACACATGAAAAGATGCTCAACATCACTCATTATCAGAGAAATGCAAATCAAAACCACTATGAGGTACCATTTCACACCAGTCAGAATGGCTGCAATCCAAAAGTCTACAAGTAATAAATGCTGGAGAGGGTGTGGAGAAAAGGGAACCCTCTTACACTGTTGGTGGGAATGCAAACTAGTACAGCCACTATGGAGAACAGTGTGGAGATTCCTTAAAAAACTGGAAATAGAACTGCCTTATGATCCAGCAATCCCACTGCTGGGCATACACACTGAGAAAACCAGAAGGGAAAGAGACACGAGTACCCCAATGTTCATCGCAGCACTGTTTATAATAGCCAGGACATGGAAGCAACCTAGATGTCCATCAGCAGATGAATGGATAAGAAAGCTGTGGTACATATACACAATGGAGTATTATTCAGCCATTAAAAAGAATACATTTGAATCAGTTCTAATGAGGTGGATGAAACTGGAGCCTATTATACAGAGTGAAGTAAGCCAGAAAGAAAAACACCAATACAGTATACTAACGCATATATATGGAATTTAGAAAGATGGTAACAATAACCCTGTGTATGAGACAGCAAAAGAGACACTGATGTATAGAACAGTCTTATGGACTCTGTGGGAGAGGGAGAGGGTGGGAAGATTTGGGAGAATGGCATTGAAACATGTAAAATATCATGTATGAAATGAGTTGCCAGTCCAGGTTTGATGCACGATACTGGATGCTTGGGGCTGGTGCACTGGGACGACCCAGAGGGATGGAATGGGGAGGGAGGAGGGAAGAGGGTTCAGGATGGGGAACACATGTATACCTGTGGTGGACTCATTTTGATATTTGGCAAATCTAATACAGTTATGTAAAGTTTAAAAATAAAATAAAATTTAAAAAAAAATAAAATAAATTAAAAAAAAAAAAAATCCACAAATCAATCAATGTAATACACTACATTAACAAATTGAAAAATAAAAACCACATGATTATCTCAATAGATGCAGAGAAAGCCTTTGACAAAATTCAACATCCATTTATGATAAAAACTCTCCAGAAAGCAGGAATAGAAGGAACATACCTCAACATAATCAAAGCTATATATGACAAACCCACAGCAAACATTATCCTCAATGGTGAAAAATTGAAAGCGTTTCCTCTAAAGTCAGGAACAAGACAAGGGTGCCCACTTTCACCATCACTATTCAACATAGTTTTGGAAGTTTTGGCCACAGCAATCAGAGCAGAAAAAGAAGTAAAAGGAAACCAAATTGGAAAATAAGAAGTAAAACTCTGTTTGCAGATGACATGATCCTCTACATAGAAAACCCTAAAGACTGCACCAGAAAATTACTAGAACGAATCAATGAATATAGTAAAGTTGCAGGATATAAAACCAACACCCAGAAATCCCTTGCATTCCTATACACTAATAATGAGAAAATAGAAAGAGAAATTAAGGAAACAATTTCATTCACCATTGCAACAAAAAGAATAAAATACTTAGGAATATATCTACCTAAAGAAACAAAAGACCTATATATAGAAAACTATAAACACTGGTGAAAGAAATCAAAGCAGACACTAATAGATGGAGAAATGTACCATGTTCATGGATTGGAAGAATCAATATAGTGAAAATGAGTCTACTACCCAAAGCAATTTATAGATTCAATGCAATCCCTATCAAGCTACCAATGGTATTCTTCACAGAACTAGAACAAATAATTTCCCAATTTGTATGGAAATACAAAAAAAACCCTTGAATAGCCAAAGCAATCTTGAGAAAGAAGAATGGAACTGGAGGAATCAACCTACCTGACTTCAGGCTCTACTACAAAGCCACCGTCATCAAGACAGTATGGTACTGGCACAAAGACAGAAATATCAATCAATGGAACAAAATAGAAAGACCAGAGATAAATCCACGAACCTATGGACACCTTATCTTTGACAAAGGAGGCAAGAATATACAATGGATTAAAGACAATCTCTTTAACAAGTGGTGCTGGGAAAACTGGTCAACCACTCATAAAAGAATGAAACTAGAACACTTTCTAACACCATACACAAAAATAAACTCAAAATGGATTAAAGATCTAAATGTAAGACTAGAAACTATAAAACTCCTAGAGGAGAACATAGGCAAAACACTCTCTGACATACATCACAGAGGGATCCTCTATGACCCACCTCCCAGAATATTGGAAATAAAAGCAAAAATAACAAATGGGACCTAATTAAACTTAAAAGCTTCCGCACAACAAAAGAAACTATAAGCAAGGTGAAAAGACAGCCTTCAGAATGGGAGAACAGAATAGCAAATGAAGCAACTGACAAACAACTAATCTCGAGAATATACAAGCAACTCCTACAGCTCAACTCCAGAAAAATAAATGACCCAATCAAAAAATGGGCCAAAGAACTAAATAGACATTTCTCCAAAGAAGACATACAGATAGCTAACAAACATGAAAAGATGCTCAACATCACTCATTATCAGAGAAAAGCAAATGAAAACCACTATGAGGTACCATTTCACGCCAGTCAGAATGGCTGCGATCCAAAAGTCTACAAGCAATAAATGCTGGAGAGGATGTGGAGAAAAGGGAACCCTCTTACACTGTTGGTGGGAATGCAAACTAGTACAGCCACTATGGAGAACAGTGTGGAGATTCCTTAAAAAACTGGAAATAGAACTGCCTTATGACCCAGCAATCTCACTGCTGGGCATACATGCTGAGGAAACCAGAAGGGAAAGAGACACGTGTACCCCAGTGTTCATCGCAGCACTGTTTATAATAGCCATGACATGGAAGCAACCTAGATGTCCATCAGCAGATGAATGGATAAGAAAGCAGTGGTACATATACACAATGGAGTATTACTCAGCCATTAAAAAGAATACATTTGAATAAGTTCTAATGAGGTGGATGAAATTGAAGCCTATTATACAGAGTGAAGTAAGCCAGAAAGAAAAACACCAATACAGTATACTAACACATATATATGGAATTTAGAAAGATGGTAACAGTAACCCTGCATACGAGACAGCAAAAGAGACACTAATGTATAGAACAGTCTTTTGGACTCTGTGGGAGAGGGAGAGGGTGGGATGATTTGGGAGAATGGCATTGAAATATGTATAATATCATATATGAAACGAGTTGCCTTTCCAGGTTCAATGCACGATACTGGAAGCTTGGGGCTGGTGCAATGGGACGACCCAGAGGGATGGTATGGGGAGGGAGGAGGGAGGAGGGTTCAGAATGGGGAACATGTGTATACCTGTGGTGGATTCATGTTGATATATGGCAAAACCAATACAATATTGTAAAGTTAAAAAAAAAAAAAAGACATAATGGAAAAAGAAAAGAAAATGTTAAACTTATCTGACAAGGCCAAAAAAAAAAAAAAAAAAAACTTTTTATTTTACAGATTTCAGTAAAATAAAATATAATATATTTTATAATGTAGTTATTCATAAAGTAGGCATATCAAAGGAGAATTGATGCCAGACTATTCTCCACAGTAACCTGAGATAATTCACTAGGGACATTGTTCACCTAAAGTTCGATAAATGAGGAGTCTCTCAGGTAAACAAGGAGAGAGAGAGAATATCAGACCTAGAAAATGTGAGGAAAGATGGCATTATAAGAAGGAATTCAGTTTGTTTAACATAATAATAATAAAAAAAAAAACCTTGTAGTAGAATACATGTGAAGAGTACAGTGATACAAAATGAGGATGAACCATTTCCCTAAGGTAACCTGTGATTTCTACTAAAAAATCCACAACAGACTGGCTGAATCTTTTAACCCAAATGAACTGCAACTTGAAGATATTTTAGGCTAGTTGTTCGCAATTACTGGAGGTGAAGAGTCTTCCCTGATCTCCCTTACACATTCAAAAATTCAGGCTTTGTTTTCAGTGGATTAGGATCTAGTAATTGACAAACACTAGGATGCTAGAGCTGCTCTAATTATAGTGCAGATGGACTCCTACCTTGATATATAACATACGACATAGTGAATGAACTGAACTGGAACCTACTACACCTTTGATGGGAACGGGTTGGGTGATGGTGTTGGTGTTAACCACTGCAAAAGGAACCCAGGTTTGCTGATTTCCAGCCAGGAATCACCCAGGACCTGAGTTGCCACTGAACTACCTATGCACTCTTCTTCCTGAGCAATACTTATTTTCCTAGGCCTTAAATGACGCCTCAAACATATTCTTGGCCCCTGAGCCCTTTCTGTTTTCTTAAGATAAATCCCTTCACTATAAATAAGTGAAATGGCATACTCTTAGAAATAAAAAAAAAAAAAATTCATTTGGCAGAGTCTACACACTTGTATTTGAAGATAAGGTTTTCAAACCTCAACAACCTGACAGCATCTGCCTAGTCTGCGGTGATAACAGAAAGGCTTTTCTTGGATGATCCATCTCATTTCATCCTTGCACAGGCTTAGACATACAGAAGCCCATGTTCCCACTAGGTTATAATCACTTAGGAGATGCACATGCATAGACATTTTACCTTTCTGAAGCTCTGTCTCTCTGCTAATAATACCATCACAATAATACTTTTTTTTCCCCTTGCGAATTATAAAGATTACTGTGTTTAAAAATTGTTTCAAAATCACCAGGATATTTCCCTCCTTCTTAATCACTGCCTCACTGTTACTTTAGGTCAGGCAAATAACCTCCAGATCTGTGAGGAAGTAGAGCGCAGAGTCCTAGAGGGATAATTTAATAGAGGAAAGAGCAATTGTGAAGAGGTAGTGCAAAGACAGATTTCATATGCATGGAAAAGAACCATAGAGAAGGTATACTGTGAGCCTACAATTAAAGGCATACATTTCTTAACTATGAAAGATATCTGAAAGAGGTTCTTGTTGTCCTAATCACAGCTTCTGGATAAGAAGTGGAAGATGTGTCCTAGGAGGCCTCAAGGGGATCCCGCCAGCATTTTTGGTGGTTAGTGTCTCTAAACTTAGCATGTGTTGCTCCCACTCTAGCTAATCTGACCTCACTTCTTCACAAAACATTGAAGGTAACATTCCCTACTGGAAGCCTGTCTTGGTATTCCCAAACTGTGCTCTGTGCCACTCTTTTTCAGTTCTGTCTCTTAAGCATTATTCCATCATATTTCTAACCATGTTATATTGAAACCATCAATACATTTGTAAGTGATTTTCACAGAAAGAATAATTGTGGGAATAGTGTGTATTTTTCTTCGGCCTCTCGAAGCCCAGGAAACTGCCTGACTGCCTAGTTCATTGTAGGCTCTTTATGAAGTAAATGGAATTGAAATTAACTCCTCTATATTTTATATTTAAATTTGTCTTTAAGTCTCCCAATGTCAAGATCTTATTGTTGTAATTTAATCTTCAGCTGAATTAATACAAGTTGAATTTCTCCAATTCTTTTATTCATTTTTCTGGAGTTTATTTCCTTGCTAAAATATTGAAAAGCAGAGACATTACTTTGCCAACAAAGGTCCGTCTAGTCAAGGCTATGGATTTTCTAGTGGTCATGTATGGATGTGAGAGTTGTACTGTGAAGAAAGCTGAGTGCTGAAGAATTGATGCTTTTGAACTGTGGTGTTGGAGAAGACTCTTGAGCGTCCCTTGGAATGCAAGGAGATCCAACCAGTCCATTCTGAAGGAGATCAGCCCTGGGATTTCTTTGGAAGGACTGATGCTGAGGCTGAAACTCCAATACTTTGGCCATCTCATGCGAAGTGTTGACTCTTTGGAAAAGACCCTGATCCTGGGAGGGACTGGGGGCAGGAGGAAAAGGGGACGATGGAGGATGAGATGGCTGGATGGCATCACCAACTCGATGGACATGAGATTGAGTACACTCCGGGAGTTGGTGATGGACAGGGAGGCCTGGTGTGCTGCAATTCATGGGGTTGCAAAGAGTCAGACATGACTGAGCGACTGAACTGAACTGAACTGAAAGGAAATCAACCCTGAATATTCATTGGAAGGACAGGTGCTGAAGCTGAAGCTCCAATACTCAAGCCACCTGATGTGAAAAGCCGACTCACTAGAAAAGACATTGATGTATGTAAAGATTGAGGGCAGGAGAAGGGAGTGACAGAGGATGAGGTGGTTAGATGGCATCACCAACACAACTGACATTAGTTGTGGAGTTGTTCAAACTTGAGCAAAGTCCAGGAGATAATTAAGAACAGGGAATCCTGGCATAGTGCAGTTCATGGAATCACAAAGTTGGGCAAGAGACTGACTGAACAACACCACCAACCAATCCCCCTATTATCTGAAAATAATCACTGTAAAGGTTAAACAGCTACCTTTTTACTTTATAAGCCATCTTTTAATATACTGCTGCTAAGCTTCATATTAATTTTAAACTTGAAAGCTTTCAGCTCACAAACTCTTCTTACATTCACAGAAACTCTTACAAAATATTATTTATTGATTTGGAGGTTTTAATCTGACTATTTCTGGATTTTTACTTCCTTAATTGAAATATTCTTTCTTTTGCCCAAATCATTGCCTCTTTGCAGCCTTAACTCAAATCCTATATACAAGGGATTCTTCTTTAAGAAGGGCTTCCCAGATGCCTCAGTGGTAAAGAATCTGCTGCCAGTGCAAGAGACACAGGAGATTTGATCGAATCCCTGGGTCAGAAAGATCCACTAGAGAAGGAAATGTTTTTATTTCTATTTTTTTATCAGTTCTTGAGGGAGAGACTATGGTTGCCATATCAGACTCTGATTATGAATGATGGAGCCCTTGCCTTGTTAAGTAATAACTTTGTAGAAAGGGGACTGTCCTTCTATACACTAGAATCTAAAATGCTTTCTTCACTTTCCATCTTATTCTCTCTTTCATAATTCAATCAAATGTATTTTTATGATTACATATTTTGCTTCCCCTGTTTATTTACATATATACATACTACATAAAAACAATATCCCTCAATTTTAATTGGAATTTTTCAAAATTATATAATTTATTATTTTTTAATTTAAATTTATTTATTTTAATTAGAGGCTAATTACTTTACAATATTGTACTGGTTTTGCCATACATCAACATGAATCCGCCACAGGTGTTCCTAGTTCTGAACCCCCCTCCCACTTCCCTTCCCGTATCATCCCTCTGGGTCATCCCAATGCACCAGCCCCAAGCTTCCTGTATCCTGCATCGAACCTGGACTGGTGATTTGTTTCTTATATGATATTATACATGTTTCAATGCCATTCTCCCAAATCATCCCCTCCTCCCTCCCCCCCAGAGTCCAAAAGACTGTTCTATACATCTGTGTCTCTTTTACTGTCTTGCATACAGTGTTATGAGTCATTTAAATTTCTGATATCTTCTAGATATGATATATTGCTATTGTTATGTTATTATTACTTGTTAGTTACTAGTTACAAGTTTTTGCTAATCTTTAACTTCTCTTGGGAACATGAAAAATGTTATTTGATTATTCCTAAGACTAAAATATTTTGATAAGGTAATTTTCTCTTTCAAAAAAATGTAGTTTCTAATGTTTTATAATATACTATAGAAGATGTTATGGAAAGACTCAGACAAACATTTTGGACAACCAATATAAATTCCAAATTCAAATAAGAAGGGCTCAAGCCAATAAAAAATAATTAAAACTAAATATATGGATATATGTATGTATGTATATGAAAGTTGCTCAGTGGTGTCCAACTTTGTGACTCCATGGACTGTAGTCTGCTAGGCTCCTCTGTGCATGGAATTCTCCAGGCAGAATACTGGAGTGTGAAGCCTTTATAATCTCCAGGGGATCTTCCCAACCAGGGAGCAAACCCAGGTCTCCCGCGTTGCAGGCAGATTCTTTACTGTCTGAACCACAAGAGAAGCCCAATATGTATGTATAAAATATTTTTCTTATAACAGTATAATAAATAATTTTAAGATTTGGAGAAAATTTCTTTCAAAATTGGGTACTCCTTAAATTACAGTTTTCTTGTTTTAAATACAGTTTTAATCTAATACTGTAGGGGGAGTGTGTAATTTCCTCAGTTCTGTTCCATCACAACAAAAATTTGAATTGATGGACCAACGTTAAAGCCCTTGGACAGACCGTGAAACAGCTCTCAGACAGATCAGTGTTACAGCTCCGTGTTACAGCTCAGTTTTATTTAGAAAATAAGGGAAAATGCACACTCGAGGCATGATGGCATGCTGACCCAAAAGACATGAAGAGAGAGAGACCCCAGCCCTTAAGCTTCTCTTTTTATATGTTTTTTTTCTCCTCCTGCTGGGCCTGCCCTATGTAAATTTGGCTAGCCAGGAGTGCTGTTTGTTTTACCTGAGGTCCTCACTCCAGTCTTCAGACCTTCCTTTGTTCTATTTTCATGGGCTTTTCCCTTCCTTGTCTTTTAGCCACCGCCATTCTGGACTCCTTTTTCCTATTCTAACTACCTAACAATGTTATCAAATTTATACTGTACATCTTGAGAAGAATCCTTACTTAGTAGAGTCCCTTGGGGAATTTGTTGTACTGCTTAGATAAGAACTATTTAAGATTAACATTTCAATTCTTTGACAGCAAATGGGAGCATCAAAAATGCTTTAAGAGCTCTAAAACCACTTACCATCTTAAATAGTTTGAAATAGCCTTTACTTTATATATACTATTAATTTGATTAACAAATAATTTCCTTATAGAGCTCATAGAGATATATGGCAGCCTGAAACAAGGCTGCAAAATCTAAATTATACCAATGCAATGTGATGAATGTTCAAACTACCACAAAAAGCACTCATCTCACACACTAGCAAAGTAATGCTCAAAATTCTCCAAGATATGCTCCAACAGTATGTGAGCTGAGAACTTAAAGATGTTTAAGCTAGATTTAGAAAAGGCAGAGGAAGTAGAGATCAAATTTCCAACATCACTGGATCATCGAAAAAGCAAGAGAGTTCCAGAAAGTCATCTACTTCTGGTTCATTGACTATGCCAAAGCCTTTGACTGTGTGAATCACAATAAACTGCAGAAAATTCTGAAAGAGATGGGAATACCAGACCACCTTACTCGCCTCCTGAGAAATCTGTATGCAGGTTAGAACCAGACATGGAACAGCAGAATGGTTCCAAATTGGGAAAGGAGTACATTAAGTTTGTATATTGTCACCTTGCTTATTTAACTTATATGCAGAGTACATCATGTGAAATACTGGACTGGATGAACACAAGCTGGAATCAAGATTGCAGGGAGAAATATCGATAACCTTAGATATACAGATGAAACCACCCTTATGGCAGAAAGCAAAGAGGAACTAAACAGCCTCTTGATGAAAGTGAAAGAGGAGAGGGGAAAAGCTGGCTTAAAACTCAACATTCAAAAAACGAAGATCATGGCATCCAGTCTCATCACCTCATGGATAATAGATGGAAGAACAATGGAAACAGTGACAGACTTTATTTTCTTGGGCTCCAAAATCACTGCAGATGGTGACTACAGTCATGAAATTAAAAGACACTTGCTCCTTGGAAGAAAAGCTATGATAAAGCTACTCAGTTATTAAAAAGCAGAGACATTACTTGGTCTACAAAGTTCCATTTAGTCAAAGCTATGGTTTTTCCAGTAGTAATGTATGGATGTGAGAGCTGGACCATAAAGAAAGCTGAAAGTGAAAGTCACTTGGTAGTGTCTGACTCTTTGCAATCCAATGAACTATACAGTCTATGGAATTTTCCAGGCCAGAATACTGGAGTGGGTAGCCATTCCCTTCTCCAGGGGATCTTCCCAACCCAGGAATCAAACCCAGGTATCTGACATTGCAGGTGGATTCTTTACCATCTGAGCCAGCAAGGAAGCTGAAGGAAAGCTGAGTGCCAAAGAACCGATGCTTTTAAATTGTGGTGTTGGAGAAGACTCTTCAGAGTCCCTTTGACTTCAAGATCAAACCAGTCAATCCTAAAGGAAATCAACTCTGAATATTCTTTGGAAGGACTGATGATGAAGCTGAAGCTCCAGTATTTTGGCCACCTGATGAGAAGAACAGACTGAAGACCCTAATGCTGGGAAAGATTGAATAAGGGATGAGAAGGGGATGACAGAGGATGAGATGGTTGGATGGCATCATGGACTAGATTGACATGAGTTTTAATAAGCTCCAGGAGTTGGTGATAAACAGGGAAGCCTGGCATGCTGTGGTCCATGGGGTCGCAAAGACCCTCACACGACTGAGCAACTGAACTAAACTGAACATCATCATTTGTTTCACCTTATTCATCTTTCAGATTATCTGGGATTACCATATTCACATACATTTTTTAGAGAGTATCTAAATTTCTTTTCTCTGTTATCATGACTGCGCTGTAGAATACTATAGGCACACTTGACCTCTATTAAATTTATACTCACCAGCTTTATTCTGGTCCAGATCCTTGAATATCTTCCTAATGAACTCCCCAATAACCTCCCCCCGGAAGAGTTTCTATTTCACTGAGTTCCAATTACTATAGTTTTCCACCCCACTACAGCCCATGACAGCAGAGAACTTCTCTCATTTCTGAGAAGTGCTATATCATATAACACGCATTTGCCCTCTTTCTACCTCCATCAGCTCTTTATTTATACCTGTAGTCTAGTCTCCATTAGATTCTTACATAAAAATCTTTATTAATACTTATCCTCTAAAGTTAACCACTCACTAAAATGAATCCCTATGCTATTGACATCATCTCTTCCTTAAAGACCTTGATCTTGTATTTATGCCTCCCTTTCCAGCATCATTAATCTTAATATCCTTCCAGTCAAGCTCCTCTACTGTCTTATATATTACAGCCCATGCTATGTTTTAAACATTGTTTTCATCATGTCCCTCCTTTTTCAAACCCTCCAAACACTGTTTTTTTCAATAGACTTCACTTTTTAAAGACTTTATTTTCATTCCTTCCTATTAATTCAACTGTGCATTCATCATCTCTCCAAAACATAATATTCTCCACTGTATTCAAGCTGCTGTTTACAGTGATTAAAGCCCACTGCATTCATACTAATTAACATATAATGGGAATTCAGTACATGGTTGGAAAGTAGATATAGTCAAGTTTGTTCCTGCACCATAAATTCAGATTAGTTCTCACATCTGAATTGGCATTTTATTATCCCTTAGGCTATCAGATTCTTAACTGTTTTTGAGCCAAACTTTAAATCTCCTTCCATTGTGAAGCATTCTTTTAATATTCGTTTTAATTCATATACTTTTAACTGAATATTTTAGTGAGCATTGGATATGTCAAACAATTTTATATTTGTTAAGGTTTGGTTACAGGTAACAAAAACTCACCAACTATTTTAAGCAGAAAAAAAAAATATGAAAGGAACATATGTGGTTATAAATTGTTAGAAGTTTAGAGCAGCAGACTTTCTATTGATTGGGCATCCAGGAATGATGTATCAGAAAATATCACTAAATTGAAAGGTTAAGGAGTCTGCCACAATCAAGGAGAACCACTGCTGGTAGAAGAATCACTTGATGATAGAGGAACTCTTTACCTGCAATGTAAGTATGAGTATGATTCTATCACAGTTATTGGGTCTACATATAGAATGTGCCTGTTAGGTCCAAACAAAATTGAAGCTAGCATCACAACATTCAGGCATAGATGTTGACCTTGACTAATATTACCAAAGAAAATCAAATACCTCCATGATGCTGCTTGTCAAGGTGCAGTATTTGCCTTACTGTCAACTTCTAAAACATGTATGAGTTCATCCAACTGACTGAGCTCTAATAACGCATGAAATGCTAGTTACAAGAAATTCTGAGGAATTGAATTTTTCAGTTTTCAGCCTTTGCAGTATAGCATGAGGAGGGATGAACACTGTGTATCAAATAATTCTATGTTCTACAAAGGATTGTGTTTCATAACTTTGTTATTGTTTGATACAAGATATTCATATCTTCCCAAATATATAATAACTATATAACCACTTGATAATGGCTAATTGGGATGGAATTATTGTAGAAGAAGAAAATATGTTAAATCAAAGACTATTTAGGTCTAGTCATACTTTTGTTCTCATTATGCTTATTTTGTTTGTTTAATGATGAAAGCAGTCACTTAGCTTCGTTTGGTCACATTTAATTTGAGATTTTATGAATGCTATCTTGAACACTCTCCTGATTTACTATTCTATAATTTTAAGACTGATTGAACAATATCCTGTTCAAGTAGCCAGCCCCTCTGCTTGATAGGGGAAAATTGTGTTTGAGTATTAAATGTGTATTGTGTGTTTCACATCAAAGGATACTGAAGGAGAGATTTGAGAGACATAGAACTTGACATTTTTATTTTTCTCTGAAGAGTGGTTGAATGGACATACTTTTATTCTTTTGGATGATAGGTAGACAATTGAAGTGCCTTGTCTCACTGCTGTTTTAATGACTTTAACAAGTAATGTGGAGCACTCACAATAAAAACTGTGTCTCTAAGTCCAATTCTATATGACTTAGAGAAGGTCAATACCATTCTGAACTTTCCCCAATACAAAATAATACTCTCTTGACTTGCTGTTTTACAGTATGCTCTCAACCATTGATCCATCACTTAGAATGATGGATATTCCCTATCTTTTCTATCACTGGCAGCTAGTCCTTAAACAGATGGGACTGCAATCACTCCCTGTGAATGGTCTCCCTAAATAATTACCTGTCGACTGAGTGTGACTAGATTTGGAAACTGATGCCTATATTATTGCACAATAAGATAGTTTGGCTTGAGTGTTATGGTAATTCTAAGAATAAACTTGGCAATAAAAAGAACCACATTTTAAGTGTCAGTTTCTAGTATGCATCTTTTCTGATTTCATCTGGAATGGTATAATTGGAAATGCTTTCTTGTATCAATCCTAAATTAACTCCACTTTCAGACTGTCTAAAGAAGCAAACAGGGATTCTCTATTGCATATACTAATTACATCCTTCAACTCACAGAAAACAGTCAAACTTAACTGTCAACAAAGATGCTTAAAATAAAATCTTGCAAGCAAATTTTTACAAAAATACAAATTTTAATGAAGGTTCTTATCAAAATTCTCACATATATACTCAAGCTTTCTTTTGTGAAATTATTAATGGGGGTTAAAGATATTTAATAAGCCTCTCATTGATGCCAAATTATAGAGGATAAATAAAATTTGTAAATATGCTAAAATTCAAACATATGTATAGCACAGGTTCAAAAATATAGGCCACAATTTGTCAGAATTTCCGTGTAAAATTGGAAATACGATATAACAAAAATATTCATTGAAATATATCTTATATATGTGGGTTTGATCCCTGGAACAGGAAGATCCCTTGGAGAAGAAAACAGCAACCCACTCCAGTATTCTTGCCTGGGAAATTCCATGGACAGAAAATCCTGGCAGGCTACAGTCCATAGTGTCACAAAAGAGTCTGACACAATTAGTGACTACAACAACAACAATATCTTATATCTCATGTCTAATTTAGGGCTAAAGAAAACATTGTTTCTCAAATTTTGAATCAGTTGACCTTTGATATTATTTTTTAAAAGTGTTTTGTATCCCATACACAATTGTTTTCTAGCTCAACTGACATTATTCCCTTTTGCAAAACATGTTTCTATGTTTGTTTTGTTTTTAACTTTTATTACAGTAGAGTTGCTTTAAAACATTGTGTCAGTTTCTACTGTACAGCAAAGTAAACTGGCTATATGTATACATATATCCCTTCCTTTTTGGATTCCCTTCCTATTTAGGTCACTACAGAACATCGAGTAGAGTTCCCTGTGCTATACAGTATGTTATTAGTCAGCTATTTTATGGGATTTCCAGGTGACACAGTGGGAAAGAACTTGCTTGCCATTGCAGGAGATTTAGGTTTGATCCCTGGATCAGGACTATTCCCTGGAGTAGGAAATGGCAACCTGCTTTAACATTCTTGCCTGGGAAAATCCCATGGAAATAGGAGACTAGTAGTCTACAGTCCCAGGGGTCACAAGAGTGGAACATGACTGAGTGACTGAACACATACACACATCTATTTTATACATCGTATCAATAGTGATGGTGTTTTTCAGTCGCTCAGTGGTGTCCAACTCTTGGCAACACCATGGACTGAAGCATGTCAGGCTTCCCTGTCCTTTGCTATCTCTCAAAGCTTGCTCAAACTTATATCCATTGAGTTGATGATGTCATGCAACCATCTCATCCATTGTCATCCCTTTCTCCTCATACCCTTAATCTTTCCCAGCATCTTGGTATTTTCCAATGAGTTGGCTCTTCGTGTCAGGTAGCCAAAGTATTGGAGCTCCAGTTTCAGCATCAGTCCTTCCAATGAATATTCAGGATTGATTTCCTTTAGGATAGACTGGTTTGATCTCCTTGCTGCCTGAGTATCAATAGTGTATATACATCAATCTCTCAATTCATCTCCCCCTTTTCCCTATTGGCACCCATATATTTGTTCTCTCATAATTTTCTGAAGTTGTCTAGTGCA
This sequence comes from Bubalus bubalis, assembly GCF_019923935.1. Classification (NCBI taxonomy): domain Eukaryota; kingdom Metazoa; phylum Chordata; class Mammalia; order Artiodactyla; family Bovidae; genus Bubalus; species Bubalus bubalis. The sequence continues at coordinate 85,306,252 of NC_059157.1, forward strand.
AGTGTGAAAGTGAAAATGAAAGTCTTTCAGTTGTGGCTGACTCTTTGTGACCCCATGGACTATATAGTCCATGGAATTCTCCAGGCTACAATACTGGAGTTGGTAGCCTTTCCCTTCTCCAGGGGATCTTCCCAATCCAGGAATCAAACAGGGGTCTCTTGCACTGCAGGCAGATTCTTTAGTGACTGAGCTATCAGGGAAGCCCTGAAGCTGTCTATAACTGATATAACTTAACCTCTTCTCCATCTAAAAGTGATTTTCTATTTTATGCCAATTCTGTAAGCTGTTTTATAGCTGGTCCACCTTACAATGTTTAACTCTGTTAAAGAATCATTAAAATTTTTCTATGAGACATTTAGTTCTAATTTTACACAAATAATTTGACCTATTCTTTTTTGATGGCTGAGAGAAAGCTTACCAAATTTATTATATACTTGTTTAAAGTATCTCAGTATTTTTCACTTTATTTTATTTAATTTTCACCCAACAAACAAAATGCTTTCTTATTTTGTTCTGCCACAGCAAATAAGGCAGTTTCCATTATTCATGAAATGTGCAAATATCTTGTTCATGTATCTTTTCCTTTAATGTTCTGACTGTAGCACTAACTTCTATATCCCTATTCAATTCTGTGTCAGAAGTTTGTTTTAAAGTTACAAATCTGACTACAAGGGAAAAATAACTTACTTAACATTTTAATTAAATCAGTATACTAAATACTTGGAAGATAATCAGTATTTATAAATATAATATTAAATCTGTAACAATTTAAGTATGTATCACCAAATCTATGCTTGTCTACATGAATTATTCATATAAACACATTAACATGTTAAATAAGTATATTTAAAAAATAATTCAAATAGAAGCAAAACAATGATACTTACTATAGCAGTGTTTGGTTGACAAACATTACAATAAAACCATCTGGGTGATAGTCACTCAATTGTGTTCAATTCTTTGTGACTCATGGACTGTAGCCTGCCAGACTCTCCTGTACATGAAATTCTCCAAGCAAGAGTACTGGAGTGGGTAGCCATTTCCTTCTCTAGAAGATCTTCCTAACCCAGGGATAAAACCCAGGTCTTCATTCCAGACAGATTCTTTACTGTCTGAGCCACCAGGAATGCAATGATTAAAGTGAAATGTAGTCATACCAAAACAATAAATTCATGTTTAATGAAAAAACTTTTATAAAATATCAGGCTTCAAATTTAAATTAAATTAATTACAATAAAATAAAATAAAAAATTATATTCCTCAGTCACACTAGTGGCATTTCTAGTGCTCACTGTTCACATGTACCTAGCAGCTATTGCATTAGACAACACAATCTTAGACTAATAGATTAATTCAAGTAGATTTGAAAGATATTTTATAAATTAATAAAATAAAGATATTATTACTCTACTCACTACAGTCACTCTTTTAATTCATTTTTATTGTTTCATAAATATAACTATTTTCAGACTTCTGATAGGAGGATGATAATCTTTACTTTACTTAGTCATCTTCAAAGGTCTAAAGTATACATTGTTATTGAGTTCTAAAATGTATTGATAAGAAGCATTAAAATGTGCAGAAGGAGAAAAAAGTCTCTGGGGGAGAAGTCATGATGGCAGAGTAAGAGGATATGTAGCTCAAATGCCCTTACAAATACATCAAAAATTATATCTACATGTGAAACAATTCTCTCACAGAAAACCAACTGGAAACTGGCAGGAACAACCAAAGCTACAAGGAAGATCCACACATACTGGGGTGGAACAGAAAAATAACAAAAAAATGGGAGACATTAGAATGGGCCAGTGGCTCTGGGAGGGATCTAAGAAGTAGGGAGTATCCACACTGGTAGTTCCTTGCTCTGCAGAAACCCTCTCACCCCCAGCTTGCTGGGATATCTGGGCCCTTGACTCTGTTTTTGAGGAGTGTTCACCTGCCAACTTGCTAGTAATCAGGGCGGAGAGAGACCAACACTGACAGTGACAACTGCCACCTGACTGTACTTCACAGCCAGAAATGCAAGTTGAATAAGGTTGCAAGCTGGGAGAGGATTGGTTATACCTACATGGAGACAGGTAGAAGGCTTAGATCTGGGCTGCCATTGTTAATGTGCTGAAGTTGAGCCACAGGTCCACCACTGGAGCCCCATTATCAGCACAGCACACACTGGGATGTGTGTTCACCAGCAGGGCACCACTGCGAGTGTACTCACAGCAGGATATGACTCCTATGGCAGAAGACTTTGTGAGCATGCACATGACAGGGACAGGCTGATAACTGAGCCTATTATCCTTCCCTGCAGCAGTGGATTTTGTTGGCACATATACAAAGTGACAGGTGGCATCATAGAATTGCACATCCCTGATGCTAGACAGCCCTTGGGGAGGAGTACACAGTGGTTCCTCACTTGATGGGAATGCTCCAGTACATCTGCCTCACATAGCAGCTTAAAGCTGGATTTAGAGCAAACGTACATGGGGAGAGGCCTTACATAGAGGCACCTGTCCCAGGCAGGTCCCAGGTCAACATCCAGGTAGTCCCTGGTCATCAAAACACGATTCAAACCCCTATCGAGGTGATAACAGCCAAGACACTCCGAGGAAAGACATGACAGGCATACATATGAAAAGCAGCCCTTACACCAAAAGTATTGGACTCACACTGTCTACACAGTGACATTACCAAAAAATAACACCCCTTCAAGTCCACAGAGAAAACTGTTTTTTTCTAAATTCATAGAGATGGAAAAGGTAAATAACATGAAAAAGGAGAGAAACTACTCTCAATGAAAAGAACAGACAAATTCCTTGAAAGAACATATAATGAGACATCACCAGACTAATAGCACCCAAGTTCAAAAAGGAGGTAATACAAACGCTAAAGTTATTAAGAAAGATTATCAATAGGAATACAGATCACTGTAACAAGGAACTAATAACTATAAAGAGGAACCAGTCAAAATTAAGCAAATCAATTCCTGAGATATAAGCCAGTCAAGAGGCAACTAATAGCATAATAAATAATACAAAAGAACAAATACATGATCTGGAAGATAGAATAATGGAAATCATTCAATCAGAACAGCAGAACAAAAGAGGAATGGAAAAAGAAAACAAAATAGAAAACCTATGGGATAATATAAAATGTGTCAATCTATACATAATAGAGGGGCTTCCCTGGTGTCTCAGACGGTAAAGAGTCTGCCTGCAATGCAGGAGATACAGGTTCAATCCCTGGGTCAGGAAGATCCCTTGGAGAGGGGAATAGCAACCCACGTCAGTGTTCCTGCTGGAGAATTCCATGGACAGCAAAGGCTGGCAGGGTATTCTCCATGGAGTTGCAAATAGTCAGACATGACTGAGAGACTTTCACTCGCTCACTCATACATAATAGGGAATCCAGAAGGAGAAGAGAGAAAGAAGGGGATCGAAAATGTATTTGAAGTAATCATAGCTGAAACATTTCCCAAATCCAAAGAAAGAAACAGATTCAGGTACAGGAAGCAGAGAGGGTCTCAAATAAAATGAACTCATACAGAGCCACAACAGTAATTAAACTGTGCTAACTTAAATGGCACAATTAAAATGGCAAAAGATAGATAAAGAAGATTCTAAAGGTAGCAAGAGAAAAACAAAGAGTTAATTACAAGGAAATCCCCACAAGTCTATCAACTGATTTCTCTGCAGAAACTGTGTAAGGCAGAAGGAAATGACAAGATATATTCAAAGTACTGAAAGGGAAAAACCTGCAACGTATGATTCTCTACCCATCAAGATCATCATTTAGAATAGAAGGAGAAATAAAGAATTTCTTAGACAAAACAAAACCAAAAAGACTATATCACTAAATCTAACCTAAAAGAAATATTGAAATATTTTCTATAAATAGAAAATAAGCAAGAAACTGTAGGCAAGGACTGAAGATCACTTAGATAAGTGAATATGAAGGTACAGAAGATCACAAAATAAAAAGACTGGTGATCACTTAAAAGAGCCAGGGTATGATTGAAATACAATCATAGAAATACGTATATTACAATATATAAAATAGATGACCAGTGCAAGTTTGATGAATGAAACAGAGCACTAAAAGCCGGTGCTCTGGGACAACAGAGAAGGATGGGGTGAGGAGGGAGGAGGGTGGGGGTACACAGGTGCACCCATGGCTATTTCATGTCAATGTATGGTAAAAGACACCACGATATTGTAAAGTAATTATCCTCCAATTAAAATAAATAAATTAATTAAAAAATAAAAAAGTTTGCAAAAGTGATTATCAGTTCAGTTCAGCTTGGTCACTCAGTCGTGTCTGACTCTATGCAACCCCATGGACTGCAGTATGCCAGCCTTCCTTGTTTATCACCAACTCCCAGAGCCTACTCAAACTTATGTCCATTGAGTCGGTGATGTCATCCAACTATCTCATCCTCTGTGGTCCCCCTCTCTTCCCACCGTCAAACTTTTCCAGCATCAGTGTCTTTTCCAATAAGTCAGTTCTTCACATCAGGTGGCCAAAGAATTGGAGTTTCAGCTTCAGCTTCAGTCCTTCCAATGAATATTCAGGACTGGTTTCCTTTAGGGTGGACAGGTTGGATCTCCTTGCAGTCCAAGGAACTCTCAAGAGTCTTATCCATCATCACAGTTCAAAAAGCATCAATTCTTTGTTGCTCAGCTTTCTTTATAGCACAACTCTCACATCCATACATGACTACTGGAAAAAACATAGCTTTGAATAGATGGACCATTATTGGTAAAGTAATGCCACTGCTTTTTAATATGCTGTCTAGGTTGGTCATAACTTTTCTTCCAAGGAGCAAATGTCTTAATTTCATGGCTGCAGTCACCATCTGCAGTGATTTTGGAGCCCCCAGAATTAAAGTCTGTCACTGTTTCCATTGTTTCCCCATCTATTTGCCATGAAGTGATGGGACCAGATGCCATGATCTTAGTTTTCTGAATGTTGAGTTTTAAGCCAACTTTTTCACTCTCCTCTTTTACTTTCATCAAGAGGCTCTCTAGTTCTTCTTTGCTTTCTGATGGAATGATCTCTCTTCATTTCAAGGCAAACCATTCACTATGACAGTAATCCAAGCCTATGCCCTGACCAGTAATGCTGAAGAAGCTGAAGTTGAATGGTTCTATGAAGACCTACAAGACCTTCTAGAACTAACACCTAAAAAAGATGTCCCCTTCATTATAGGGGATTGGAATGCAACAGTAGGAAGTCAAGAAACACCTGGAGTAACAGATAAGTTTGGCCTTGGAGTACAAAACGAAGAAGGTCAAAGGTTAACAGAATTTTGCCAAGAAAATGCACTGGTCATAGTAAACACCCTCTTCCAACAACACAAGAGAAGATTCTACACATGGACATCACCAGATGGTCAACACCGAAATCAGATTGATGACATTATTTGCAGCCAAAGATGGAGAAGCTCTATACAGTCAGCAAAAACAAGACTGGGAGCTGACTGTGGCTCAGATCATGAACTTCTTATTGCCAAATTCAGACTTAAATTGAAGAAAGTAAGGAAAACCACTAGACTATTCAGAAATGACCAAAATCAAATCCCTTATGATTATACAGTACAAGTGACCAATAGATTCATGGGATTAGATCTTATAGACAGAGTGCCTGAGCTATGGATGGATGTTTGTGACATTGTATAGAACGCAGGGATCAACACTATTCCCAAGAAAAAGAAATGCAAAAAAAGGCAAAATGGTTGCCTCAGGAGGCCTTAGAAATAGTTAAGAAAAGAAGAGAAGCTAAAGGCAAAAGAGAAGGAAAGATACAAGCATCTGAATGCACAGTTCCAAAGAAAATCAAGGAGATAAGAAAGCCTTCTGTGGATTCATTTTGATATTTGGCAAAACTAATATAATTATGTAAAGTTTAAAAATAAAATAAAATAAAATAAAATAAAATTTAACATCAAAAAAAAAAAAAAAAAAAGAAAGAAAAGAAAGCCTTCCTCAGTGATCAATGCAAAGAATTAGAGGAAAACAACAGAATGGGAAAGACTATAGATCTCTTTGAAAAAATTAGAGACACCAAGGGAATATTTCATGCAAAGATGAGCCCAATCAAGTACAAAAATGGTATGAACCTAACAGAAGAAGATATTAAGAAGGAATGGAAAGAATACACAGAAGCACTATACAGAAAAGATCTTCATGACTTAGATAATGCTGATGTTGTGATCAGGCACCTAGAGCCAGACATCCTGGAATGAGAAGTAATTGGATCTTATGAAGCATCACAAAACTAATTGAGGTGATTGAATTCCAGTTGAGCTATTTCAAATCCTAAAAGATGATGCTGTGAAAGTGCTGCACTTAATAGGCCAGCAAATCTGGAAAACTCAGCCATGGCCACAGGATTGGGAAAGGTTAGTTTTCCTTCCAAACCCATAGAATGTTTCAACTACCACACAATTACACTCATCTCACATGCTAGTAAAGAAACCTTAAAAATTCTCCAAGCCAGGGTTCAACAGTATGTGAACCATGAACTTCCAGATATTCAAACTAGATTTAGAAAAGGCAGAGGAACTGGAGATCAAATTGCCAGCATCCAATTGAATGCTGGATCATTGAAAAAGCAAGAGAGTTCCAGAAATACATCTACTTTTGCTTTATTGACTATGCCAAAGCCTTAGTGTGCATCACAACAAACTGTGGAAAATTCAAGAGATGGGACTAGCAGACCACCTGACCTGCCTCCTGAGAAAGTTATGCAGGTCAAGAAGCAACAGTTAGAACGGGATATGGAACAACAGACTGTTTCCAAATTGGGACAGGAATATGTCAAGGCTGTATATTGTTGCCCTGGTTATTTAACTTATATGCAGATTGCATGATGCAAAGTGCCAGGCTGGATGAAGCACAAGCTGGAATCAAGACTGCAGGAAGAAAAAGTGATTAAGACTGCAATTAATAACAAAAAGTTAAATATGAAGATATAAAATAGGATATTAAAATAACAGAATGTTGCAGAGAACAGTAAGAAATATAGGCTTTTAGAATGTATTTAAACTTATATAAGTCTAAAGCAAGTAGATAGAGTTATGGTCTAATATAATTGAAAACCAGGCTAATCACAAATATATACGCACACACTATATGTATATTTAAAAAAAAAAAAAGAAAGTAACTCAAGCATAATGCAAAATAAAACCATAAAACAAAAACAAGAGGAAAAACAAAAGGAAGACGTTAACAAAGGAGAACTAAAAAGCAGCTGGAAAACAAGGTTTAAGATGGCAATGACTACATGCCTATCAAATGCCAGTATCAAAACATATAAAATAGTTGATTGGATTTTAAAAAAAAGAACCTACAAAATTCTCCCTAGAAGAGATTCACTTTAGGATGAAAAACATGCATAGATTGAAATTGAAGGGAGGGTTAAAAATTTTTCATAAAAATATGAATGACAATAAGAAAGAGTAGCAATGTCCAAATTAGACAAATGGACTTTAAGACAGAGTCCATAAAGAAAGACAATAAAAGTCACTATACAATAATAGAGATTAAAACAAGAAAGGATATTACACTCTTTGACGTATATGTACCTAAAATGTTGTTGTTGTTCTCTTTCTAAGTCATGTCTCTTTTTGACCTCATGGACTACAGCACATCAGACTTCTCTGTCATTCATATCTCCCAGAGTTCGCTCAAATTCGTGTCCATTGAATCAGTGGTGCTATCTAACCATCTCATCCTCTGTCTCCCTCTTCTCCTTTTGCCTTCAGTCTTACCCAGCATCAAGGTCATTTCCAATGAGTTGTCTCTTTGAATGAGATGGTCAAAGTATTGGAACTTTATAAATATTCAGACCTTCCAATAGTATTCAGGGTTGATTTCCTTTAGGATTGAGTGGTTTGATTCCTTTGCTGTCCAAGGGGCTCTCCAGAATTTTCTGCAGCACCATAATTCAAAAGCATCAATTTTTCAGTACTCAACCTTCTCTATGGTCCAACTATCACATCCATACACGACTACTGAAAAAACCATAGTTGGACTGTGTGAACTTTTGTTGGCAAAGTGATGTCTTAGCTACAGTAACACCTAATTATACAAAGCAAATGCTAACAGATGTAAAAGAAGAAACTGACAAGAATCCAAATATCATAGGAGACCTTAATACCTTAACAGTATCTATGGACAGATCATCTAGACAGAAAATGAATGGGTCAACAGAGATACTAAATGTCACAATAGAATAGTCAGACTTAATTTACAAGTACAGGTCTCCACATTCAAAAAACCTAAATGCACATTCCATTTGAGAACACATGGAATAGTCTCTAGAATTGACTATATACTAGGACACTGTACAAGTCTCAGCAGATTTAAGAGGACAGAAATTATTTCAAGCATCTTTCTTGACCAAAATGGAAATGATACTAGAAATCAAGCCCAGAGGAAAAATGGGGGGTGGGGGTGGGGGTGGGGGTGGTAATTGATCCCATGGAGACTAAATAACATACTACTTAAAAAAAAAAAAAAAAAACCCTCAGTGGGTCAATGATGACATCAAAGAGGAAATCAGTAAGTACCTTGAGACAGAGGATACAAGAATATAACCTTACAAAATCTACAGGATGTAGCAAAAGCAGTTCTAAGAGGGAGGTTCATATCAAAATGTCTTCCTCAAGAAATAAGAAAAAAATCTCAAGTAAACAACCTAACTGGCCACCTAAAAGAATTAGAAAAATAAGGACAAACAAAATCCAAAGTCAGAGAATGTTGGAAATAATAAAGATCAGAGAGGAAATAAATAATATAGAAATAAAAAATAGAAAAGTACAGTAAAACCAAGAGCTATTTTTTGAAAAGACAAAAGTAAAATTGGCATACCTTTAGCCAGGCTCAGCAGGAAGAAAAGAGAAACAAAATAAATAAAAGAAGAGAAATAATAATCAATACTGCAAAAATTTTTAAAAAAATAAAAAAAAATACTACAAACAGTTGCATGTTAGCAAATTGGACAATCTAATTTTTAGAAATATACAGTCTGCCAAAATTGAGTCAATAAGAAATAGACAATTTGAACAGATTTATCACTAGAAGTGAAATAGAATGTAGTTTATAAAATGCCCTACAAACAAAAGTCCAGGATCAAAGGGCTTCACTAGGGAAATCTACAAAATATATAAAGAAGAACTTGTACCTATCATTCTGAAACTATGCCAAAAGCTTGAAAAGAAGTAAACACTTCCAAATCCATTATATGAAGACACCATCACCCTGACAGCAAAATTAGACAATGACACTACAAACAGTGGAAATAACAGGCTAATATCATTGATGAATATGGATGCAAAACTCTCTAAAAAGTATTAGCAAACCAAATCCAACAATACATAAAAAGAATCCTATGCCATGATCAAGTTGGATTCATCCCAGTGTCTCAAAGATGGTTCAAAATACACAAATCAATCAATGGGACACACCAAGTTGTGTTATTCCACATAATAGATGTGGAAAAAGTATTTGATAAGATTCAACATCCATTCATGATAAAAAGAAGAAATACACATTGCCAATAGGCACATGAAAAGATGTTCCATATTGCTAGTTATAGACAAATGCAAATCAAAATCATACTGACCCATCACCTCACACTGGTCAGAATGACTATCATTAAAGAGTCAGTAAATAATAAATCCTGGGGAAAGTGTGAGGAAAAGGGAGCCCTATTATATTGTGGTGGGGTGATAGATTGTTTCAACTCCTATGTAAAACATTATGGAGAAGCCCTAAAAACTAGAAATTGAGCTCCCATATGATCCAAAAATTCTACTTCTGTGTATATCTGGAAAGGACAAAAGCTCTAATTCAAAAAGATTTGGGGTTGACCAAAAGTCATTTGGATCTTTCTATAGTGAGTGAAGTCAGTCATGTCAGACTCTTCGAGACCCCATGGACTGTAGCCTACTAGGCTCCTCTGTCCATGGGATTTTCCAGGCAAGAATACTGGAGTGGGTTGCCATATCATTCTCCAGGAGATTTTCCCAACCCAGGGATTGAACCCAGGTCTCCCTCGTTATAGGTAGATGCTTTACCATCTGCGCCACCAGGAAAGTCCTGAATCTTTCCATAAGATGGTATAAAAAAATCCTGAATGAACTTTTTGGTCAACACAATACATGCACTCCAATGTTCTTAGTGGTGCTACATATAAGACTCAACACACGGAAACAATCAAAGTTCCCATCAACATATAACTGTCTTAAGATGTGGTACACATATCATAGTCAGGGGAGCAGCTGAGAGGAGCAACCCCACGCCCAAGGTCAGGGGCAGCGGCCAAGAGGAGCAACCCCAAGTACAAGGAGTGGTGGCTGTGCAGGCACAGGAGGGCCAAGAGGAGCTACTCCACATTCAAGGTCAGGAGGGGCAGCTGTGAGGAGATACCCCTCGTCCAAGGTAAGGAGCAGCAACTGTGCTTTGCTGGAGCAGCCATGAAGAGATACCTCATGTCCAAGGTAAGAGAAACCCAAGTAAGATGGTAGGTGTTGTGAGAGGCATCAGAGGGCAGACACAAAAACCATAATCACAGAAATCTAGTTAATCTAATCACACGGACCACTGCTTTGTCTAACTCAATGAAACTAAGCCATGCCATGTGGGGCCACCTAAGACAGGTGGGTCATGGTGGAGAGGTCTGACAGAATGTGGTCCACTGAAGAAGGGAATGGCAAACCACTTCAGTATTCTTGTCTTGAGAACCCCATGAACAGTATGAAAGGCAAAATGATAGGATACTGAAAGAGGAAATTCCCAGGTCGGTAGGTGCCCAATATGCTACTGGAGATCAGTGGAGAAATAACTTCAGAAAGAATTAAGGCATGGGGCCAAAGCAAAAACAATACCCAGTCGTGGATGTGACTGGTGATAGAAGCAAGGTCTGATGCTGTAAAGAGCAATATTGCATAGGAACCTGGAATGTTAGGTCCATGAATCAAGGCAAATTGGAAGTGGTCAAACAGGAGACGGCAAGAGTGAACGTTGACATTGTAGGAATCAGCAAACTAAAATGGACTGTAATGGGTGAATTTAACTCAGATGACCATTATATCTACTATATATAAAAGGAATATTCCTTCCTTGTGGGAAGGAATCCCTTAGAAGAAATGGAGTATTCATCATGGTCAATAAAAGAGTCTGAAATGCAGTACTTGGATGCAATCTCAAAAATGACAGAATGATCTCTGTTCGTTTCCAAGGCAAACCATTCAATATCACAGTAATACAAGTCTATGCCCCAACCAGCAATGCTGAAGAAGCTGAAGTTGAAAGGTTCTGTGAAGACCTACAAGACCTTTTAGAACTAACACCCAAAAAGGATGTGCTTTTCATTATAGGGGACTGGAATGCAAAAGTAGGAGGTCAAGAAACACCTGGAATAACAGGTATATTTGGCCTTGGAATACGGAATGAAGCAGGGCAAAGGGTAATAGAGTTTTGCCAAGAGAATGTACTGCTCATAGTAAACACCCTCTTTCAACAACACAAGAGAAGACTCTACACATGGATCACCAGATGGTGAACACCAAAATCAAACTGATTATATTCTTTGTAGCCAAAGATGGAGAAGCTGTATACAGTTAGCAAAATCGACTGGGAGCTGAATGTGGCTCAGATCATGAACTCCTTATTGACAAATTCAGACTTAAATTGAAGAAAGTAGGGAAAATCACTAAACCATTCAGGTATGACCTAAATCAAATCCCTTATGATTATACAGTGGAAGTGAGCAATAGATTTAAGGGGCTAGATCTGATAATAGAGTGCCTGATGAACAATGGACGGAGGTTTGTGACATTGTACAGGAGACAGGGAGCAAGACCATCCCCATGGAAAAGAATTGCAAAAAAGCAAAATGGCTGTCTGAGGGGGCTTTACAAATAGCTGTGAAAAGAAGAGAAATGAAAAGCAAAGGAGAAAAGGAAAGATATAAGCATCTGAATGCAGAGTTCCAAAGAATAGAAAGGAAAGATAAGAAAGCTTTCCTCAGCGATCACTGCAAAAAAATAGAGGAAAACAACAGAATGGGAAATAGTACAGATCTCTTCAAGAAAATTAGAGATTCCAAGGGAACATTTCATGCAAAGATGAGCTCTATAAAGGACAGAAATACTATGGACCAAACAGAAGCAGAAGATATTAAGAAAAGGTGGCAAGAATACACAGAACTGTACAAAAACTATCTTTGCCACCAAGATAATCACAATGGTGTGATCACTGACGTAGAGCCAGACATCCTGGAAAGTGAAGTCAAGTGGGCCTTACAAAGCATTACTACGAACAAAGCTAGTGGAGGTGATGGAATTCCAGATGATCTATTTCAAATCCTGGAAGATGATGCTGTGAAAGTGCTGCACTCAATATGTCGGCAAATTTGGAAACCTCAGCAGTGGCCACAGGACTGGAAAAAGTCAGTTTTCATTCCAATCCCAAAGAAAGGCAATGCAAAAGAATGCTCAAACAACTGCCCAATTGCACTCATCTCACACGGTAGTAAAGTAATGCTCAAAATTCTCCAAGCCAGGCTTCAGCAATATGTGAACCGTGAACTTCCAGATGTTCAAGCTGGTTTTAGAAAAGGCAGAAGAACCAGAGATCAAAATGCCAACATCCACTGAATCATCAAAAAAGCAAGAGAGTTCCAGAAAATCTTCTATTTCTGCTTTATTGACTATTCAAAGCCTTTGATTGTGTGGATCACAATAAACTGTGGAAAATTCTGAAAGAGATGGGAATACCAGACCACCTGACCTGCCTCTTGAGAAACCTATATACAGATCAGGAAGCAACAGTTAGAACTGGACATGGAACAACAGACTGGTTCCAAATAGGAAAAGGAGTACGTCAAGGCTGTCTATTGTCACCCTGCTTATTTTACTTTTATGCAGAGTACATTATGAGAAATGCAGGGCTGGAAGAAACACAAGCTGGAATCAAGATTGCTGGGAGAAATATCAATAACCTCAGATATACAGATGACACCACCCTTATGGTAGAAAGTTAAGAGGAACTAAAAAAACCTCTTGATGAAAGTGAAAGAGGAGAGTGAAAAAGTTGGCTTAAAGCTCAACATTCAGAAAACTAAGATCATGGCATCTGGTCCCATCACTTCATGGCAAATAGACGGGGAAACAGTGGAAACAGTGACAGACTTTTTTGGGAGGTCTTTAAAATCACTGCAAATGGTGATTGCAGCCATGAAATTAAAAGACGCTTACTCCTTGGAAGGAAAGTTATGACCAACATAGATAGCATATTCAAAAGCAGAGACATTACTTTGCCAACAAAGGTCCATCTAGTCAAGGCTATGATTTTTCCAGTGGTCTTGTATGGCCTGAGTTGGACTGTGAAGAAAGCTGAGTGCTGAAGAATTGATGTTTTTGAACTGTGGTGTTGGAGAAGACTCTTGAGAGTCCCTTAGACTGCAGGAAGATTCAACCAGTCCAGTCTAAAGGACATCAGTCCTGGGTGTTCTTTGGAAGGACTGATGCTAAAGCTGAAACTCCAGTACTTTGGCCACCTCATGTGAAGAGTTGACTCATTGGAAAAGACTCTGATTCTGGGAGGTATTTAAGGCAGGAGGAGAAGGGGACGACAGAGGATGAGATGGCTGGATGTCATCACTGACTAGATGAACATGAGTTTGAGTTAACTCTGGGAGTTGGTGATGGATATGGAGGCTTGGTGTGCTGTGATTCATGGGGTTGCAAAGAGTTGGACACGTCTGAGCAACTGAACTGAACTGAACACATATCAAGGGACTATCACTCAGTCATAGAGTGAAATATAGCATTTGCAGCAAAAATGAATGAACCTAGAAAGATGTTGCTGCTAAACGGTTGCACTAAGTATGCTAAACAAATTTGGAAAACTCAGCCTTCACCACAGAACTGGAAAAGGTCAGTTTTCATTCCAATCCCAAAGAAAGGCAATGCCAAGTAATGTTCATATTATGGTACAATTGCATTCATTTCACATGCCAGCAAGATTATGCTCAAAATCCTTCAAGCTAGACTTCAGGAGTTGGTGAACTGAGAACTTCCAGAAGTACAAGCTGGATTTATAAAAGGCAGAGGAACCAGATTTCAAATTGTCAACATATGCTGGATCATAGAAAAAGCAAGTAATTAAAAATATATATAATTTACTTCTGATTAATTGACTACACCAAAGCCTTTGACTGCATGGATCTCAACAAGCTATGGAATATTCTTAAAGAAATGGGAATACCAGATCACATTACCTACTTCCTGAGAATCTACACGCAAGACAAGAAGCAACATTTGGATCCGGACATAGAACAGACTGATAAATAATTGGGAAAGGAATACATCAAGGCTGTATATTGCCACCCTGCTTATTTAACTTATATGCAGAGTATATCATGCAAAATGCCAGGCTGGATGAAGAACAATTTGGAATCAAGATTGCCAGGAGAAATATCAACAATCACAGATATGTAGATGATACCATTTTAATGCCAGAAAGTGAAGAGGAACCTAAGAGCCTTTGAAGAATTTGAAATATGACAGTGGAAAAATCTGGCTTAAAGTGCAACATTCAAAAAATGAAGATAATAGCATCCAGTCCCATAACTTCATGGCAAATAAACAGAGAAAATGTGGAAACAGTGTCAGAATTCATTTTCTTGGGCTCCAAAATCAACGCAGACAATGACTGCAGCCATGAAATTAAAAAAGCACTTACTTCTTGAAAGAATAGCTATGACAAGCCTAGACAGTATATTAAAAACCAGAGACAAAACTTTGCTGACAAAGCTCTGTCTAGTCAAAGCTATAGTTTTTCCAGTATTCATGTATGGATGGGAGAGTTGGACCACAAAGGAAGCTGAGTGACAAAGAATTGATGCTTTTGAACTGTGGTACTGGAGAAGACTCTTGAATCCCTTGGACAAAGATCAAACCAGTCAATCCTAAGGGAAATCAACCCTGAATATTCATTGGAAGTACTGATGCTGAAACTGAAGCTCCAATATTTTGGCTAACTGATGTGAAGGGCTGGCTCAATTCAAAAGACCCTGATGCTGGGAAAGGTTGAGGTCAAGAGGAGAAGGGGGCAACAGAGGAAGAGATGGTTGGATGGTGTCTCTGACTCAATGGACATGAGTTTGAACTTACTAAGGGAAAGAGTGAAAGACAGAAAGGCCTGGCATGTTGCAGTTCATGGGGTCTCAAAATGTCGGACATGACTCAGCTACTGAACAAAAACAAGAGATCATACTTAGGAAAATAAATCAGGTCAAGAAGAAAAATATTATATGATATCACTCACCCACTTCCACAACAGAAGAGAAGACTCTACACATGGACATCACCAGATGGCCAATACTGAAATCAGATTGATCTTTGCAGCCAAAGATGGAGAAACTCTTACAGTCAGCAAAAACAAGACTGGGAGCCAAATGTGACTCTGATTATGAACACCTTATTGACAAATTCAGACTGAAACTGAAGAAAGTGGGGAAAACCACTGGACCATTCAGGTATGACCTAAATCAAATCCCTTATGATTATACAGTGGAAGTGGGAAATAGATGTAAGGGACTAGACCTGATACAGAGCGCCTGAAGAACTACGGACAGAGGTTCATGACATTGTACAGGAGACAGAGAACAAGACCATCCCCAAGAAAAAGAAATGCACAAAAGCAAAATAGCTGTCTGAGGAGGCCTTACAAATAGCTGTGAAAAGAAGAGAAATGAAAAGCAAAGGAGAAAAGGAAAGATATACCCATTTGAATGCAGAGTTCCAAAGAATAGGAAGGAGAGATAAGAATGCCTTCATCAGCAATCAATGTAAAGATATAGAGGAAAATAATAAAATGGGAAAGACTAGAGATCTCTTCAAGAAAATTAGAGATACCAAGGGAACATTTCATGCAAAGATGGGCTCAATAAATGGCAGAAATGGTATGGATCTAACAGAAGCAGAAGATATTAAGAAAAGGTGGCAAGAATACACAGAAGAACTGAATACACAAAAGAAGCTAATATGTTGACATACACAAAACAGAAACAGACCTAGGCATAGAAAACATTTATGTTTATCAAAGGAACAAAGGAAGGAAGGAGAGACAAATTATGAATGTGGGATTGACTGATCAAATCTATTCTACATAAAAAGGCTAAGCAATCAAGATTTATTTTATAACACAAGGAAATATATTCATTATCTCATAGTAACCCATAATGGAAAATAATCTGAGAATATATAGCTGAATCACTTTGGAACTAATCTGAAACTAACATAATTTTGTAAATCAACTATAATTCAATAAAAAAAAAAGTACAACATTATTCTAAGAACACCTACTTAAATTAAGATTGGTTTATCATTTTGTAAAATCTACTCATGGTCACAGTTAGATATAAGACTCATAATGTGGTGTATGTTACATAAACCATGGATAGTTGTTAACAGGAACATATTTCAGAATCTGCAATTGTGTAAAAGGGACCAAAACCTAGACCATGGTATGAAATTACTGAGAATGATTATTTTTTTTTTTTTTACCTTTCAAGGATGGCAATAGGTAGATAAACAATCCAAATACTATAGAAAGCAAAAATATGTGAAAAGAAGAATATTGACTATGCAATTAAATTTTCTAAATGCAGAGGAAAATATGAAAGGCTTTATTTTTCTAATGAGAAGAAGAAATGGTAAAACTAAAATACATACAAATGAAGCACAACTGTATTGAAAATTTGTTAATTTTCTAACTTTCAATATAATATTGATTGGGAAAAAAGACATTTTCGTAAATATGAATGGGACACAAAACACCTTAGAACAATGTTATATGTTTTATTAAAAATTATGAAAAGCAATAGGCTTAGTATTAGAAACAGCATAACTATTCAATTAAATATGGGTGACTTCACTACTCAGTAAGTATATCACATTTAAGGTATGTTGTCAATATCAAGGAATTAACTAGGAAGTAACTGCTTAAAAAGTACAATGCATTTGGGGAACATTCAAAGAATTTTTAGCACAATTGACTGAATTTATTTTATTTTTGTTTTTTGTTTGTTTTACAGAATTTATTTTAATCACAATGTGTTATTAAGAAAACTGTAAAAGCTCCACTTTGGCGCTATCAGTTCAGTTCAGTTCAGTCACTCAGTTGTGTCCGACTCTTTGTGACCCCATGAACCGCAGCATGCCAGGGTTCCCTATCCATCACCAACTTTTGGAGTTTACCCAAACTCATGTCCATTGAGTTGGTGATGCCATCCAACCATATCATCCTCTGTCCTCTGCTTCTCTTCCTCCCCTCAATCTTTCCCAGCATCAGGGTCTTTTCAAACGAGTCAGCTCTTCACATCAGGTGGCCAAAGTGTTGGAGTTTCAGCTTCAACATCATTCCTTCCAATGAAAACCCACGTGATCTCCTTTAGGATGGACTGGTTGGATCTCCTTGCAGTCCAAGGGACTCTCAAGAGTCTTCTCCAACACCACAGTTCAAAAGCATCAATTCTTTGGGCTCAGGTTTCTTTACAGTCCAACTCTCACATCCATACATGACTACTGGAAAAAACATAGCCTTGAATAGACAGACCTTGTTGACAAAGTAATGCCTCTGCTTTTTCATATGCTATCTAGATGGGTCATAACTTTCCTAGCAAGGAGTAAGCGTCTTTTAATTTCATGGCTGCAGTCACCATCTGCAGTGATTTTGGAGCCCAAACAAATAAAGTCAGCCAGTCTTTCCACTGTTTCCCCATCTATTCGCCATGAAGTGATGGGATTGGATGCCCTTAGTTTTCTGAGTGCTGAGCCATAATCCAACTCTTTCACTCTCCTCCCTCTTTCACTTTGATCAAGAGGCTCTTTAGTTCTTCTTTTCTTTCTGCCTTAAGGGTGGTATCATATGCATATCTGAGGTTACTGATATTTCTCCTAGCAATCTTGAATCCAGCTTGTGCTTCCTCCAGCCCAGCATTTCTCGTGATGTACTCTCCATATAAGTTAAATAAGCATGGGGACAATATACAGCCTTAATGTACTCCTTTTCCTATTTGGAACCACTCTGTTGTTTTCTGTCCAGTTTTAACTGTTGCATCTTGACCTGCATACAGAGTTCTCAAGAGGCAGGTCAGGTGGTCTGGTATTCCCATCTCTTTCAGAATTTTCCACAGTTTATTGTGAGCCACACAGTCAAAGGCTTTGGCATAGTCAATAAAGCAGAAATAGACATTTTTCTGGAACTCTCTTGCTTTTTCGATGATCCAGCAGATGTTGGCAATTTGATCTCTGGTTCCTCTGCCTTTTCTAAAACCAGCTTGAACATCTGGAAGTTCACGGTTCATGTATTGCTGAAGCCCGGCTTGGAGAATTTTGAGCATTACTTTGCTAGCATGTGAGATGAGTGCAATTGTGCAGTAGTTTGAGCATTCTTTGGCATTGCCTTTCTTAGGGATTGGAATGAAAACTGACCTTTTCCAGTCCTGTGGTCACTGCTGAGTTTTCCAAATTTGCTGACATATTGAGTGCAGCACTTTCACAGTGTCATCTTTTAGGATTTGAATTAGCTCAACTAGAATACCATCAGCTACACTAGCTTTGTTTGTTGTGATGCTTCCTAAGGCCCACTTGACTTCACATTCCAGGATGCCTGACTCTAGGTGAGTCATCACACCATCGTGATTATCTGGGTCATGAAGATTTTTTTTTATAGTTCTCCTGTATATTCTTGCCACCTTTTCTTAATATTTTCTGCTTCTGTTAAGTCCATACCATTTCTGCCCTTTATTGAGCGCATCTTTGCATGAAATGTTCCCTTGGTGTTTCTAATTTTCTGGAAGAGATCTCTAGTCTTTCCCATTCTATTGTTTTCCTCTATTTCTTTGCATTGATCACTGAGGAAGTTCTTATCTGTCCTTGCTGTTCTTTGAAACTCTGCATTCAAATGGATATATCTGTCCTTTGCTCCTTTGCTTTTCACATTTCTTCTTTTCACAGCTATTTGTAAGGCCTCCTCAGAGAGCTATTTTGCATTTCTTTTTCTTGGGGATGATCTTGCTCCCTGTCTCCTGTACAATGTCATGAACCTCTGTCCATAGTTCTTCAGGCACTCTGTCTATCAGAGTGTGCCTTACATCTATTTCCCACTTCCACTGTATAATCACAAGGGATTTGAATTAGGTCATACCTGAATAGTCCAGTGGTTTTCCCCACTTTCTTCAATTTTAGTCTGAATTTGGCAATAAGTATTTCATGATCTGAGCCACATTTCTCACATCCAGCTCCTGGTCTTGTTTTTGCTGACTGTATAAAGCTTCTCCATCTTTGGCTGCAAAGAATATAATTAATCTGATCAGTGTTGGGCATCTGGTGATGTCCAAGTGTATAGTCTTCTCCTGTGTTGTTGGAAGAGGGTGTTTGCTCTGCCCAGTGCATTCTCTTGGCAAAACTCTATTAGCTTTACCCTGCTTCATTCTGTACTCCAAGGCTGAAGTTTTCTATTACTCCAGGTGTTTCTTGACTTCGTATGTTTGCATTCCATTCCCTATAATCAAAAGGAAATCATTTTGGGGTGTTAGTTAGAAAAAGTCTTGCCAGTCTTCGTAGAACCCTCAACCTCAGCTTCTTCAGCACTATAGATATGTTCAAGTGAAGTTTTTTTTTGATGAAAGTCAGTGTCTGTGACAATCAAATATTCAAATAGAGCTGATTAGCATCTGGGAGTAATAATCAATTATTAGAGTGAAATGTTATTCTGTTTGTAAGAGGAATAGAGTTCATCCCACACATTTGTGTAAATGTCAAAGTTTCTTTGAGTAAATAACTGCAGTATTGAAAAGAAAACTCCATGGGATTTGGAAATTAAATGCATTTAACAGAATTTTCTCTGTTTGGATCCATTCCCTACAGTTTGGCATGAGTCATGATTAATGGGTTAATCGTAGCCTTGAAATTACGACAAAATGTTATCTAATCAGAAAGCTGATTTTCCTGCATGTTTCAATCCCAAAATTGCCTGCTTTGAAAAATCCAAAATGGGAGCTTATTAAGAAAATGATTATGTTTTCTAATTTGAAGTTAATGTATATTTTATATCCACATTTTCCTATAGATAGATTACAATAAATAATATATAATTTTGTAGATAAATTACATATAGACACAAGTACACAGTCACAGAGGTTAATAAAAACATGATATCCTTTTTTCATGCTTTTCTTCACAGTAGATAATTCTACTCTTACTGATTCGAATTCATTCTCCCCACCTTTGACTGTGAGCTATGACTAATACAAATCTTATAGTATCTGTTTCATCAATGATATCACACTGTTTTTATGATAAAATGAAAGCTGGGCTCAGTTAACCATTTAACTGCAAATAATTTCTTTCATTTATTTACACATATTTATCCTGCATTTATGCTTACATTTATATTATTGTTTCAGAGTAGGAAATGGCAGCCCACTCCAGTGTTCTTTCCTGGAGAATCCCATGGACGGAGAAGCCTAGCAGTTTCCATTGGTCCATGGGTCGCAAACTGTCGGACAGGACTGAGCAACTAAACCACCATCACCATATTATTATTTCACTTTATTTGATATTTTTGTCTTTATTACTGGTTTTTGCTGTTTCCTCTTGAAAGATAGAAGAGGAAGCAGGATCAACGCCTACATTTTTTTCTCTCACTTTTCTGCAGGGTATTTCCTGCTTAGGTTCCACAGTAAATATGGTATCTATTTTAAATAATCTGATACCGTAATGCTATTTCTTCCTTCATCACTTTTTTCATATTATAAAACATATGTTTCAATGTCTACCCAGATTTATGCTAGATATTATGCTTCTTGGTTATTTCTATTTGGGTCACACTATATGGCTCAGCTGGTAAAGAATCCACCTGCAATGAGGGAGACCTGGGTTCGATTCCTGGGTTGGGAAGATCCCCTGGTAGAGGGCATGGCAATCCACTCCAGTATTCTGGCCTGGAGAATTCCAGGGACTATACAGTCCATGGGGTCGCAAAGAGTCAGACACAACTGAGTGATTTTCACTTTTACTTTCATATTTCTAAACATTAACACAGTGCTTATTTTCAAAAAACATATGAAATGAAAAATGACTAAAGAAATAAGACAATTTTTAGAAGTCTCAAAATGTCTATTCAGTTCTTATGTGAGATATCAAATTATGGCTAGGTAAAATAAAGGGTAACTAGATATTTTGGGGAGGGGTGGATTATGTATATAAAAGTACCTAGGCTTATGATCATAGTACATCTATGTATTCTATTAAATAATGATACTGTTCAATGTTTAAAGCATTAATTTGACTATTTATTTTAATTTCTCATGAAATGTTATTTCTTTTTACATGCAATTTTAGCTGACAGTATTTAAAAGAATGCACAAACAGAGAAAAATTTTAAATGAGTCAATGTAGCAGCCCTGAAACAAACACAAATGAAATGAACGGCAAGAAGCTATTTGAAAAAATGGGCTAATGATTCTCTTAATTTAAATTCTATATTATCACTATTACTAGGTATCATCAAAACTGAATGTGTGTATATACATATATATACACATACATATATGTATGCACACATGTGCTAGTATATTTACATTTGTATGTATTTTAGTTCTACAAACTCTTTAAAAAATTTATATTTGAAATTAACTTATTGTACGGCAACTTAAATTCATTATTCAAATACTAGTAATACTATAAAAACAAATCTAGAAGCAAATTATAAATAATAATAATTTATCAAAGAAATGTTTCTTCCATTTGTATTTATTCTATTTAATTATATCACATAAGTATAAATTAACTTCACTGAATGTATACAACTTCATTCACAATCTTTTAAACTAGATTTTCTGTTGATAAAATGAAGCTGCTGCTGCTGCTGCTGCTGCTAAGTCTCTTTAGTCATGTCCAACTCTGTGCGACCCCATAGACAGCAGCCCACCAGGCTCCTCCGTCCCTGGGATTCTCCAAGCAAGAATACTGGAGTGGGTTGCCCTTTTCTTCTCCAATGCATGAAAGTGAAACGTGAACGAGAAGTCGCTCAGTCGTGTCTGACTCTTAGCAACCCCATGGACCGCAGCCTACCAGGCTCCTCTGTTCATGGGATTTTCCAGGCAAGAGTACTGGAGTGGGGTGCCATTGCCTTCTCTGGATAAAATGGAGCTAGCAATCACTATTTGCATAAGAAGACTCCATAAAATTAAAAACAAAGACATGAAGAAAATAAATCATTTAAATTAAATAATTTAATCATAAGGACAAAATAAATTGAGACATATTAAGATTCGATTGTGTTGATAACATATTAAAATGACTCGTTAAATTGCTTAAAGATGTATAAACCAGGAGAGATAAGAAAGACTTCTTAAGTGAACAATGCAAATTAATAGAGGAAATCAATAGAATGGGAAGCACTAGAGATCTCTTGAAGAAAATTGGAAATATCAAGGGAACATTTAATGCAAATTGGGCACAATAAAGGACAGAAATGGCAAGGACCTAATAGAAGCAGAAGAAACTGGAGCCTATTATACAGAGTGAAGTAAGACAGAAAGAAAAACACCAATACAGTATACTAATGCATATATATGGAATTTAGAAAGATGGTAACAATAACCCTGTGTATGAGACAGCAAAAGAGACACTGATGTATAGAACAGTCTTATGGACTCTGTTGGAGAGGGAGAGGGTGGGAAGACTTGGGAGAATGGCATTGAAACATGTGTAAGATCATGTATGAAACGAGTTGCCAGTCCAGGTTCAATGCACGATACTGGATGCTTGGGGCTGGTGCACTGGGACGACCCAGAGGGATGGTGTGGGGAGGGAGGAGGGAGGAGGGTTCAGGATGGGGAGCACATGTATACCTGTGGTGGATTTGTTTTGATGTTTGGCAAAACTAATACAGTGTTTCAGGTTTAAAAATAAAATAAAATAAAATAAAAAAAAAGAAGACATAGCAAGAATATATAGAAGGACTATACAGAAAAAGGTCTAAATGACTGGTATAACCGCGATTGTGTGGCCACTCACACAGAGCCAGACATCCTGGAGAGTGAAGTCAAGTGGGCCTTAGGAAGCATTACTATGAACAAAACTAGTGGAGATGATAGAATTCCAGCTGGTTATTTCAAATCCTAAAAGATGATGCTTTTTAAGTGCTGAACTCAATATGCTAGCAAATTTGGAAAATTCAATAGTGGCCACAGAACTGGAAATGGTCAGTTTTCATTCCAATCTCAAAGAAGGGCAATGCCAGAGAATGTTCAAATTACTGCACAATTGCATTCATTTCACACACTAGCAATGGAAGGCTAAAAATCCTTCAAGTTAGGCTTCAACATTATGTGTGAACTTCCAGATGTACAAGGTGGATTTAGAAAAGGCAGATGAACAAGACATCAAATTGCCTACATCTGTCGGATCATAGGAAAAGCAAGGGAATTCCAGGAAAACATTTACTTTTGCTACATTGACTATGCTAAAACCTTTCACTGTGGATCACAACAAACTGGAAAATTCTTAAAGAGATGAGAATACCAGACCACCTGACCAGCCTCCTGAGAAACCTGTGTTCAGATCGAGAAGCAAGAGTTAGAATCCTACAAGGAATAATGCACTGGTTCAAAATTGGGAAAGGAGTACTTCAAGGATGTATATTGCAACCCTACTTATTTAACTTATGCAGAGTACATCATGCAAAATGCCAGGGTTATTGAAGCACAAGCTGAAATCAAAATTGCCAGGAGAAATATCAACAACCTCAGAGATGCAGATGATACCACTCTAATAGCAGAAAGTGAAGAGGAACTAAAGGACCTCTTGATTACAACAAAAGAGGGGAGTGAAAAGGCTGGATTAAAACTCAGCATTCGAAAAGCTAAGATCATGATATTTGGTCCCATCATTTCATGGCAAATAGTGTTACTCAATGATTTCTGACTCTTTATGACCCCATGGACTACTATAGCCCACTAGGCTCCTCTGTTTATGGGATTCTCCAGGCAAGAATACTGGACTGGATTGGCATTCCCTTCTCTGGGGGATTTTCCTGACCCAAGGAGTGAGCACAGGTCTCCCACACTGCAGGCGGGTTCATTACTGTCTGAGCCACCAGTGGAATCAGTGACAGATTTTATTTTCTTGGGTTCCAAAATCACTGTGAATGATGACTGCAGCCATGAATATAAAAGACACTCTCTCCTTGAAAGAAAAGCTAGGACAAACCAAGACAGCATATTAAAAAGCAGAGACATCACTTTGCCAACAGAAATCTAGATAGTAAAAGCTGTGGTTTTTTCAGTAGTCACGTACATGTGAGATTTGGACCATAGAGAAGGCTGAGTGCCAAAGAATTGATGCTTTCTTATGTAGTGTTGGAATCAAGACTGCTGGGATAAATACCAATAACCTTAGATACATAGATGATACCTCCCTTATGACAGAAAATGAAAAGGAACTAAAGAGCCTCTTGATGAAAGTGAAAGAGGAGAGTGAAAAAGCTGGCTTAAAACTCAACATTCAAAAAACTAAGATCATGGCATCTGGCCCCATCACTTCATGGCAAATAGATGGGAAAACAATGGAAACAGTGGCTGACTTTATTTTGGGGGACTCCAAAATCACTGTAGATGGTGAGTGCAGCCATAAAATTAAAAGATGTTTGTTCCTTGGAAGAAAAGCTATGATCAACCTAGACTTCAAATTAAAAAGCAGAGACATTACTTTACCAATAATGGTCTGTCTATTCAAAGCTATGTTTTTTCCAGTAGTCATGTATGGATGAGAGACTTGGACTATAGAGAAAGCTGAGCACCAAAGAATTGATGCTTTTGAACTGTGGTGTTGGAGAAGACTCTTGAGAATCCCTTGGACTACAAGGAGATCCAACCAGTCAATCCTAAAGGAAACCAGTCCTGAATATTCATTGGAAGGACTGATGCTGTAGCTGAAACTCCAATACTTTGGCCACCTGATGCAAAGAATGGACTCATTGGAAAAAAACCTGATGTTGGGAAAGACTGAAGGTAGTAGGAGAAGGGGATGAAAGAGGATGAGATGGTTGGATGACCTTACTGACTTGATGGACATGAGTTAGAGCAGTTCTGGAGTTGGTGATGGACAGGGAAGCCTGGTGTGCTGTAGTCTATGGAGTCCCAGGGAGTCAGACATGACTGAGTGACTGAACTGAACTGAACTATGTGGTGCTGGAGAAAATTCTTGTGGGTACCTTGGACAGCCAGGAGATCAAACCAGTCAATCCTAAAGGAAATCAACCCTGAATGTTTAATGGAAGGATTGATGCTGAAGCTCTAATAGTTTGACCACCTGATGCAAAGAGCTGACTCCTTGGAAGAGGCTCTGATGCTAAGGAAGATTGAAGGCATGAGAGGGTGGGGAGGACAGAGGATGAGATGGTTTGATGGCATCACTAACTCAATGGACATGAGTTTGAGCAAACTCCAGGAGATAATGAAAGTTAGGGAAGCCTGCCATGCTGCCGTTCAGAGAGTCACAAAGAATCAGACAGGACACAGCAACTGAACAACAGAAACAACAACAACACAGCAGCTCCTGGCTAAATAAATATAATTCAGTGAAAAAAAAAAAAAAAAAAAAACAATTGAAATGTTTTAGTTTAATATAGTGAGAACTTTGTGTTTCTTTCTGAAGCTGAAGTTAAATTTCCAAAGTGAATAATTTAAATGGCATTTAACAAAGAATAAGTGCACATTTATTATAATATTTTAGTGGCTTAAATAAGTTAATTCATACAAATATACACAATAAAAATTAAAAATAACAAAATTTTTATTTTGCAAACGATATCATAAACAATGATAGGCCTAAAATACACTAATAAAGCATTTGAAAGATCAAGAACTATCTCTACAATTATTCTGAGCCTTCCATATTGAGAAGTATATAAATAAAATAATAGATAATTCATAGAATGTCAATCCAATTACAAAAGAAAATGGAAAAATGCTAATATACTTAGCATGTAAAATAAATACAATAAGGTAGATTTTATTCATCTCAGGTTTATATGTATATTTTTTATTTTACAAAAGAGTTATAAAATCTACTAGTTGGAGGGATAAAGCAAAATGGATACTAGTGTAGTAGTTGCAAAAGTATGAAATATTATATCGCTTTTGTTCATTCAAGAAATTATGTAGTGAACATAATAAATTGTAAGCATACTTCTAAGCATTTATGATGCAATGCTAAACAGTTACAGAAAATTCCAGACCCTCTACTGTATGCACACAATATATTGTCAAACAGCAATGACACTCCTGTGCATCTTACATCCTAGTCTAGTTTTTAACCTGAGAACATCAATAAAAACTAAATAACCATATGCATTTCAACACAGAAATTTCAAACCTGATTTTTCAATTCATATAAATAAAAGTACAAATTATTAAAATTTAAACATTTTAGAATATAATTTTAACAAGGGTAAAAAAAATATTAAAAACCAGTGAATGTCAGCTTTCAATGAATTACAGGCTTAATTATGTGTATTCATGAGAATATTATGAAGTTGTTAAAATAAGGTATAAGACCTATTTCAGATGACCTAGAGAAATGTCTAGAAGTTATTTTTGAGTGGAAAGAGGGTAGCAAAACATAAATAACAAAATCTTATTTTTGTACAGCTGAAAAAATGATGTATATATGGTTGTATATAATATAAATCTCTGCAGTTATCACTCAAAGAAGAGCATAGAGTGAATATATCTTATCTCTAAATACTACTGGGGAAATAAGGCAGCAGAATGGCTAGGAGGAAACAAACAAAAAGGGGACATTTAAAAAGTTTAAAATACTTTGACTTTATGTAATATATGCATGTTTTTCTACATAAATTCAAATAAAAGAAACACTTAAGATAATAGCCACTAGTTATTATTTTTTCATTATTTTCCTGGTAGCACGATACCAAATTCTGCTCAGTCTTCACCCAAGTTCCACCAAAGCATGCCATTATTATCCTCATGTAACAACTGAAGAAACAAAGTTGGTTAAATCACTTCATTCACTTATTCCAGTTCACACAGCTAGAAAGTGGTGGAGCGATTGCCTTTCACAATGTTGTGCTGATGTTTCAGAATATGAGATAACTTGGTAAATGCCAAGGTGGAAATGATTTTGCAACAATAGTGAATGTGAGTTGCAACTGTTTTTTTTTAATCTCTCCCAAAAGAAAAGCAATTGTTTTTGGAAGAATTTAAATATGTATAAGTCTGCTGTGCAAGTTATCTCAATTACATTAAAAGTTCATAGCTGTGTGATGTTATGTTGCACAGTATGAGAATATAGAACAATTGTTTGTGATTGTTTATGCAAAATCAGTGGACTTTGAATTACTGGTAGAAGACCAGATGTATTATTTGTAGTGTTATCTCCGTATTATAAAGTTGATTTCTCATTGATGCCATTTTAGAAGAGCAAGATGTCCTCCAGTCATGTTCCTTACTGCTTATGACAGCAAGCCACATTCTTATTTTTGAGAAACTTAAAGGCATTGAACTTTATAAAACTATCTCTGTCTTTTAACTATACTTTCCCTATCCCATTTTGTTTCCATGACAGTCTAATGTCTTCAGCGTTCAGCTGAGCATTGCATTGCCCAAGGGAAAACTAGTCATGCGATGACTGTAAATTGCTTATATGCTTTTCTTAGAGGGTGAGTCTTCAGGCTTCTTCTTGAATTGTGATAACAGAAAAATTAAGATTGCTTGATTTATTAGCAAACAATTGATGTGAAGTCTAACTTATGACTAAAAATATCAATAATAAGTACTCCCTTTATGTATTGTGATTAAAAACAAAATTCTTCAGAAATCTGTATCCATTTATTTAGAAGAATAGAACATGATTCTAATTTTCTGGAGATTTTCAAGAACAAGAAATTCATATTTGTTTTTTTGTAAGAGATAGGTATCTGATGAGATGACCACAAAAGGTCCATTTCAGATACACGACTTGGTGAAGATTTACTAGAAGGCAGAATTTATTAAATATGCTTTAAAAAAGCCCATTTTTATAACCTTGCTTTATATCCCTGTTCAGTTCAGTTCAGTTCAGTCGCTCAGTCATGTCCGACTCTTTGCAACCCCATGAATCACATCGTGCCAGGCCTCCCTGTCCATCACCAACTCCCAGAGTTCACTCAAACTCACATCCATCGAGTCGGTGATGCCATCCAGCCATCTCATCCTCTGTCGTCCCCTTCTCCTCCTGCCCCCAATCCCTCCCAGCATCAGAGTCTTTTCCAATGAGTCAACTCTTCGCATGAGGTGGCCAAAGTACTGGAGTTTCAGCTTTAGCATCATTCCTTCCAAAGAACACCCAGGGTCGATCTCCTTTAGAATGGACTGGTAGTATCTTTATGATATTATCATATTCAAAATTGTCCAAATCATAATTTTCAAGCACAACTAGCGAATATAATTTTTTCTAGATGTCAATAAGTTTATCATATCTGTAAAGTAATCATTTATAGGCCAAGGGAACTTGGACTAATAATTTTGAGAGTATTGTTACCCTACTAGGATGCATAAGTGGTTTGAGTTTTATCTGTAAAGTATGCTGAGCAATATATGAAAAATATTGTCATTTATATATACTGCTTCTGTGGAAGATCTGCTTATCTAAGTCATCAATGGTTATTCAGATACTAGCTTATTCTTACTTTAGTTGGTATCCCTTTCTAAAAATCATGTTAAAAAATAACTTTAAAAACCTTACTAAACATCTGAAAACCTGATTAAAATTTCTCCACTATTAAAAGAATAATAGTCATATTCTCCTCTAATTTTTTACAGCAATATTAAGAATAGAATAAAATAGTAAAACACTTTCAGATCCAAAGATAAAGCATAGCAAAATGATTGAAAATTACTATTATGGGTATTTTTATCTAAAGGCATGCATTTTAAGGAAATGATGTTAGAAGTTCAGAAAATATATGCTACAAGTCAAGAAAACGTTCTTTTTTTCTGAAAAAAGCCCATTTATTTATGACTTAGCAACTTGGAGAAATACTTTGTAAGGGAATTCATTTAGTTATGTGAACCCTAGACCTCAATTTTCACAGGTAAATAGTAAAGCAGTTTGACTAATCTTCTAAAGCCAATCCACTTATATTTGACATGGCAATGCTTGTTATGAAACATTTCATGGGCCAAACTCTGTATAGTAGAGCTATTTATGTTTTCCTCTCCAGTGAAATGTGAAACTAGTGATATTAAGTAACCACACATATTTTCAGTAGAAGGAACAAAAGTATACATTTAACAGCATCATTATAAAGAAATAGTTTTGTAATATGTTGAAGAACAGGATGCATTCTATACATACTTGGAAGATCATCAAGAACTACAGAAATAAATGTCATTTCTCTTTCATTTGTAGTAGTACAAGAAAATATAAATAAATCTGTTTACACCTACTAGGTAAACCTACATTTAAAAATGTTCAGAGAGTATGGCCTCAAAATCCTTCCTTAGGTGGGATGATTTCAAAACAAAAAATAAAATAATTTTATTGTTTCCCTTTTCTTCATTGTTTATCATAGAGTATTTGGCAAAATCTTTGCTAGCACTGTCATTTATACATTGACATTACATGAAACAAATAGCTTGGATTAAAGTGAAAATTCTTTCATGCTGTTCTGAAAATAACCCAACTGACTTGAAAACCATGTGTCTCAAAGCTAGCATGACTGAATGATTCAACATGATACATTATAGTGGTAAAATCAGATAGAAAACTTTTGAAATGTAGTTTATAAATAAAAATTTGAATATTTTAAAGTATACTAAAATGCTAGTTCTTTTAAAAATTAGTTGAATGAAAAGTTTGTTTAAAAATTTACATTTAATAGTAAGTGTCTATTTTACATTTCGGTGCTTTAAAAGAGGTTAATAGCAACTTTGAAAAAAATGGATCATTAAATTTTCCATTTAAGGGATAAAAATGTGGTATCCAGATATAGATATACTAAAAAATCTTCAAATTTAATAAAATACCATCAGAGTTTTGTAGCCCAAAGTATCATAAAGATTGATGTACAGAATAAGTTTTTCCAAAATACTGTTCATCAATGAATAACTCTTTTAGACTTTCTTACTACATTTAGACATACTCTATATCTTATTACATATAGAAATATGACTTTATCTATAGTCTAATCAGAGAAGGCAATGGCACCTCACTCCAGTACTCTTGCTTGGAAAATCCCATGGACGGAGGAGCCTGTTAGGCTTCAATCCTTGGGGTCGCTAAGAGTCGGACACGACTGAGCGACTTCACTTTCACTTTTCACTTTCATGCATTGGAGAAGGAAATGGCAAACCACTCCAGTGTTCTTGCCTGGAGAATCCCAGGGACAGGGGAGCCTGGTGGGTTGCCATCCATGGGGTCGCACAGAGTCGGACACGACTGAAGTGACTTAGCATAGTCTAATCACAAATGTACAGGGAAGTACACGTCTTTACAATGGGATCTTGCAACATTTTAAAAGCACCTTTTTACCTCTAATGCTGAGATGGTAAAGACTCTGCAATGCAGGAGACCTGGGTTCAATCCCTGGGTTGGGAAGATCGCCAGAGAAGGGAATAGCAACCCACTCCAGTATTCTTGCTTGGAAAATCCAATGGCCAGAGGAGCCTGGCAGGCAACAGTCCATGGGGTTGCAAAGAGAAAGACACAGCTGAATGACTCTCTCTCACACACACACACACACACACACACACACAGAGTTGTATGCTGGCAGTTGGACAAGGGCATTTTCCACTCCCATAGTAACAAGGTCAAATGGTGGTGAGGTTCTTGGTGAGGTTTCCAAACACATGAAGTGGGGATGTTAGAAAACAAGCACTCCTGGCACCATGAGCCCTCTGGATTTAGTGTCTTAGCTTGATGTTCTACATATTTATCCTTCTTTCTAATCCTCAGTCTCTGAACGTTAGACTGCTGCTGTTGCTAAGTCGCTTCAGTCGTGTCCGACTCTGTGTAACCCCATAGACGGCAGCCCACCAGGCTTCCCGATCCATGGGATTCTCCAGGCAAGAACACTGGAGTGGGTTGCCATTTCCTCCTCCAATGCATGAAAGTGAAAAGTCAAAGTCAAAGTGAAGTCGCTCAGTCGTGTCCGACTCCTAGCGGCCCCATGGACTGCAGCCTACCAGGCTTCTCCGTCCATGGGATTTTCCAGGCAAGAGTACTGGAGTCGGGTGCCATTGCCTTCTCCTAGATAATTGTAAATAACTTCATCTAATACAGCAAAGAAAAATTAAAAAAAAAAAAAAAACAACTAAATTGTGTTTTTATATTCAAAATATTCAGTTCAGTTCAGTTGCTCAGTCATGTCCGACTCTTTGTGACCTCATGAACTGCAGCACGCCAGGCCTCTGTGTCCATCACCAACTCCCAGAGTTTACCCAAACTGATGTCCATTGAGTCGGTGATGCCATCCAACCATCTCATCCTCTGTCATCCCTTCTCCACCTGCCCTCAATCTTTCCCAGAATCAGGGTATTTTCAAAAGAGTCAGTTCTTTGCATCAGGTAGCCAAAGATTGGAGCTTCAACATCAGTCCTTCCAATAAACACCCAGGACTGATCTCCTTTAGGATAGACTGGTGGGATCTCCTTGCTGGCCAAGGGACTCTCAAGAGTCTTCTCCAACACCACAGTTCAAAAGCATCAATTCTTCTGCGCTCATCTTTCTTTATAGTCCAACTCTTACATCCATACATGACTACTAGAAAAACCGTAGCCTTGACTAAACGGACCTTTCTTGGCAATTCAAAGTATATTCAGGGTCATAATCCAATCTATTGTATTTACATTTGTGTGTTTTCTTATATATATTATTTCAAAATGCTATACATAATCAGAACTTCCCTTGATTCTGGGTCATATTATGAATGAGATTGCATTTCCTTTTGCTAGCTTTATTTTTGTAAAACCTTTTTTCTGACCTCTTTGTGAAATCAATATCCAGCATTTATTTATTTACACTAAATAAAAAAGCGTTATAACTAACATGACATTAGGTAATTAAAAATTTTAAACTCTAAAGGGTCACATTATTACACTATTAGGTTTTCTATAAGTGACAATTCATTTAATAAAGCTGAAAAAATATTATGAAATTAGGTAATTTCTAAAACATGATGAACATTTAGAAAAATGAGTAAGAGGGATAGAGAATATTGAAATATAAAATATTTTTAAAACAATAATTATTCACATACCTATAGTCAGTTAATCTAAGACAAAGGAGGTACATATATACAATGGATAAAAGTAACTTTTACAAGTGGTATTGAGAAAGCTGGACATCTAAGTATAATCAATGAAATTAGAACATTTCTTCATGCCATACTCAAAAATAAACTAAGGATGGTTTAAAGACCTAAATGTAAGACATGACACCATAAAACTCCTAGAAGAAGACACAGACAAAACATTGTTGGACATAAATCATAGCAATATTTTCTTAGATCAAGTTCCAAAGGTAAAATAAATAAAAACAATTTTTTAAAAGGTGAACTAGTAAAACTTAAAGTTTTCTGCACAACAAAGAAAACCATAATCAAAATTAAAAGATAACCTATGGAATGCATACAAGGGCTTCCCTTGTTGGTAAAGAATCTGCCTGCAATGCAAGAAACCCGGGTTCAATTCCTGGGTTAGGAAGATCCCCTGGAGGAGGAAATGGCAACCTGCTTCAGTAATCTTGCCTGGAGAATCCCATGGACAGAGGAGCCTGGCAGGCTACAGACCATGGGATTCACAAGAGTCAGGCATGATTCAGCGACTAAACCAACCAACCAAAAGACCAACAAAGGCTTAATTTCCAAAATATATAAACAGCTAACTAATATAACTCAACATCAAAAAATAAACAGTGCATTCAAAATAATAGGCATAAGAGCTAAAGAGATACTTCTCCAAAGAAGACAAACAGATGGTCAACAAGCATCTTGCTCCATCCATATCACTAATTATTTAGTTCCATTCAGTCACTCAGTCGTGTCTGACTCTTTGTGACCCTATGAACCGCAGCACACCAGGCCTCCCTGTCCATCACCAACTCCCGGAGTCTGCCCAAACTCATGTCCATTGAGTCGGTGATGCCATCCAACCATCTCATCCTCTGCTGTCCCCTTCTCCTCCCGCCCTCAATCTTTCCCAGCATAAGGGTCTTTTCAAAAGAGTCAGCTCTTCCCATCATGTGGCCAAAGTATTGGAGCTTTAGCTTCAACATCAGTCCTTCCAATGAACACCCAGGACTCCTTTAGGATGGACTGCTTGGATCTCCTTGCAGTCCAAGGGACTCTAATCATTCACTAATTACTAATTAGTAAATAATTCACTAATTATTAGAGAAATGCAAATCAAAACCACAGTGAGGTATCATCTTACACTTAGAATAGCTATTATCAAAAAGTCTACAAATAATTTAAATACTGGAAAAAATGGGGAGAAAAGGGAACCCTCCTACAGTGTTAGTGGGAAGGCAGATTGGTGGAATCACTATGAAAAACAGTATAGAGGTTATTTAGAAAACTAAATATAGCCCTTTCATATGATCCAGCAATCCCAATCCTGGGTATATATCTGAAAAGACAAAATTACTAATTCAAAAAGACACATGGACTCAAATTTTCACAGTAGTCCAATTTACAATAGCCAAAACACAGAAACAACAAAAGTGTCCATCAACAGACAACTGGCTGAAGAAGATGCATATATATACATACACAATGGAATATCACTCAGCCATAAAAAAAATGAAATATTGCCATTTCCAGGAGCATGAATGAACCCAGAGAATATCTTACTTAGTGAGATGAGTTGGACAGAGAAAGACAAATATTATATGATATTTCTTATATGTGAAATCTAAAAAATAATGCAAATGAATGAATACACAAAACAGAAGCAGACTCACAGACACAGAAAACAAACTCATCATTACCAAAGGGGAAACTGAGGGGAGGGGAGGGATAAATTAAGAGTATGGGATTAACAGATAAAAACTACTCTACATAAAATAGATAAGAAACAAGGAGTTACTGTATAGCACAGGAAACTATATTCAATCTTTTGTAATAGCCTATAATGGAAAACAATCTGAAAGGAAATTTATATAACTGAATCCTTTGCTGTACCTGAAACTAACACAACATTGTAAATCAATTATACATCAATATATAAAAAAAAGAAAAACAGAATTACTGAGTATCAAATTGTCCAGATATTTCATCTAAATATGGCATAACAGCATCCCAGTCAAGTTTTCTGACCCTAGATCCTTTATCTGACTTGAAAGAGATAAGCAATTTCATATGTTGGCTGCTGCCAAATTTTTGAAGAATTGTTGAAAAACTACAACATGCAAAACTATCCAAGGTGCTTCACTGAGTTGATTTATTTATTTTTTCTTTTATTATATTTTTCAAAATGCTTAAAAATTAGATTAAAACAATAATTGAAAACATCATATCTTGCCTTTCCAAGTAGTGGACATGTATTCCACTCATGGAAAGCATTGCCAACCTCATTCCAAATATCTAATCTTAAAATGTAGGTCTGTCAGTTTAGAATCTTCATTTCCCTTGTCCAGAAATATCTGATAGGGCATCCACAAAAAATTCACATCAACTCCAGACAACTTTGGCAGAAATAGAATAAGACAGAAAATTATTATGTAGCCAACATGATTGCCAAGAAGGCCAGAAGACCAAGCTTGAGTAAAAATAGAAATTAATACAAGCTAGATACAGTGGAAACATACAAAGTCATCTGAATCCTAGGATAGCTATTAAGATTGCCATAGAATTTTCTATGTAACCCTTGCTGCTGCACAGCTAGATTCTCAATTTTGATATTACTGTTATGGACAACTTTTAACCATCTGACATCAGGATGGCTTTCCCTTCTCCAGACCTCATCTCCATTTCAGGTAGGAGAGAAGACTGAGGACATATATTCTATTATCTCCCAATACTGAATCAGTGCTGTAGCTCTTTCCATCAAAAGGTGTAATAAATTTTTCCATCCTTGCTCTTGGTCAGGTTTTGGCATACATTACGAGAAACAGAGCATCAAAAATGTCTCCGGGAATAAAAGAGATATACAGGCTGCAGTTTGTTTGGTACACACCTTTTATGAAGTAAGAATACAGAAAGGATAAAAATCTGAAATGGGAGGGAAATAATGGAGGAAAAATTAAACAAAAATGAAATGTCAGTTACACAAAGTGGAAACAGTTCTAACGTTACTGTGTGGTTTAATTAAAATAGTCCAATATTTTAAAGAATGAATCTTTCTTATATGTTTTTTTAAAGTATTTTCATGAATTAAAAAGTTATCAAATTCTATTTTTCTACTTTTTGAAATCTGATGGGAATGAGATGATAAGTCTTCTTTTGGATAAAATTTTACTAGAATATTGACTGCTAACAGTGAACTTATGTGACAAGAACCAAAGTGCCATAGAAGTTTAGTTTCATGAGAGAAAGAATATTGTGTCAACCTATTCCTAACTCAATTAACATTTTTTCTATAGATTGCAATGTATTATCCACATACCTAATCATTATGCTCCAGTAAAGTCAACTTGGAAATACTAAAAGAATTTTAATATTTGTTTTCTAATAAGGAAATGATCTTTTTCAATTAACATCCACTAAAAGCTTTTAAATAAAATATACTCACTGATACTCTCAGAACTATCATTAACTGGAAAGCTTTTTACTGCATTGCTTTATATTCAGCTTTCCAAATTACTCACAAGATTTCCTTCTTCTCTTGGATGTTTTATAAATTCTGCCCACATCCCCAGAGCTGTAAAGGGGAATCAAAGGGCTTTATCACTTGTTAAGGAGATCCTTTTCCAGTTAAACTATTCCTTGCAACCAATCAATTTGTCAGATCAGAGGCCTATCTTTTGTGAGAGTTCCTCTGAACTAAAGCTGACAGGGTTAGGCCAGGGTCGGTTGTCTGATAAATCAAAGCAAAAGACAACTTAAAGCACTACAGTAGAGAGGGTTAGGGATTAGCACAGATGGAATTATCTGGAAATTGACATTGATAAAAAACATATTTGTAAGAGCTAGCTCACAAGACATTTTTAAAGCTCTCTTATTCCCTGCCCTCTCAAATGACATTTAGATTAATTAGAAAAGTTAGAAAAGAAAGAGACGCATAAGCCATTTATCTACCAAATGGTAAGATTAAAAAAATTAAATCTTGATGGTCCTCAATAAAGAAGCTTAACAAAGATTAAGGGTTATCAATCTTTGCTGTAAGCTATCAAAACTGACTGACCTTAAATTGTAGAGAAATGAGATGCAGTATCACAGAAAGTGTATTGAAAGCATATGTTTCAAAGCTACAAAATTTAGATATTTATTTACTCAAAGTTTACAAATTTATAATTAAAAAAACAACATTTTCAAAATATTATACTTATCAGAAGCAAACTTATTCCTATAAGGTGTTGTTCATAATTACATCATACTTAAAGCTTAATTTATGTAGAAAATCTTTCTGTGATTGAGTCTGATAAATTCGAAGGCTGTAGTCAATGAATTAGGGTAGCTTACGTTTCTAAGTTTCAGGATCAATCATACAATTTTCTCAATTTATGAGTACTTTATATGCATGAGATATTATGTACTATATCTTATTGGTGTGCCATGTTGTATAAAAGTGAAAAAGTAATGATTGGATATTTTTATAACAGATAAATATAGTAATCATTCCATATGGCTCTAACAGAGAATATTGGTAGATTGGTAGTAATGGCAGATTATCAATCATCTAAATAATTGTCACAAACTTTACAAAAAAATAAGAATTATTGGCTAGGGATCTGGAAAGTGGTACATTTATGTATTTCTCAAAATAAAAGAAGCAAAAGGGTTCTTTTCTCTGCCTCTTGTACATCATAAGCAGACACCAAATTCAATGTAGATTTTTTTTTTCTCAGACTGAGAAAAATGTTCACTATCAGTTCAGTTCAGTTCAGTTGCTCAGTCATGTTCGACTCTTTGCAACCCCATGAATTGGAGCATGCCAGGCCTCCCTGTCCATCACCAACTCCTGGAGTTCACCCAGACTCACATCCATCAAGTCAGTGGTGCCATCCAGCCATCTCATCCTCTGTCGTCTCCTTCTCCTCCTGCCCCCAATCCCTCCCAGCATCAGAGTCTTTTCCAATGAGTCAACTCTTCGCATGAGGTAGCCAAAGTACTGGAGGTTCAGCTTTAGCATCATTCCTTCCAAAGAAATCCCAGGGTTGATCTCCTTCAGAATGCACTGGTTGGATCTGCTTGCAGTCCAAGGGACTCTCAAGAGTCTTCTCCAACACCACAGTTCAAAAGCATCAATTCTTCAGCGCTCAGCCTTCTTCACAGTCCAACTCTCACATCCATACATGACCACAGGAAAAACCATAGCCTTGACTAGACGAACCTCTGTTGGCAAAGTAATGTCTCTGCTTTTGAATATGCTATCTAGATTGGTCATAACTTTCCTTCCAAGGAGTAAGCATCTTTTAATTTCATGGCTGCAGTCACCAACCGCAGTGATTTTGGAGCCAAGAAAAATAAAGTCTGACACTGTTTCCACTGTTTCCCCATCTATTTGCCATGAAGTGATGGGACCAGATGCCATGATCTTCTTTTTCTGAATGTTGAGCTTTAAGCCAACTTTTGCACTCTCCACTTTCACCTTCATCAAGAGGCTTTTCAGTTCCTCTTCACTTTCTGCCGTAAGGGTGGTATCATCTGCATATCTGAGGTTACTGATATTTCTCCCAGCATTCTTGATTCCAGCTTATGCTTCTTCCAGTCCAGCGTTTCTCATGATGTACTCTGCATATAAGTTACATAAGCAGGGTGACAATATACAGCCTTGACGTACTCCTTTTCCTATTTGGAACCAGTCTGTTGTTCCACATCCAGTTCTAACTGTTGCTTCCTTGACCTGCATACAGATTTCTCAAGAGGCAGATCAGGTGGTCTGGTATTCCCATCTCTTTCAGAATTTTCCACAGTTTATTGTGATCCATACAGTCAAAGGCTTTGGCATAGTCAATAAAGCAGAAATAGATGCATTTCTGGAACTCTCTTGCTTTTTCCATGATCCAGCAGATGTTGGCAATTTGGTCTCTGGTTCCTCTGCCTTTTCTAAAACCAGCTTGAACATCAGGAAGTTCACGGTTCACATATTGCTGAAGCCTGGCTTGGAGAATTTTGAGCATTACTTTACTAGGGTGTGAGGAGTGCAATTGTGCGGTAGTTTGAGCATTCTTTGGCATTGCCTTTCTTTGGGATTGGAATGAAAACTGACCTTTTCCAGTCATGTGACCACTGCTGAGTTTTCCAAATTTGCTGACATACTGAGTGCAGCACTTTCACAGCATCATCTTTCAGGATTTGAAATAGGTCATCTGGAAATCTGTCACCTCCACTAGCTTTGTTCATAGTGATGCTTTCTAAGGCCCACTTGACTTCACATTCCAGGATGTCTGGCTCTAGGTCAGTGATCACACCATTGTGATTATCCGGGTGGTGAAGATCTTTTTTGTACAGTTCTTCTGTGTATTCTTGCCATCTCTTCTTAATATCTTCTGCTTCTGTTAGGTCCATACCATTTCTGTCCTTTATCGAGCCCTTCTTTGCATGAAATGTTCCCTTGCTATCTCTAATTTTCTTGAAGAGATCTCTAGCCTTTCCCATTCTGTTGTTTTCCTGGGAACCTAGTTTAGTAAAAAAAAGACTTATCTTTATAAATAAAAATCAATTAAAATGTTTATTCCATAGGTTCTTTGGATCTTAGTTTGGCAGCCCTTAATTTCTATGTAAAATTATATAAAGAAATATTCTATGTTATTTTATATACCTATATTTACTATATAAGATGGTCAAAGAATGGAATTAAAGGAAAAAAACATTAAAAGAGAAAAATGGAGTCAAATGACAAAGTATTTGAGACTATATCAGATTATTTTTAAGCACTCTCTTACTGATAAAAAAATTTATTAAATTTTCATCACACTTTGAAATAAAAATTGTATAAGTGCTACAATATGTTTATGAGATTTGATTTGCTCTAATGATCATTGTTTATAGAATTTAAGCAATAATATTAAGTAAATTTTTAAAAAATAGTGACTAAACATTAACAATAATATTGTCCTGTAATAGGATTTTTAGTACAATTTTATGAATGCATGTTTCTGACCTATAAGACACCACATCTAAAGCAATATGTTTATTAAACCATTAAATACTTAGAGTACACAAAGTTCTTTATGTAAATGAAATGTTCCAGAGAACTTCATTCAGTATAGAAGCTTCAGCACGTAATTATAAGACCAAAGGGCATCAGGGCAGATATGACAGGCAAATACTTATTCTACACTTACATGATATCCAGAAAATTTATGTCTTTCCAGCAAAATAGAGATAGAGTTTTTCTTAGATGGGAATGAAGAGGGAGAGTCTATCCAAGTGCTTATTTCCTTCATGGAGATAGGAGGCAGATTATTTATAATTTGGAAGAAAGAGATAAAATTGAGTATAATGAAGACTTTTCTATAATAGTATCAAAAGTAGAATGATATGGTTGTCCAGATTCTAAAATTATGAAAAGTGGAGATCCATCTACAGCAAACAAAAGGCATGTTTTTACTGACTCAGAAGAAAAGATAAACACCACATATCTGACCAAAATTATTGAAAGGTAAGACACTCCAACATAGCATCAGATAGGGTAAAAGAAATATCAAGATTGCTTTTCATTAATTAAATATTTCTTTTTTTTTCCTGTTATAAAATTCATTCATGAAAGCATTCAGACATTTTGAGGTTTCGAAAGATGATATACAGGTTTCACTGCAAGGTGCTTTTTTTTTAATTTCTAAATATTCTTTAGGATCAGATAGATATTTCAGAAGCAATAATTCTAGACATATTTATGTCACTAAAAGTACAAGAGACAAACTCCACAGTTTGAAATCACATTGCTGGACCCATCAAGGGTCCAAAAGTAGCTTCACTGAAAGTGTTCATCAAAGATGTACCACCATAACTTATATCAGAAGATGATTTCCTAGGTAATTCAAGTGTTACACAGGGGCATGCAGGAATTCATACAACTACAGTACTCTTTGCTGCTAAGTCACTTCAGTCGTGTCCGACTCTGTGCGACCCCATAGACGGCAGCCCACCAGGCTCCTCCATCCCTGGGATTCTCCAGGCAAGAACACTGGAGTGGGTTGCCATTTCCTTCTCCAATGCAGGAAAGTGAAAAGTGAAAGTGAAGTCGTTGAGTCGTGTCCAACTCTTAGCGACCCCATGGACTACAGCCTACCTGGCTCCTCCGTCCATGGGATTTTCCAGGCAAGAGTACTGGAGTGGGGTGCCACTGCCTTCTCTGACAGTACTCTTTAGCACTTGTTTAAATTAGGAGTAGAATATTAAGACTTCACAATCTGTTACACTAACAATATGAAATGAAATGCTCCAAAGTATGTACCTAAAAGAAGAATACTAGTCATTGCTCTTTAGTGAGACTTCCTCCAAACAAAGAAAAGCTTTAGAGCTCTATTCCAAGATATTTTAAATACTCCTCTTTGCGATAAAGAGAAGCCTTTATTCAATATTCAAATTTCTTCTGCACACCTATCTTAAACCACAAGAGTTGGGTTAAGCATTGAAGAATGATGGCATGACTATTCAAGGGAAGTAGACCAAAGTAAACATTGTGACAATATTCATCAAAGAAGCACCAGAATAGCACAGATGAATGCCAATTTTGGTTCCAAATACCACCAGATAGTTCTTAAGAAATGAAGTAAGCCTTCTGGATTTTCCTGATCAGTTGCTCTCCACCTACCTTTTAAATTAAAATAAAGTGCCATGTCACAGTTGTGTTTATCTCCAATAAAGATTGCAGGTGAGGGTGGTCCCAAAGAACCATCATACAATAATTCAAGATTTAAATACTATGAAGACTCAAACCAGATTTATTTATTTTTTTAATTTTATTTTATTTTTAAACTTTACATAATTGTATTAGTTTTGCAAACCAGATTTAAACTTTTACAGATGCTTCAGACTTCATTGAATTAGGTGAAAGTCCACTTGAAGTTCTCATGTGTATTTGAGTAAGAGGAGATTTCAGGTTATACATCTATTACCAGAGATTGATGAGTTTCTATGTTTCATGGAGGATAAGCCAAAGAGGTCAACTGACACACTTTCTTGTATGCTGAATGAAAGGGCCAGAAGAAGGTCAAACTCTTCTTCAAATATCTTTGTTGCTACCACAGACAATGTAGAAGTTAATGCCCCAAACTAGAAGTCAGCTTATGAAACAATCCTAAAGTATGAGAGTGTGCTTTCATAATTGAATCTAACAACAGTGATAGGTGGATCCAGCAAACAAAACAAATATGCATTTTTTTAAATTTTATTTTATTTTTAAACTTTATAATATTGTGTTAGTTTTGCCAAATAGCGAAATGAATCCGCCACAGGTATACATGTGTTCCCCATCCTGAACCCTCCTCCCTCCTCCCTCCCCATTCCATCCCTCTGGGTCGTCCCAGTGCACCAGCCTCAAGCATCCAGTCTCGCCAGTCCAGGTTCGATGCAAATATGCATTTTGAACTGTTCATCATGAAGTAGAAAATAGCTCCAGAAGAGGTGATTTTTTTTCCTGCCAAGATATTTCAGAAGTCCAAATTGGACTGTGCTTTCTTAATTATATCTCAGCATTTCAAGTTCAGTTAGAAGAGAAGAAGAATGTTATCATTGGGTCCCTCAGGAGTGAAGGACAGGACTCTGATATTCAGATATGGGCCTTAGCTGTTTCAGCATTCCAGTTCATCAGTGAGGCTGAGTGGGGCTACTACTAGTGATATAGATTTGTTTACTTGCCTCAAACACCCAAATGGATCAGAAAAAATGCCATTTGTTTTTTCCTCACTTCTTTGGTACTTGTAATGAGTAAGAACACAATAAACTAAGAAGAAAAGGAGTGATGGAGATATTATCCTTAAATGTTTTCACCTTATTCTTTACAAAGGAAGAAAGATTTTTTGTGATTTCACACTGTCAGCTCTTTCATCATTCAGAAATTCTGTATTGAACACTTATTTTTAATATGTTCTTCAGATAGAAGTTCCTTTTATCATATGTTTTGAATATTTTTCCATATCCAGGATAGTTTTACTCTTTTTCTGATTTCATTGGAATATTAATCCTTTATAATAAATTATCACATCCATGACATAATGATATTCTATAGACAGTATATGTTGATATTGTCAAATATATATTTGTTATTTATTATCTATATACTGATAGTATGTTTTTCTTTCTTTCATTGTGCTGAAATAAAATAACTGAGAA
The DNA here is from genome assembly GCF_019923935.1 of Bubalus bubalis. Lineage (NCBI taxonomy): Eukaryota > Metazoa > Chordata > Mammalia > Artiodactyla > Bovidae > Bubalus > Bubalus bubalis. The sequence goes on from NC_059157.1 coordinate 85,348,773, forward strand.
TAAAAAAAATACTTTGGAACATATATGATTTTGCACAGGAAACCATAAGCAAAACAAAAACACAACCTAAAGACTAAGACTAAATATTTGCAAACCATGTAACCTACAAGGGATTCATTTCCACATATAAAAACAACTCATACAATTCAGTAACAACAACCACAAAACTATGATCAAAAAATGGGCAGAAGACTTAAACAGACATTTCTTCAGAGAAGACATACCAAGGGCCAATAGGCACATGAAAAGATGCTCAACATCACTAATTATTAGAGAAATACAAATCAAAACCATAAAAAAATAAGAATAGATTATTCTTACACTAGTCAGAATAATCATCATTAAAAGTCTACAAGTAGGACTTCCCTGGTGGTACAGTGAATAAAAATCTGCCTGCCAATGCAAGGGAAACAGATTCAATCCAAGGTCTAGGAAGATTCCACATGCTGAAGTCTTAGTCCGTGAGCCACAACTACTGAGCCTGAGGACTGTAACTACTGAAGCTCATGTGCCTAGGGCCTGTGCTCCACAGTAAGAGAAGCCACCACAATGAGAACCCTGTGCACTGCAGCATAGAGTACCCTTCCCTCCCTGCAGCTAGAGAAAGCCCCCACAGCAAGGAAGATCCAGTGGAACCAAAACAATTAAATGAATAAATATTTTTTTAAAAAAAGATGTGCACCTGTGGCTGATTCATGTTAATGTATGGCAAAATCACCACAATATTTTAATTATCCTCCAATTAAATTTAAAAAAAATTAAAAAAAAAATATATATATATACATACGTACAAGTAGTAAATGCTGAATAGGTTGTAGGGAAATGAGAACCCTCCAGCACAGTTGGTAGGAATGCGAATTGGTGAATCACTAAAAAAAAAAGAAAAAGAAAGAAAATAGTATGGAGTTTCCTTAAAAACTAAAAACAAAAATGCCATATGATCCAGCAAGTGGAATCCATATGATCCCACTCTTGGGCATATATCCATAAAAAGATAAAAACTCTAATTCAAAGAGATATATGTAACTCAGTGATCATTGCATCACTATTTACAATAGCCAAGACTTGGAAACAATACAAACATTTAACAATAGATGATTAAGAAGATGTGGTATGTATATATTCAATGAATATTACTAAGTCATAAAAAAGAATGAAATAATGCCATTTGCAGCAATGCAGATGGAACTAGAGATTATCATACAAGTAAGTCAGAAGAAAAAAACAAAACAAATATCATATATTAACACTTATATGAGGAAACTAAAATACACAAATGAACTTAACTAGAAAACACAAACAGATTCAGATATTGAAAACAAACATATTTATGAAAGAGAAGAGGGGGTGGGAAGCCATAAATTAGGACTTTGGGATTAACACATACAAACTAGTATACATAAAATAGATTAAAAAAAAACAAAACATGGGGAACCATATTCAGTATCCCGTAATAAACCATACTGGAAAAGAATATGATAAACAGAATCACTTTGCTGTATGGCAGAAACTGACAAACTGTAAATCAACTATACTTCAGTAAAAAATAAATCAGTCTCCCAATAGTTATTTAATTGCATTTTGAATATTTTTTTATCGGAAAATGTATTAAAAAATTAAAGTAATAATTAACAATATTGAGCAGTAGTCCCCTTTAATAAAATTCCTGTTTGCTTCTTTGTTGAATTTTGTTCTTTAACTCAGTGTCATAAAACTATGACCTATAAACCCAAACTCAGACAACACCCTGCTTTTGTACAGCACACAAGCTAAGAATAGAACTTACATTTTAAAATAATTACAAAAATCAAAAGAAGGATAATATTTCATGTTAAAAATAATTATACAAATTTCAAATGTCAACATCCATAAATAAAATTTTATTGGAACAGCTCTGTTCCAGTAAGACCATTTATATACTGTCTATGCTTTTTGTGCGACAATCCTAGAATGGAGTGTTTATGAAAGAGATTGTGTGGCATTCCAAACCAAAAATATTTACTAATTCCTTACCTAAAAAGTTTTCTGAGTCCTGGTTATATCTGCGTTGACTCCTACAGATAAACAGGATGTAGGATTGACACATGAATAGCAAAGACAAAAGCATTCAAGTGGCTTTTTTAAGTTGGAGCAACAAGAAGCTGATCAGAAAGTGAAAAGATTCTGTTAGATGAATTGTTTAGTTCTATTGAACACAATTTGTTCTGTTGTATTGAATTACTGTGTATTACTGTGTTGAATTACTGTTCTGTTGTGTTGAATCACTATGGATTTGTTTGTAGTTAACTGAGGAACTCAGACCACTGAGCTGAAACTGGATAAACCAGAGACTTAAGTACATTTTTCTCACAATTTTCAGCTCTTCTTTTTAATGTAGAAAAAAGGAAAAATATGAATATTTTATAAATAATGTTCATTCTAACATCATTTTGAACCCTGAGGTCAGGGCATAGAAAGTAATTCTCAATCAGTTGTGTCTATTGTTAGGCTTTTCTTAAGATCATGCAAGGTAAACTCCCTTTGGTTCAAGGGCACAAGATTTGTAAATATGCTGAGGAATACCAAGGACACTTCAAAAAACAAGATCTATCAGAACAAGACAGAATATAGTCGGAGGTTATGTTTGCGATAAGGTAGAATCATTTGTCTGATATCGCTTTGGTAATAGAATTCAGTAGCTCCTTCTGACATGTTCTTGGTCTTGCTGGATGGTTGCCCAGCAGTCCGTCTGGGGTGTCATTGCACTCCATAAACATGAAGACAAAAGGCAGCTCATGGAGTAGCTAAGCTTAGTTTGGATTCTGTGCATATTAAACAGTAAAAAATAATAAGGAGGGGGGCATGTGGGCATTTTTCCACATCTATTTAATAGTACTGTGACTTTGGACACTCTATTTTTTTTAGTTTTGTGCTCCATTTCTTTTAAATGTGACAAATTCTCAGTAGAATAGAGAAAGGAGAGTTTTATCTAATATGCCTGACACATAATGTGTCTATTTCTAATATTTAACTGATGTGCTAAAAATGTAGCAGAATAAAAATCTCTATCATAATCTATATGAAACAAAATTATCACATTTCAGTGGAAAATAACACTTTCTGCTATTGACTTTACCATAAATATCTATCCAACATAAAAGTGAGCATAAGCTCTAAGATAGATTTCCTGTGTTGAGATTCTCCTCCAACACTTTCTAGCTGTTTTAGTTTGGAGATGTTCCTTAATAGGGTTGAACTTTACTTTTTTTGCATTTATAAAGCTGGGAAACTATCATTCAACACATGCATTTGTTGAGAGAATTAAATAAATTGCTACATGGAAAGCAAAATAAGTGCTCCACAAATGTGAACTATATTAAAGTAGCAAAATATTTAACAACTTTATTGGACAAAATTAGATTTAAATATGTGTTCAGTGTGTTAACGACTTGGGGTGGTAGCATAATTTTATTTAGAAAAAAATCTGGGTTACTGCAAGCATAAAGGGATGCATCAAGAACATGATCTTTCTTTCTTACATTAATACTTTGGTTATATGCAAGCCTAAAATAGAGATCCTAAAACAACAATCCTTTTCAGAACCTAAAATCTCACTTCCAGGCAATACTGTCTTTGTAGTTATAAGATTCACCATTAAAAATGAAATTCTGATCCTGAAGCTTTCTCCACAGAACTGGTCTACCAGTCTAGGTTGATCTAGAACTTATGACTTCTGATCTATTCTTTTCTTGCCTCACTACACTTCTGGCTTTCTGAGCAGCGAATCACTTCCTCACTTCAGGTCTGTCTGGCAGTTATGGTGCTTGGTGGTACTTTAGCAATTTTCTCAACCAGAGAAGCTGTCTCTTAGTTCTTTACCAATGTCCTTGCAAGTTATCTATACTCATTTTTCCTGTTTAGGATTTACTAAGTAAATAAACCATCTAGCTAACTTGAGCTTTCATATAATATCCAGCTTACAATTGACCTCCATACTCTGGAACTCCACTAGACTTGAGTGTGTATTGGGGTTATTAAATTTCTTTGTAAATAAATTTCATATTATAAAAGTAGTGAAGCCTCAACAGAGATAAAAGGCCAGATATAATTTTTACCACAATACATACATAAATACTACATTAAAGTAAGGAATCAACAGAAATAGTAGCCATTGAAAATATCCATATATATATGTGTGTGTGTATATATGTATATGTATACATCTTATTTGGAACACAAAAAATTATAATGGAATTCAAAATACATTTGTAACTGTGACCCAAAAACACAGCATACAATTTAAATGTGCAGCTAAAAAATAATTTAGGTAATATTGACTAGAGTGAATACATTACAAAATAAATTATAATTACTCCACCAGTTATCCTGTATTGTCTTCGGTAATGTTTACTGATATTGGGGCAGGAGGTAATGGTACATGCAGGAGTCTGAGAAGATATGAGCACCTCAAACAGGTGGGTTGTCCTGGACATTTCAACATTGCTTTATATCTTTTTTGGCTTCATGTGATTAAGGCTTCATCTGATTCTAGTCTCAGCTTTAGAAACAGTCCCATGCTGGCTTTGTACAATTTGGAGCTATCTTGCTTCCCTTCAGATATGTGCATGTATCTCTTACTCCCAAAGTGAAGGCTTTTATGATTGCAGACATGTGGATCCCTGCTCAGGTCAGCCGAAATTCACATATTTTTAAACTGGAAATGTGGGGCATTAATCTCCCCACCCCTGTCCTAGGGTAATCTTTAGCCAATAAGACTTAAAAGCCAGTAGATAAATGCTTCTCCCTTTCATCGCCCAATCAAACATTTCTAAAATTCATTGTGTCAGGTCACTTAGATATTCCCAGTAGGACTAAACAGTGTTATCCACAGTGGTTGCCAACTTTATAGTAATAAACTTATTGGCTTTTCCTAATTGCCATTTTTTTCTCCTTTCCTATTTCACTCTCCCTAGTTATTCATGCCAGTTATCTGTCACTGATTTCCAAATAAATTCCCTTGCAGTGAGCCCTTGCCTTAAGCCCTGAGTTTGTGGAACCCAGACATAGTCCATGGTACATGACTATTTTGTCCAGCAGTGTGCTAGCATTGCAATTACGAATTATGAACCAAAATGTGACTTTTTCCTTAAGATATGTTATTTAATTTTAATATTGTCATTTACATTTATTCAAGTTGTATAAAGTATAAATAAAAGTTACAATCATTATTTCAATTTATATATAATCCAACTATATTTCAATCACAAATCTGTTTCTTCCAAGTAGATGTCATTTTTTAAAAGAAATCCTTTATATCCTATTTTATATTTACACATTAAAATTTATCTCTAATTTTTGCTTTTTTTAACCAGTTTTCTTTATTTATAAAGAGAAAAATAATATTTGATGATATTTTGTTCTTAATGCTTTTCTCTCATACAGACAACATTCTCCTAATCCTCTCACAGAAGCATTAGTTTTTCTCCTCTCTTTCAGGGCTTTAAAATTCTCTTTGATGTGTTTTCTCTTAAGCAACATGCCAACCTAAGAATAATATCAGCCATATCCATGGGAAATATAGTATTAGAAAGTTCAACTTTACTTTCTTTTTAAGCATGTCAAGCTAAACTTTACATTTGCAAATATTGTCTACTTACAGGAATAAAACAAAATTAAAATTGATTTTTCTTCTTAGGTGATAGTTTAAAATGTTTGATAGTTTTATTTTCCAATCCAAATATGTCTTATATACTATATCAGATTTTAATGAAACAACAGCAAACACATGTTAAAAATTAATCTTTCAAGTGTTCACAAAGTCCATATTTTGATTTTAATCCAGATATCAATATTATGTACAGAATTCTCCTAAATGTTATGAGTTCAGTAAAGCAAACCAGAAACATGCATTTCATTCAAAAGAGTAATTTCAAAAAGCATTGTTGGTTGTTACTAATGTATAGTGTAAAGTAACTATGAAAAGTGAAAGTGAAAGTGAAGTCACTCAGTCATGTCCAGCTCTTTGCGACTCCATGGACTGTAGCCCACCAGGTTCCTCTGTCCATGGGATTTCCCAGGCAAGAATACTGGAGTGGGTTGCCATTTTCTTCTCCAAAAGTAACTATAGTGTATAGCAACTGTGGTTGTTAGTAGTGTATAGAACTTTATACATAGAGTCTTATTCTATCAGAGTCCCTTGTTTGAGGGAAGAAATTGAATTTTTCTCATGTAGAATGCTAGGTCCACTTGACAAATACCTATGCATTACTCTGTCCCAAAGAAAGGGAATGCCAAAGAATGTTCAAACTATTGAGAGAGTCATTTCCTAGGCAGGTTGATAAGAAGTCTAGCGGTCCCCAAGGAGAGAGGGGTCTGGAATTCTCAAGGAGGAAGAAAGGACACACTTTTTTTCCTCCCTCTACATTCATTAGGATTATATATAACAATAATGTATCCTGCTTGAGGACAGTCTCTGGAAAAAACCTTCTGGCTAATCCTATTATCTTAAAATATCAATAACCTCAGATATGCAGATGACACCACCCTTATGGCAGAAACTGAAGAGGAACTAAAAAGCCTCTTGATGAAAGTGAAAGTGGAGAGTGCAAAAGTTGGCTTAAAGCTCAACATTCAGAAAACGAAGATCATGGCATCCGGTCCCACCACTTCATGGGAAATAGATGGGGAAACAGTGGAAACAGTGTCAGACTTTATTTTGGGGGGCTCCAAAATCACTACAGATGGTGACTGCAGCCATGAAATTAAAAGACGCTTACTCCTTGGAAAGAAAGTTATGACCAACCTAGATAGCATATTCAAAAGCAGAGACATTACTTTGCCAACAGAGGTTCGTCTAGTCAAGGCTATGGTTTTTCCTGTGGTCATGTATGGATGTGAGAGTTGGACTGTGAAGAAGGCTGAGCACCAAAGAATTGATGCTTTTGAACTGTGGTGTTGGAGAAGACTCTTGAGAGTCCCTTGGACTGCAAGGAGATCCACCCAGTCCATTCTGAAGGAGATCAGCCCTGGGATTTCTTTGGAAGGAATGATGCTGAAGCTGAAACTCCAGTACTTTGGCCACCTCATGTGAAGAGTTGATTCATTGGAAAAGACTCTGATGCTGGGAGGGATTGGGGGCCGGAGAAGAAGGGGATGACAGAGATGAGATGGCTGGATGGCATCACTGACTCAGTGGACGTGAGTCTGAGTGAACTCCGGGAGTTGGTGATGGAAAGGGAGACCTGGCGTGCTGTGATTCATGGGGTCACAAAGAGTCGGACAGGACTGAGCGACTGATCTGATCTGATCTGATTATTTTAAAATGTAAATTATGGGAGTAGGTCTAGTAAGGTCTTTACAACGTCCAGAGATTCTTTTGATTTACTGTAATAACTAATTGGAGGGTATATAACTCCATTGCTAACACTAGCAAGGGGGTACTCTTTCTGCCCCCTTCTAATGCCTATGTCAGAAGCTTTCTCTATCTCCTTTATACTTTAATAAAACTTTATTACGCAAAAGCTCTGAGCCATCATGCTTCTCTGGCCCTGGATTGAATTCCTTCCCTCCAGAGGCCAAGAATCCCGGCGTCTTTGTGTGGTTCAGCAACAACCTTTCAGTATCACACAATTGGACTGATTTCACACTCTAGCAAAGTAATGCTCAAAATTCTCCAAGCCAGGCTTCAACAGTACATGAACCATGAACTTCCAGATGTTCAAGCTGGATTTAGAAAAGTCAGAGGAACCAGAGATTAAATTGCCAACATCTGCTCAATCATTGATAAAGCAAGAGAGTTCCAGAAAAACATCTAAAAACATTTTGCTTTATTGACTATGCCAAAGCCTTTCACTGTGTGGATCACAATAAACTGTGGAAAATTCTAAAGGACATGGGAATACCAGACCATGTGACTTGCCTCCTGAGAAACCTGCCTGCAGGTCAAGAAGCAACAGTTAGAACTGGACATGGAACAACAGACTGGTTCCAAATCGGGAAAGGAATACATCAAGGCTGTATATTGTCATCCTGATTATAACTTACATGCAGAGTACATCATGTGAAATGCCAGGCTGGATGAAGCACAAGCTGGAATCAAGATGACAGGGAGAAATATCAATAACCTCAGATATGCAGATGACACCACACTTAGGGCAGAAAGTGAAGAAGAACTAAAGAGCCTCTTGATGAAAGTGAAAGGGGAGAGTGAAAAAATTGGCTTGAAATTCACATTCAGAAAACTAAGATCATGGCATCTGGTCCCACCAGTTCATGGCAAATAGATTGGGAAACAATGGAAACAGTGACAAACTTTATTTTGGGGGCTCCAAAATCACTGCAGATAGTGACTGCAGCCATGCAATTAAAAGACGCTTGTTCCTTGAAAGAAAAGCTATGACCAACCTAGACAGCATATTAAAAAGCAGAGACATTACTTTATTAATGAAGGCTCGTCTAGTCAAAGCTAAGGTTTTTCCAGTAGTCTTGCATGGATGTGAGAGGTGGAATATAAAGCTGAGCACTGAAAAATTGATGCTTTTGAACTGTGGTGAAGGAGAAGACTCTTGAGAGTCCCTCAGGTTGCAAGGAGATCCAACCAGTCCATCCTAAAGGAAATCATTCCTAAATATTCATTGGAAAGACTGATGCTGAAGCTGAAGTTCCAACACTTTGGCCACCTGATGTGAAGAACCAACCCTTTTGAAAAGATCCTGATGCTAGGAAAGATTGAATGCTGGAGGAGAACGTGACGACAGAGGATGAGATGGTTGGATGTCATCACTGACATGATGGACATGAGTTTGAGTAGACTCTGGGAGTTGGTAATGGACAGAGAAGCCTGGCATGCTGCAGTCCATGGGGTTGCAAAGAGTCAGACACGACTGAGTAATTGAACTGAACTGACTCTGTCTCAACCCAAACAGACTGAAAAACCTTCTCTAACTTTCTCAGTAGTCTTAATAATTTGCTTAATTTTCCTTTTTACCTGTTTCTATTGAAATTTGCAAATATATTCATTATTGCAATCCCTATAGCCTATGTATTCTAAAATATCTGTGTCCTATCTTTGTCTTACATACTGTCCAGGCTTGGTTCATATACTGAGCACCTCTTGTTTAGAATATCACAAATCTTTCCCTCCTTCTATACCACCAGAACTGTTTCCATAACACAAATATAATCTTGTCAGTATGTGTACCATAACACTGGCTTAAAAGCCCTAATTTGGAAGTAAGAATATGTTATAAATTACTTTATCTGCCATTTAATAATTTCAAAGCTTTATTTTCCTAAGAGTCCTTTTAAAAATATAGGACAAAGCAAAATATCCAAGTGGAGATATTGACCTTACATGTTTTCCTGAAGATTAAACGAAATAACACTTGTCAAGCGATTGGTGTACTGTCTAATACATTTTAGGCAGTGAAACATGGTAGGTTTTGTTATTATTTATTGTCATCTTTCATTCATAAATTTCAAATTCTTTACCATACATACCCAATCCTGGGAAGTTTGCCACTCTCTGCCAGCCCAGATTCATTTTCCACCAGAAGCCTTTTACTTACTACATCCCAGCAATCGTGCATTATATATAGTTCCCTAAGTACATCAAGCTGCTAGACATTTCCATCTTTTCTTTTCTTTTTTTTTTGGCCAAATATATAGACCATTAGTTTATCACTGAAGATTTTCTTGAACATTTTTGGCATTATCTCATCACAGTTTATCTCACTATTTTTCATTTTTACTATCACTACATCCTCTGCAACTTTTTACATCTACACCTGTAATACACACTGAGATTATCTTTGTGTAAACATTTCCTCCCTTAATATGAGAGTTCCTTGGTTGTTTTTGGCAATTCTTTAAACTCCATTTAATCTCTAAGGTTTATAACAATGATTGCGATGCTAGGGATAACTACTAACCTGCATCTTGATACATAAGTGTACGTGCATGGCAACTCTATGGGTAATTTTAAGAAAAAGATAACCAAAAATAATATTGAAATGTTATACCCACCGAGCAACTCTTAAGTTTCTTTATTATTTTAATTCCCTCAATTCATAGGACCAACTGTGAATGTCAGAGATGTCTTCAAAGTCAGTGTTACAAAAGGGTTCCTCACTAGAGAGAGACAAATGCTAAAGCATGTCAAATATGTCAAATACCAGAAAGGGAGAATGGGTTTAATTGATAGAGGGTGGGCTGGGTGTTGAAGATAGACCACGTTAGATTTGTGTGCTGTGATGGTAGTCAGGAACAAAATTTATTTTATATCTATTTTTATTTTTTTAAATTTTATTTTATTTTTAAACTTTACATAATTGTATTAGTTTTGCCAAATATCAAAATGAATCTGCCACAGGTATGCATGTGTTCCCCATCCTGAACCCTCCTCCCTCCTCCCTCCCCATTCCATCCCTCTGGGTCGTCCCAGTGCACCAGCCCCAAGCATCCAGTATCGTGCATCGAACCTGGACTGGCAACTCGTTTCATACATGATATTTTACATGTTTCAATGCCATTCTCCCAAATCTTTCCACCCTCTCCCTCTCTCACAGAGTCCATAAGACTGTTCTATATTTTATATCTATTTTTAAATGAGTATACAGGACACAGGTAGAAAAATATATCCGTGGCTCAGATGGTAAAATCTGCCTGCAATGTGGAAGATCTTGGTTAGATCCCACAATCAGGAAGATCCACTGGAGAAGGAAATGACAACTCACTCCAGTATTCTTGCCTGGAAAATTTCATGGAGAGAGGAGCCTGACAGTCTACAGTTCATCTGGTCATAAAGAGTTGTACATGAGTGAGTGACTATCACTTCACTTCACTTCACTTCATGGGTGAGAGCCGAGGGTAGAAGTACCTATCAATAACAGATACTTAAGATAAGGAAACATCTATTATTAACTGCTGATGGGTTCTTTGGGCCTACAGGTATGTTCTTCCCAAGAATATACCCCAAATATGATCTCTTTCTCTCTTTAAGCTCTACCTTGACTAAAAGTAACTGCTGGTGACTTTTATTATTAATATATGCCAATCTCTATTGTTCCTGCATTATTTTCAATCATTTAAATGTAAACTTTGTAAAGTCAAATATGATTTTATTAATATTTTTATCACATTAGTTATTTAATGTCTTTCTTATAGTATTACTTTGGGGATCACCAGGTGGCTCAGTGGTAAAGAATCCTCATGCCAATGCAGGAGCTGAAGATGTGGGTTTGATCCTGGGGTCAGGAAGATCCCCTGGAGGAGGAATTGGCAACCCACTCAGGTATTCTTGCCTTGGAAATCCCATAGGCAAAGAAGCCTGGTGAGCTACAGTCCCTGGGGTTGTGAAGAGTCAGACGTGACTAAGTGACTAAGCACAATACTATTACTTAATGCAAGAACTATGAGTGGTACTATATTAACTTTATTTGACAATAGTATTCTAGGTCCTTCAGGTCTAAAAATTTCTCTTTTCCCCTCAGATCATATTCTTAAACAGTATTTGTTTATATGTTTATCTTTCTGTAAAGAATGTATGCTTGTAAAGTAAGATGATAATAATATATCATGTGTTAGTTCTTTTCCTATCCCTTATATAATTTCTGATCCAGACAATAAATACTGACAAAATAAATTTTCTACTACTTAGTATGCTGGATTATTTCTTCTACCAATTGAGTATTTTGTTCTGAATACATTCTACAGAAGAAATGAACACTTGGGTTAATGTGGAGTTAATTGTATTCAATAAAAAAAGAGTAGTTTAAAAACCCAATCAAAATCTTGTATTTCCTCTAGTAAGTCTTTAATATTGGGGATAATGTTGGTGATTTAAATTAGTTCTCTTTTTTAAAGAAGAAAGACCAAAGAGAGGCATGGAAGCATACTTGCTATATAATAACTTTTACTTGGAAAATATTTCCAATGGGAGTGAAATGGGACATTGTAAACACCAAACTTTAAAGCAGAAGGAATATTTTCCCTATTTTGTTTTAGTTAACTTTGCCCAAGTCCCTGAAAATAAAAGTCTTTAAATTTCTTAAAATCTAATAAATTATTAGACCCTAGCCATAGAAGTGTGTTTGTGATGGTTATTTGACAGCACCGTAAAAGCATTTTTCCAGATTAGAAAAGCCTAAAACAGAAGAATATCTATCCTCCATACCACTACATCTGACAACATGAACTACTTTATACAGTTTACAGAGAAGAGGAAAAAAAATCACCCTTTCAGGATCATTTGTCAAATGCGTAAAAGAAAAACAAATTGAAAATTTGGGGTTGTAGCAGAGTGTAGTAAAAAAAAAAAAAAAAAAAAATTGCAATGAAGTTTAAGGAATTTATTAATTTTCTGCTTAATTTTCACACAGTAGAAATTAACCAAAGGCCGAAGGGGAAGATTGCTTAAGCAAAAATGCAGTTATTTGGTAAACAGAATAAAATAGATAAATAGCCTATGTTATTTTGCATTCTACAAAGAAAAAGTCAGCAACACTATTTGAACATTCCCAAGTTCATGAAACAGCTTAATAGAAGAGCCCTGAAATTATTCATGATTATAGTACTCTTAACTTTTCAGTCAAGAGTACACAATTTTTGAATTAGTGAATAACAAATGCTACACTTTACACAAATTATCACCCATGAATGTACTCACAGGGGTAAGATATTGATACCTATTTTATTTGCTCCAAAATGGCAGAAGTCGGTGGGAGGAGGGTGTTATTTGCAAAACATAGTCTACCAATTCAAACTAAATTGTCACAAGAACCCCAGAAGCATTAAGGAATTGTTATGTTTTCCTTGCTGGAATTCTTTTGCCTGGAGAATTTCATGGACAGAAGAGCCTGGTGGGTTACAGTCCATGGGGTTGTAAGGAGTCTGACAGGACTGAGTGACTAGCACTTACTTACATTATGCTTCCTGGTAGCTCAGTGGTTAAGAATTTGTCTGCCAATGCAGGAGCTGCAGGAGATGTAGATTTGATCTCTGGGTCAGGTACAGGAATGTGCTGTTCAGATGTATCTTCAAGAAAGGGCTAGTTGCCCAGCTATGGAGACTGTGGTTAGTTGGATCCTCAAGTTCTACAATTTTCAAGCCAATTCCATGTTATTCTTGAGTCTGGCTCCTCAGTCAATGGCTTAGCAAGGTGTTGCTAGTTGAGAGTCCACTTTTCAACTGCCAATGACCTGTTAGCCATGACCAAGCAAGCCCCAGTGAGGCACTTCTCATGCAAACACTCTTTTCTCTAAAGTTCAGTATTAGTTGATCTGCAATACAGCACTACTGCTCCCCTATGCAACTCCAGTTTGCCCCATTTTTTTTCCCCCACAGTCATTACTCCCCCAGTGACTATATTCTACTCCTAATTACATCAGTTTCTGAGTATGGGAGTCTCCAAACGCCTGGCATGTATTATACCAGGAGTCATCTGAGAAAGTTTTAGGAGGAGGTTTGGGGAGTGGATCACTGAGTGTTCTAGAGTATTAGGATCACATCTGTGCTGGTAGAGAGCGTGCAGGCAGCTCTTGGTACAAAGTGGTGCCAAAATGATAAAGTTTTATCTGGATGTAAGATGGTATGGTACAACAGTAGAGGGAAAGCTCCAGCCCCTCTGATAATTCTGGGATTTGAAATTAAAGGGGAAATGGTAAATACGAGGACAGTGGAATTGATGGTTATTCTAAGTTTCACTGATGGTCTATAGGGAGATAATGAGAGCTGAGGGCAATTATTAGACAATTGAAAGTTAATTACGAGAACCAGAGAATAGCTCTGTGAACTTGAATACAGTAAGTCCTCTACAAACAAACATTCAAGTTGTGAACTTTCAAGGATGCAAATGAGCATTCTCATACCCAATCATGTAAGTTAGTTAATGTGTGTGGTGTGCACTGTCATATGCGTGCATCCTCTGCAAGTATTTTTGCGTATTCTATTGTAGAGTACTATACAGAGTACAGTAGTTCAATGTTTTATTTCAAGCCCAGGATGTTCAGAAGCAAATGTAAAAGCAGCTGTGATGTGACTAGTGATGCTAAGAAGCACCAAGTGACAAAGATGGAATCAAAAATGAAATAATTGACAGAGTGGAAAGAGGCAAAAAGATGGCTGTTAATGTGAATTTCAGAGACATTTGGATGTTCAAACAGGGTTGATATATTAGAGCAAAACCAGGGACCTGATTGTGAGAACCTGAAAAAAGAGATTATCTCCCAAAACTTTGACTCTTTAGATACTGCTAGAGTTTCTAAATCTCTCTAGTGGCCTTCTTACCCATTAATACACCAGGAGATGATACAATAGTGTTTTCTACACAAAGCAAGAGGTACCACCCTTACACTCAGGGCTTTATTGATTTTGCACCTTCCCTTTTTCTGGCAATAACATATTTTTATCTTTATCAACCCCTTACAAGAGTACAACCTATGGACTCTTGTAAATCGTTTCAATTAACTGTTCCTGTGTGATTCACGCAATTGCCAAACATGTAGAGATTGTTTGGATTAAAAATAATATTCTCAGAAAACTGAAACCCTAGAATTGAGTCATATTCATATGTTGTAAATTGAATTATGCCATCCCTAAACTAAATAGTGAAGTTCTGTTCCCCAATAAATAATAATGTAGCTTAATTTGGAAATAGGGACTTTGCAGAAGTAATGTCAAGATGAGGTATTACTGGAGGAGGGTGAACCCATAATAATATTTGGCTGGTGTCCTTTAGTAAAAAGGAGAAATTTGCAGATAGAGGCATGTAAGAATACTAAGGTCCGTCTAGTCAAGGTTATGGTTTTTCCTGTGGTCATGTATGGATGTGAGAGTTGGACTGTGAAGAAGGCTGAGCGCCGAAGAATTGATGCTTTCAAACTGTGGTGTTGGAGAAGACTCTTGAGAGTCCCTTGGGCTGCAAGGAGATCCAACCAGTTCATTCTGAAGGAGATCAGCCCTGGGATTTCTTTGGAAAGAATGATGCTAAAGCTGAAACTCCAGTACTTTGGTCGCCTCATGCGAAGATTTGACTCATTGGAAAAGACTCTGATGCTGGGAGGGATTGGGGGCAGGAGGAGAAGGGGACGACAGAGGATGAGATGGCTGGATGGTATCACTGACTCGATGATCGTGAGTCTGGGTGAACTCCGGGAGTTGGTGATGGACAGGGAGGCCTGGCGTGCTGCGATTCATGGGGTCGCAAAGAGTCGGACACGACTGAGCAACTGAACTGAACTGAAGAATACTGTGTGAGCATCAAGGCAGAGATCAGTGATGCATCTAGTCAAGTAACTGACAGAATCTAGGGGAAAAGCACGGAATAGATTCTTCCCCAGAGAAGGAAACAATCCTGGTAATACCTTGACCTCAGACTCCCATCCTCAGGAAATGTGAGACAGTATATTTCCACTATTAAAATACCTAACTTGTGGTACTTTTTTACACAGGTAAAGTGGATGTGGTCAAGCAGCAGATAGCAAAAGTGAACATTGACATGTTAGGAATCAGTGAACTAAAATGGACAGGAACAGGCAAATTTAATTCAGATGACTGTTGCATCTACTACTGTAGCAAAGAATCCCTTAGAGGAAATGGAGTAGTCCTCATAGTCAACTAAAGAGTCTGAAATGCAGTACTTGTGTATGATCTAAAAACAACAGAAAGATCTCTATTTGTTTCTAAGGAAAACTACCCAACATCACAGTAATCCAAGTCTGCTCAAACCACTGATGCTAAAGAAGCTGAAGTTGACCAATTATATTAAAAACTACAAGACCTTCTAGAACTAACATCAAAAAAAGATGTCCTTTTCATCATAAGGGATTGGAATGTAAAAGTAGATGGTAGAGAGATATCCAGAATAGCAGGCAAGTTTGACCTTGGAGTACAAAATGAAGCAGGGTGAAGACTAACAGAATTTTACCAAGAGAACACACTGGTCATAGCAAACCCCCTTTTCCAACAGCCCCAGAAATGACTTTGCACATGGATATCAACAGATGGTCAATACTGAAATCAGATTGATTATGTTCTTTGCAGCAAAATGGAAAAGCTCTATACAGTCAGCAGGGACAAGACCTGGAGCTGACTGTGGCTCAGATCATCAGCTCCTTAATACAAAATCCAGGCTTAAATTGAAGAAAGTCAGGAAAACTAGGTCATTCAAATATGACCTAAATCAAATCCCTTAGTATTATTATTGGAGAAAGCAATGGCAACCCACTCCAGTACTCTTGCCTGGAAAATCCCATGGACGAAGGGGCCTGGTGGGCTTCAGTCCATGGGGTTGCTAGGAGTTGGACACGACTGAGCAACTTCATTTTCACTTTTCACTTTCATGCATTGGAGAAGGAAATGGCAACCCACTCCAGTGTTCTTTCCTGGAGAATCCTAGGGACGGGGGAACCTGGTGGGCTGCCATCTATGGGGTCGCACAGAGTTGGACACAACTGAAGCGACTTAGCAGCAGCAGTAGCAGCATTATTATTATACAGTGGAGGTGACAACTAGATTAAGGGATTGGATCTGGTAGACAGAGTGATGAAAAACTATGGACATAGTTCTGTAAACCTGTTCAGGAGGCAGTGACCAAAACAATCTCAAGGAAAAAGAAACACAAGAAGGCAAAGTGATTGTCTGAGGAGGCTTTACAAATAGCTGAGGGAAGAAGAGACACAAAAGGCAAAAGAGAAAGGAAAAAATATACCCAACTGAATCCAGAATTTCAGATAATAGCAAGGATAGATAAGAAAGCCTTCTTAAGTGAACAATGCAAAGAAATAGAGGAAAACAACAGAATGGGTAAGACTAGAGATCTCTTCAAAATAATGGTGCAACCAAAGGAACATTTTGTGAAAGAATGGGCATGATAAAGGACAAACTGTGGAAGACTCTTAAAGAAATGGGAGTACCAGACCACCTTCCATGTCTCCTAAGAAATCTGTATGCAGGTCAAGAAGGAACAGTCAGAACTGGACATGGAACAACTGAATGGTTCCGAACTGGAAGACCAGTGCCACAATGCTACATATTGTCACTCTGTTTTTTTAACTTACATGCAGAATGTATCATGTGAAATGCCAGGCTGGGTAAATCACAGGAAGCCCATAAAAAGGGAACCAAGTTGCAGGGAGAAATATCAACAACTTCAGATATGCACTGATACCACTCTAATGGTAGAAAGCAAAGAGGAACTAAAGAGCCTCATGATGAGGGTGAAAGAGGAGAGTGAAAAAAGTGACATGAAACTCAACATTCAAAAAACTAAGGTCATGGCATCTGGTCCCATCACTTTATGGCAAATAGATGGGGAAAACATAGAAGTAGTGATAGATTTTAGTTTCTTGGGCTCCAAAATCACTGTGGATGGTGACTCCAGCCATGAAATTAAAAAATGCTTGCTACTTAGAAGGAAAGCTATGACAAACCTAGGCAGTATATTAAAAAGCAGAGACATACTTTGTTGACAAAGTTCTCTCCCCACTCTAGTACTCTTGCTTGGAGGGTCCCATGGACGGAGGAGCCTGTTAGGCTGCGATCCATGGGGTCGCTGAGAGTTGGACATGATTGAGTGACTTCACTTTCACTTTTCACTTTCATACATTGGAGAAGGAAATGGCAGCCCACTCCAGTGTTCTTGCCTGGAGAATCCCAGGAACAGGGGAGCCTGGTGGGCTGCCATCTATGGGGTCACACAGAGTCAGACACGACTGAAGTGACTTAGCATAGCATAGCATGGTTTTTCCAGTAGTCATGTACAGATATAAGAGTTGGACCATAAGGAAGATTGAACACCAGAGAACTGATGCTTTTGAAATGTGAGCTGAAGAAGACTCTCTTGATAGTCCCCCGGACTGCAAGGAGATCAAACCAGTCAACTACAAAGGAAATCAACCCTGAATATTCATTGGAAGGACTGATGCTGAAGCTGAAGCTCCAATACTTTGGCCACCTGATGTGAAGAACTGACTCATTGGAAAAGACCCTGATGCTGGGAAAGACTGAAGGCAAAAGTAGAAGCAGGCAGCAGAGGATAAGTTGGTTAGATAGCATCACTGAGTCAAAGGACACGAACAAACTCCTGGAGATAGTGGACAGAGGAGCATGGTGTGTTACAGTCCATGCAGTTGCAAAGAGTTGGACAGAACTTAGTGACTGAATAACAACAATAAAGAGCCCTTTCTAGACCTTTTTCAGCCTTGGATAATACTTCTGCAGGTTTAGTAAACTTCTTTTGTGAAGTAATGCAGTGTTCTTCCCTTACACGTCAAACTCTTTGTTATTACATTTTTACAGGCTGTGTTTGTCAAGATTACCAATTTGTGAATGCCAGTAAGTGGGGATTTCAAATAATGGTTCCCATGGATAACCTAAGTCCCACACATTAACCTACTTATTGGCATTTTGTAGAAGCAAGCCTACCGTTTTATGTTAATTAGAACAATTATCCCTCTCAGTAACTTAATTCTTTTCTTTGTTGTTAGAATACTGACAATAGAAGTCCAAATGCCTAACTGCACTAACAGCATTAAGGATTCTATGCCTTTTGGGGAAAGCATTCTTCCCCTGTGAGCCAGTGTATCTAGTCCAGCAGAGTGAAATGTATGGTACATCCAGCAAAAATTCCCCAAGTGGATCACAGGAATGTTCATATGTACATGCATGGGGTTCCACCTGTATATTACACCAATTGGGAATCAAGAAAATCAAAAGCCACCAATGAAAGGTATTTTTTTATTCCTAGATGGACAGTGCCCTAGCCTTAGCCGTATTCTTCTAAGACTTAATTTTTTAGAGCAGTTTTAGGTTCAGAGTAGGAAGATGCAGAGGTTTCCCATATATAACCTGCTGTACACTCACATAGACTTCCCTGTTATCAACTTGTCCCACCAGACTACCAAATTTCTTACAACTATATTGATATATGTTAATCACCAGTTCAGTCTTCAGTTCAGTTCAGTCACACACTTGTGTCCAACTCTTTGCAACTCCATGGACTGCAGCATGCCAGGCCTCCCTGTCCATCACCAACGCCTAGAGCTTACTCAAACTCATGTCCATTGAGTAGGTGATGCCATCCAACCATCTCATCCTCTGTTGTCTCCTTCTCCTGCCTTCAATCTTTCCCAGTATCAGGGTCTATTCAAATGAGTCCGTTCTTTGCATCAGGTGGCCAAAGTATTGGAGTTTCAGCTTCAGCATCAGTCCTTCCAATGAATATTCAGGACTGATTTCATTTAGGATGGACTGGTTTGATCTCCTTGCAGTCCAAGGGACTCTCAGAGTTTAACAACACAGTTCAAAAGCACCAATTCTTCTGTGCACTGCTTTCTTTATGGTCCAACTCTCCCATCCATCCATGACTACTGGGAAAACCATAGCTTTGACAAGACAGACCTTTGTTGGCAAAGTAATGTCTGCTTTTAAACATGCTGTCTAGGTTTGTCATAGCTTTCCTTTCTGTTACACTTATTCATCTCTGTTTATCCTCAACCCTTGGCAATCACTGATGTTTTTTTTACTGTCTTCATAGTTTTGCCTTTTCCAAAACTCGTATAATTGGAATCATACAGTATGTAGTCATTTCAGATTTCCTTCTTTCATTTAGTAATGTATATTCAAGCTTTCTCCGTGTCTTTTCATGGCTTGATTTTTGAGTACTGTATAGTATTCCACTATCTGATGTGCCATAGTTTATTTATCTGTTCACCCATTGAAGAATATCTTGAATGCTCCCAGTTTTAGCAATTTTGAATAAAGTTGCTAGAGATATCCATGTGCAGGTTTTAATGAACACATGTTTCATGGATCATATAGTAACAGCATGGTGAATTTTGTAAGAAACTGCCAAACTTTCTTCCAAAGTGGCTCTACCATTTTGCATTATCAGCACCAGTGAATCAGAGTTGCTGCTGCTGTACATCCTTGTCAGGATTTGGTATTGCCAGCATTCCAGATATTAGCCATTCTAATAGGTGTGAAGTATTACCTCATTGTTGTTTAAATTTGCATTTCCCTGATGACATATGATGTGACGCATCTGTTCATTGTTTATTTGCCACCTGAACATCTTCTTTGGTAAGGTGTATGTTAAGATCTTCAGCCTATTTTTAAATGAGCTTGCTTATCTTTATTCAGCAATAAGAGTTTTGATAGTTTAAGACTTTCTAGGGTTCTTTGTATTTTGTGTATAACAGTCCTTTGTCAGCTGTGACTTTTATAAATATTTTCTCCCAGTCTGTGATTTATTCCCTCATTCTCTTAATATTGTATCTCACAGATCAAACATTTTTAATTTTAATGAAGTTCAGTTAACCAATAATTTATTTCATGGATCATCTGTTTGGTGTTATATCTAAAAAGTCATCTCTACACTCAAAATTATCTGGGTTTTATTCTATGTTATCTTCAAGGAATTTTTAGAGCTTCTAACACTTTGTTATACAGAGCAAATTCAGACTTTTTCCCTGGTCTAAAGCCATACCCAAGGAAATTAGTTATGTGAACTCATCACCAACAATAAGAATGCCAAAAACATCACTAGAACAAAGACAGAGAAAAAAATCAAGATGTTTTAATAATAGAAAGTTCTTTCTTTTTTAATTTATGGATTATAAACAACTAAATTCCAGCCAGTTTTAAAGTAACATTCCTCCCTCTGAAACAGTATGTATTATATGGAATTTGCCATTGGATATCACATATAGTACTGGGAATAAAGTTAAACTAGATTTAATTCACAAATGTCACTTTTTCACTGCTGAGGGACTTGAACAGGAAAAACTTAATTATGAAAATGTTCAAATCAAATGAATGTGGTCTTGGAGCATACTTTCATTTTGATTTCTCTATTACTGCCTCTAAGGCTATCTTGTATTTCTTTTTCCTTATAGGATATTTTATAACTGTGCAAATATAATTTTATGTTAATACATATGTTTTGACTGTTTCTCTTTTGCTAACTCTGAGCACTAGAGAGCAGAGGTAAGCCATCCTACCCACTGCTCTGTTCTCAAAGCCTAGCAAAGTATGTGGCACTTAAAAGGACTCGTAATAAATGAAGGTATGGTAGTTTGTGGGTTGAAGGGTATATGTATTCATCATGCTGCTGCTGCTACTGCTGCTCAGTCACTCAGCCATGCCCGACTCTACAACACCATGGACTGTACCCCCGAGACTCCTCTGTCTATGGGATTTCCCAGGTAAATACTAGAGGGGTGATTTTTCTTTCTTCAGGAGATCTTCCCAATCCAGGGACTGAATTCACCTCTCCTGCTTGGCAGGCAGATTCTTTTCCACTGAGCCACATGGGAAACCCATGTATTCATCATATTACTGTTTTAATAATTAAAGCTACTATTTACTGAGGACATAATGCATGCCAGAAAATATGTCTTTTATATTCACAGAATATATTTTAATTTTGACCACTTCATAATTATTATTCCCAATTTGCTGGTGAAACACAGAGTAAATAAAATGTCGCCAGGTAGTGACCAAGCTAGGATTTGATACACTCCAAAGCCCAAGCCCTATATTTTCTCTTGTTTTATGTATATGTTTAAAAATGTTATATGTGGATTTTAAGAAGTTGAATATTAAAACTGCATTTTACTTTCCTGCTATTTTATCTTCTTTATTTAAAAATTTTCAGCAAAGGCTAATCTCCCAATCAATCTTAAAATTACCCTTATAGAATTTGAAGTTATTTGTTTTATGTACTTCTTCAGATCAGATCAGATCAGATCAGTTGCTCAGTCGTGTCTGACTCTTTGCGACCCCATGAATCGCAGCATGCCAGGCCTCCCTGTCCATCACCAACTCCCGGAGTTCACTGAGACTCACATCCATTGAGTCAGTGATGCCATCCAGCCATCTCATCCTCTGTCATCCCCTTCTCCTCTTGCCCCTAATCCCTCCCAGCATCAGAGTCTTTTCCAATGAGTCAACTCTTCACATGAAGTGGCCAAAGTATTGCAGTTTCAGGTTTATCATCATTCCTTCCAAAGAAATCCCAGGGCTGATCTCCTTCAGAATGGACTGGTTGGATCTCCTTGCAGTCCAAGGGACTCTCAAGAGTCTTCTCCAACACCACAGTTTGAAAGCATCAGTTCTTCGGCGCTCAGCCTTCTTCACAGTCCAACTCTCACATCCATACATGACCACAGGAAAAACCATAGCCTTGACTAGACAAACCTTTGTTGGCAAAGTAATGTCTCTGCTTTTGAATATGCTATCTAGGTTGGTCATAACTTTCCTTCCAAGGAGTAAGCGTCTTTTAATTTCATGGCTGCAGTCACCATCTGCAGTGATTTTGGAGCCCCAAAAAATAAAGTCTGACACTGTTTCCACTGTCTCCCCATCTATTTCCCATGAAGTAATGGGACCAGATGCCATGATCTTCGTTTTCTGAATGCTGGCCTTTAAGCCAACTTTTTCACTCTCCTCTTTCACTTTCATCAAGAGGCTTTTTAGTTCCTCTTCACTTTCTGCCATAAAGGTGGTGTCATCTGCATATCTGAGGTTATTGATGTTTCTCCCGGTGATCTTGATTCCAGCTTGTGCTTCTTCCAGCCCAGTACTTCTCATGATGTACTCTGCATATAACTTAAATAAGCAGGGTGACAATATACAGCCTTGATGAGCTCCTTTTTCTATTTGGAACCAGTCTGTTTTTCCATGTCCAGTTCTAACTGTTGCTTCCTGACTTCTTACCCTGTGCTATATGTTGGTTTAATAAGCAAAAATTGAGCCATCCCCTGGTTTGGTTGTTTTCTTCATACTCAGAAGAATGTGAAGCTAATCTTTATTCTTGTAATCTCACAGCTTTGGGAAAATTATAAATAGGTGATTGCCCCATAAAGGTCAAGAATCACTGATAGAAGTGAACTTACATTGGATAACTTTGACCAAAGTTTCAATAAGGTTTTCCCTAAACAACTGTGCTGTCAGGCATATTGTCACGTCCCCAAATTGCTGTTGCTAAATCACTTCAGTAGTGTACGACTCTGTATGACCCCATAGATTGCAGCCCACAAGGCTCCCCCATCCCTGGGATTCTACAAGCAAGAAACCTGGAGTGGGTTGCCTTTGCCTTCTCTGGTCCCCAGTTTGATTTCAGACTTAAGGAGTCTTGGGTATCATCTGGGAAATGCTAAAGTGAGGGATTAATTTACCCAGCTACAAGAAGGATCTGGTCTTTAATATTGTACTTCCTTTCCTAAATAATTTATAATGATTAGATTTCAATTATTAGTATTGCCAGTCATGGAGAATTTGAAGTTTTTAAAATTTTATTATATAAATGCACTTTACCTAAATACATAATGAAATTTTATTTTTATGTTTTCTTTCTGTAGTAATCATTTTATCCTAATTTCAAACAAAATCTCTGTATAATTTTGAGTGGAAAAGAACTTGTATATTTGAAAACTTCCTGTTAAGTTTAGTCGCTCAATAGTGTCCAACTCTTTGTGACCACATGGACTGCAGCACGCCAGACTTCCCTCTTTATCACCAACTGCTGGAGCTTGCTCAAACCCATGTACATAAAGTACATAATTTTCTTTGTAAGATGTACAAAGTTATGTACATCAATCTTTCCCAGCATCAGGGTCTTTTCCAATGAGTCAGTTCTTCCCATCAGGTGGCCAAATTGTTGGAGTTTCAGCTTCAGACTCAGTCCTTCCAATGTATATTCAGGATTGATTTCCTTTAAGATTGACTGGTTTGATCTTCTTGCAATTCAAGGGAGTCTAAAAAGTCTTTTTCAACACCACAGTTCAAAAGCATTAATTCTTCAGCGCTCAACTTTCTTTATAGCCCAACTCTCATATTCATAATGACTACTGGAAAACCATAGCTTTAACTAGATGGACCTTTGATGGCAAGGTAATGACTCTGCTATTTAATAAGCTGTCTAGGTTAGTCATAGCTTTTCTTCCAAGGAGCAACCATCTTTTAATTTCATGGCTGCAATCACCATCTGCAGTAAATTTGGAGCCTCCAAAAATGTCTGTCACTGTTTCCACTGTTTCCCCATCTATTTGCTGTGAAGTGATGGGACTGGATGCCATGATCTTAGTTTTTTGAATGTTGAGTTTGAAGCCAACTTTTTCACTCTCCTCTTTCACCTTCATCAAGAGGCTCTTGAATTCCTCTTCACTTTCTCCCATAAGGGTGATGTCATCTGCATATCAGAAGTTACTGATATTTCTCCTAGCAGTCTTGATTCTAGCTTGTGTTTCATCCAGCCCGGCATTTCACATGATGTACTCTGCATATAAGTTAGATAAGCAGGTGACAATATACAAACTTGATGTACTCCTTTCCCAAATTGAAACCAGTCCATTGTTCCATGTCCAGTTCTAACTGTTGCTTCCTGACCTGCATATAGGTTTCTCAAGAGGCAGGTCAGGTGGTCTGGTATTCCCATGTCTTTAAGAATTTTCCAGAGTTTAAAAAAAAAAAAAAAGAAATTTCCACAGTTTATTGTGATCCACACAGTCAAAGGCTTTGGCATAGTCAGTAAAGCAGAAATAGATGTTTTTCTGGAACTCTCTTGCCTTTTCAATGATCCAGCGGATGTTGTCAATTTGATCTCTGGTTCCTCTGCCATTTCTAAAACCAGCTTGAACATTTGGAAGTTCACGGTTCACATATTGCTGAAGCCTGGCTTGGAGAATTTTGAGCATTACTTTACTAGCATGTGAGATGAGTGCAATTGTGTGGTAGTTTGAGCATTCTTTGGCATTGCCTTTCTTTGGGATTGGAATGAAAACTGACCTTTTCCAGTCCTGTGGCCACTGCTGAGTTTTCCAAATTTGCTGACATACTGAGTGCAGCACTTTCACAGCATCATCTTTCAGGATTTGAAATAGCTCAACTGGAATTCCATCACCTCCACTAGCTTTGTTCGTAGTGATGCTTTCTAAGGCCCACTTGACCTCATTCTGTCAGACCTCTCCACCATGACCTGCCTGTCTTGAGTCGCCCCACAAGGCATGGCTTAGTTTCATTGAGTTAGGCAAGGCTGTGGTCCGCTTGATTAGATTGACTAGTTTTTTGTGTTTATAGTTTCAGTGTGTCTGCCCTCTGATGCCCTCTTGCAACACCTGTCTTACTTGGGTTTCTCTTACCTTGGAAGTGGTGTATCTCTTCATGGCTGCCCCAGCAAAGCGCAGACGCTGCTCCTTACCTTGGATGAGGGGTATCTCCTCACAGCCACCCCTCCTGACCTTGAACGTAGAGTAGTTCCTTTTGGCCCTCCTGTGCCTGCACAGCCACCGCTCCTTGGATGTGGGGTTGCTCCTCTAGGCCGCTGCCCCTGACCTCTGACATGGGGTAGCTCCTCCTGGCCACTGCCCCTGGCCCCGGATGTGGGCTAGCTCCTCTCGGTGCTCCTGCGACTTCACAGTCTGGCTCTCTCAGCAGCCGCCCCTGACCTTGGATGTGGGGTTAAATCAGTCAGATCACATGGCAAAGCTCACTATTCCTAATTAATTAGCTTAAATGACCACATAATACTATTCAATCTATTTTTGCTCTATTTTGTCAATAATTTTATTAAACATTTCTTAAGTATTTTATATACAGTTTGATAAACTAGGTAATTTTACAATGCCATGGTGAAGCTAATCACTTCAGAAATAATTTACTGAAATACCTATAAGTAAGAATGCATTACTTAGTTTAATATATTTTTTGTTACCTCCTTACTATTCTTTCAGTTTTTATAATAATTTTTCATCTGTTTTCTTTTCTACTGTAAAAATAATCTTAAAAATTTTAAGCCATTGTGTTTGAGAACTATGGAAACATTTAGTCAGTCTCACCAATTCACTATTTACGTGTTGCCTTAATACAGTTAAGACAAAAATCTGGAATCTGTATAAGTCTGCTATAATAGAGGCACTAACTGTATCTCATCTGTTCATATATTTAGTCTTATTTCTCCTTATTTTATATACTTTCATTTCCTGTATTTTATTCAATTGCATGTAGGTCACTCCTAGAATTGAATATGTGTACAGTTCAGTTCAGTCACTCAGTCATGTCCGACTCTTTGCGACCCCGTGAATAGCAGCACGCCAGGCCTCTCTGTGTTCACCAGCATCACCAACTCCCAGAGTTCACCCAGACTCATGTGCATGGAGTTGGTGATGCCATCCAGCCATCTCATCCTCTGTCATCCCTTTCTACTGCCCCCAATCCCTCCCAGCATCAGGATCTTTTCCAATGAGTCAACTCTTCACATGAGGTGGCCAAAGTATTGGAGTTTCAGCCTCAGCATCAGTGCCTGGAAAATCCCGTAGGCGGAGGAGCCTGGTAGGCTGCAGTCCATGGGGTCGCAGAGTCGACATGTCCAACCAGTCCATCCTAAAGGAGACCAGTCGAACACCCAGGACTGGTCTCCTTTAGGATGGACTGGTTGGATCTCCTTGCAGTCCAAGGGACTCGCAAAATTCTCCAGCACCACAGTTCAAAAGCATCAATTCTTCGGCGCTCAGCTTTCTTCACAGTCCAACTCTCACATCCATACATGACCACTGGATAAACCATAGCAAAGTCACCTAAATTAAAACTTATTAAGTTCCATAAATTCCAAAAATAAAGTCTCTGATCAGAAGGCCACAGACTATGTATTAATAGAAAAAGAAAGAAATGAGTCATCCCCTCTGAAATTTATATCTTTATTAAGTGACTCCTGCAAGAGAAAAGATATGAATCGAAATTGCAAGATTTCTCCAAATAAAGAGAAATTACATATCAGAATATATTAAGATCATTTAAAAGAATTATATTGATAAAATTTTGTTAAATAATTTTAAATAATTTATAGATGGAATATGATTTACATAGCTCTATGTAAAACCTATATATAGTGACTTAATATTGGATTTAAATAGCTCTATCCAAATAAATTAAAAAACCCAGATGAAATGACTTAGTAATAGCACCCCCTACAAATGACACATTAGTTATAAGAGTAAAAGTACATCTTCAAAATAGAAAGACCTGTGGGATATCACCTTAAATAGGTGGTCAAAATGAGCACTGCTGACAATGTTTGAAACTGTCTGACATGTATGTGTCCTCTGATGTGATGCATTTGAAAACACAAAATATCTTGCTTAAAGTATCCTTGCAAAGTATATTTGTGTGTGTGTATGTGTGTTGCATCTTGAATCTAATGTTGAAATAATCATATACATTAAATATAGTACCTTCTATAAGGCAATGTCCAGATTATTAAAACTGTTAACATCTTGAAAGAGATTAGAAAAAGGAAAAATTATATATATATTGAATAATCACTGAACTATTCATATATGTGTGTGTGTGTGTGTGTGTGTGTGTGTGTATGTAAGAATATGTATATTTATTCATTCATGTCAGATTTCCTGGGAGTGATCATGGTATCATGGTAATGGACAAATGAATTCTAAAGAATTTAATGGACAAATATAATGAGGTCTGCAAATTACTCTCAACTTTTTAAAACAAGAAGGAAAAAAATACATACATAGATAAATATAGGAACCAAATGTAGCAAAATCTGGCAAATTGTTAACAATTTGTTAATCTGTGTTAAACTGTGTGAAATGCTTAATGTACCTTCAATTTTTTTATAGTTCAAGAATTCTCAAATAAAAAGTTGGGAAAAACTGAACATTTAAAATGTCAACTATTGATATAACTTTTTCATAAGTGTGTGTTAAGACATGAATCCTCAGGGCATACTATATTTTTAGAATCACAATTATGATATAATTTATGGATTTAGTTGACCATATTCTCTCTTTCTCTCTCTGTACACACACACACACACACACACACACACACACACACACACACACATGTCATAATTAACTTGCAATATGTAGCATTATGGGGGTTTTCCTGGTGATTCAGAGGATAAAAAAATCTGTCTTCAATGCGGGAGACCCAGATTTGATCCCTGGGTTGGGGATAGCCCCTGGAGAAGGGATGGGCTAACCACTCCAAGATGCTTGCCCGGAGAATTCCATGGATAAAGGAGCCTGACAAGCTACGGTCCATGAGGTCACAAAGAGGCAGATATGACTGAGCAACTAACACACACACACACACACACACACACACACATGCAGTATTATAATCTTATTTTACTTTATCCGTCTTTGGAATATTATTGGTCCTAATTGGAAAACAAAAATTGGATGAACTTTTTTTTTTTTACCTATTATAATAAAGAACTCCTTTTGAGTAAAAAATAAAACTATATCAAACAGCTAAAGCACAGCTCAAGTCAATCAATAGCATTTGAACTAACAAGCTTCAAATACAGCTAATGGTGTAATCAAACTGAAAAGGAGGTTCATTATGGAGTGCTTGGATTAAGGTCAATGAGTACAGGGAAGCATTTGTATTATTGTGACAATGTGCAATCCTGTCACTCAAACATTCCATTAAAAACAAAAGATAGGCAGGGGTTCTCTCCTCTTACTTTTTTATAGCTGAAGTCATTATCAGTCCATATTGAGGCAAAGTGCTTATCCACTTGAGCTGTTCCTTTTAATTCTGGAATGCCCACACAAACTTTCAGTTAGCAGTGTGACTTGACATTTAAATGCAAATATCTCAAAAGTCTTCTGAAAGAGTTAATCTCCTTATTAAGATTGGCTTAAAGAAAACAATTTTGATGAATTTAATATATAGAACTTGTGTTCTCCCTGGAACCCATTATACCCTTTTACAGATTAATATAGTAGCTGCTGTTGCTGCTGCTAAGTCTCTTCAGTT
Source organism: Bubalus bubalis (assembly GCF_019923935.1). NCBI lineage: Eukaryota > Metazoa > Chordata > Mammalia > Artiodactyla > Bovidae > Bubalus > Bubalus bubalis. Next base: position 85,377,534 of record NC_059157.1, read on the forward strand.
GTGTCCGACTCTTTGCGACCCCATAGATGGCAGCCCACCAGGCTCCCCCGTCCATGGGATTCTCCAGGCAAGAATAATGGAATGTGTTGGCACTTCCTTCTCCAATGCATGAAAGTAAAAAGTGAAAGTGAAGTCGCTCAGTCGTGTCCGACTCTTTGCGACCCCATGGACTGCAGCCTACCAGGCTCCTCCTCCGCCTATGGGATTTTCCAGCAAGAGTACTGGAGTGTGGTGCCCTTGCCTTCTCCTAATACAGAAGCACTACTATGCAAAAACTTCATAGCTAGACACAGAATTTTATTAACATGTGTCACAATACCTAAAATCCAAAACTGATGTCATTTGAAACATGTAAAATATCATGTATGAAATGAGTTGCCAGTCCAGGTTCGATGCACGATACTGGATGCTTGGGGCTGGTGCACTGGGACGACCCAGAGGGATGGAATGGGGAGGGAGGAGGGAGAAGGGTTCAGGATGGGGAACACATGTATACCTGTGGTGGATTCATTTTGATATTTGGCAAAACTAATACAGTTATGTAAAGTTTAAAAATAAAATAAAATTAAAAAAAAAAAGTTCTTAAAGTTCAAAAAAAAAAAATAAAAGCCTTTATTTAATTTGTTATAAAAAAAAAAAAACTACAACAAAGCAACCAAAGGACACTATAAATAGTTTATATACTGTCACATTCCGTATTGCATGCAATTTCCCTTTACTCTGAGATAAACATTCTACCTCAATGATATCTATCAATAAATAGTAACTGACAAGAGAAAAGAAAATCAAAATCAGATAAATGTTGAGTGAAGACACCAAAAAACTTCCTTCAAAGATAAATATCTTCATTTATATTGAGAAATTTTCCACTGAAATTATATGTAAAGTATATAATTTCTGGTTATATAAAAATTTTTTAAAGGTACAGTTTGTTAATCACTTCAGTCATGTCCATCTCTGAGCAACCTATGAACTAGAGCCCTCTAGACTCCTCTGTCTTTGGGATTCGACTATGCCAAAGCCTTTGACTGTGTGGATCACAATAAACTGGAAAGTTCTGAAAGAGATGGGAATATCAGACCACCTTGACCTTCCTCTTGAGAAACTTATATACAGGTCAGAAAGCAACAATTAGAGCTGGACATGGAACCACAGACTGGTTCCAAATAGGAAAAGGAGTATATCAAGGCTGTGTATTGTCACCCTGCTTATTTAACTTATATGCAGAGTACATCATGAGAAATGCTGGGCTGGAAGAAGCACAAGCTGGAATCAAGATTGCTGGGAGAAATATCAATAACCTCAGATAGGAAGATGACACCACCCTTATGGCAGAAAGTAAAGAAGAAACAAAGAGTCTCTTGATGAAAGTGAAAGAGGAGAGTGAAAAAGTTGACTTAAAACTCAACATTCAGAAAACGAAGATCATGGCATCTCGTCCCATCACTTCATGGGAAATAGATGGGGAAACAGTGTCAGACTTTATTTTTTGGGGCTCCAAAATCCCTGCAGATGGTGATTGCAGCCATGAAATTAAAAGACACTTACTCCTTGGAAGGAAAGTTATGACCAACCTAGATAGCATATTGAAAAGCAGAGACAATACTTTGCCAACAAAGGTCCGTCTAGTCAAGGCTATGGTTTTTCTAGTGGTTATGTACGGATGTGAGAGTTGGACTGTGAAGAAAGCTGAGTGCTGAAGAATTGATGCTTTTGAATTATGGTGTTGGAGAAGACTCTTGAGAGTCCCTTGGACTGCAAGGAGATCCAACCAGTCCATCCTAAAGGAGACCAGTCCTGGGTGTTCATTGGAAGGACTGATGCTGAGGCTGAAACTCCAATACTTTGGCCACCTCATGTGACAAGTTGACTCATTGGAAAAGACCCTGATGCTGGGAGGGATTGAGGGCAGGAGGAGAAGGGGACAACACAGGATGAGATGGCTGGATGGCATCATCGACTCGATGGGCATGAGTTTGGTAAACGCTGGGAGTTGGTGATGGACAGGGAGGCCTAGTGTGCTGCGATTCATGGGGTCGCAAAGAGTCAGACATGACTGAGCCACTAAACTGAACTGAACTCAAGGAAAGAATAATAGAGTGGGTTGCCATGCCCTCCTAAAGGGAATCTTCCAGGATAAACCCCACAATTCTTACAACTTCTGCATTGTCAAGCAGGTTCTTTACCACTTGTGCCACCTGGGAAGCCAAAGCCGTTTCCTTCTCCAGGGGATTTTTCCAAAATAAGGATCAAACTTGCATCACTTGAGGCTCTTGCATTGCAAGCAGATTCTTTACCATTGTACCATCTGGGAAGCCCCATGATTTTAAAGGTGTTATATGCAAGTAAGTACGTCATTAACAACCCTCAATCATACTTTGATTACTACTATTTTATGGCTTAAGACTTTTTTGAATTGTAAATCTGTTTAATATTCAAGGAAGAAGAAGCCTAAGCACTGCAAGTATTCAACTCTTTATTATGGTAACCAAAAAAAAAAAAAAAAAAAAAGATTAAAGAAAAAGTGAGAAAAACAACTTAGACAGACCCTAACAATGCATTTTTTAAGTTGAGGAAACCAAAGTTCAAAACAAACAATTAAAACCAGTTGGCATATTCTACTACATTTGAAGATATCCACTACAGGTGGATAATAAGAACTCCGCAAATAATGTAGAAAAGTTTAAATTCACTAAGAGGTTCTGTACTTCTGATTCTATGTATTCTATTTGAGTAAATCTGAAAATTATAGAGATCTAGAAACATTTTAGCAGACTTACTGAAATACATCAAATATGTCTGATTGAATCTTCCAGTCTCAAATAACTTGACCAGATACATGCAACTTGCTGTAAAAGGTATTGTGTTCCTATGCTTAATTAAACCATGTGAAATTCTAGGATGTGTTATTCATCATACTAGCATTTCCCTATTTCAACTTTGTATTACATTCAGCTATCTCTCTCTTTTGAAGTTTAATTATCTTTCTTAGGAGGGAAATAAATTAGCCAATTTGGCTGTGAAATTCACTAAAGAGAGCTCTCAGTTTCCATTTGTCCAGGTTTCTGTGATCAGGGATGATAAAACACATAGGATCTATAATCTTTTTATTCCAGAAAAAAAAAAAAAACAGTTTTTTATCCTTTACATTTATATGACACATTGAAAATACTAGCATATCTTTTGACTTACACACTTAAAAATTATTACCACACTTCAAGAATGAAATTCTGTAATTTGTATCTGGATATATTATAAAGCTACTCTTTCTCCCTTTTTTATTTCTTGCTTACTGCTCCAATTTTTAAAAATATTTTTATTTATAGCACTTGGTTGCATATTTTATTATTATAAACTTTGACTATTGGTCTTCAAAGGGTCCTCAAAGTTTGGTTTTAAATATCCCATTGAGACAGGCTTGAACGACTTGGGTGCTGGCTTCTGTTTATCACTACTTACCCACGTTTTTCTTTTAAGATTTAAAAGATTTCCCTCTCCTGTTTCTATTAGACTAGAAAGAGTTGAAAGCAAAAAGAAAACTCCTTCCTGTCCCTAATATACTTGACAAATAGGACTATTAAATTCATACTTACAGAGTAATTAATCTTACAGGTTTTCCACAAGTCCAGTAATATAGATTGTGTCATGACACTCACTTCTTTAAATTGTCCAATGAATGATTTCTGTCATATGAATCATGAAAACATATTTATTCACATGTATGTGTGTCATGAAACAATGTTGTCAGTCTGTAACACACACAAAGAGGAAAGTCAATTTATCAAACATTTTTTAATTCACACCTCTTACCTTTGTGCCTGCTTCATCTGGTAGTGGATAACGATAAAGAAAAAACTAACCACCTTTTTTGAGTAACAGTGATTTTCCTTGGTTGCCTATCACAACTTTGCATAATAATAAAAAATACTGAAATAAGAGTCAATATGCTTCAATTGAACCTTATATGGTTAACCTCATTTGATAAATAATTTATTAATAATGATCTATTTTAATGAGGTATCTCATAATTTTTACTTTAAGATTTATCGGAATCAATTAATATTTTTGCTTTTAGTTCTAAGTGAGTTAAGTTTTTAACCATTATCTGTATTTGAACAAATAAACAATAAAGCTGAATGTATACATTTTTTCACATATTTCTACAATTCTTTATGAAAAATTCTATTATTATAATACCACATATTTTGTGTGCTCAATTACTCAGTTGTGTCTGACTCTTTAAAACCCCATGGACTGTAGCCCATCAGGATCCTATGCCAGTGGAATTCCCCAGGCAAGAATACTGTAGGGGCCTGCCATTTCCTTCTCCAGGAAATCTTCTAAACCCAAGGATCAAACCAGGTCTCTTGCATCTCCTGCACTGCCAGGTGAATTTTTGACCATTGTGCCACTTGAGAAGCCCACATAATAGGTATCTCTTTATCTGTCATCTATTTTTACTTGACAGTAGGTGTCATAGAACCAAAATCATTTATTATTATTCTTTGCAACTTAAGCATCTGAGGTAGTTACAGGTTCCAAATAGATAAGGGCTAAATATATTTGCTGCTGTTCAGTCACCCAGTCATGTCTGACTTTTTGCAACTATGTGGACTACAGCCTGACAGGCTTCCCTGTCCATCACCATCTCCCAGAGCTTGCTCAAACTCATGTCCATCCAATCGGTGACACCATCCAACCATCTCATCCTCTGTCATCCTCTTCTCCTCCTGCTTCAATCCTGTCCAGTATCAGGGTCTTTTCCAATGAGTCAGTTCTTCACATCAGGTGGCCAAATTATTGGGGCTTCAGCTTCAGCATCAGTCCTTCTAATGAATATTCAAGACTGATTTTCTTAAGGAATGACTGGTTGGATCTTCTTGCAGTTCAAGGGACTCTCAAGAGTTTAACACCACAGTTCAAAAGCATCAATTCTTCGGTGCTTAGCTTTCTTTCTTGTCCAACTTTCCCATCCTTATAGACTACTGAAAAAACCATAGCTTTAACTAGACGGACCTTTGTCTGCAAAGTAATGTCTCTGCTTTTCAATGTGCTGTCTAAGTTGGTCAGCGCTTTTCTTCCAAGGAGCAAGCATCTTTTAATTTCGTGGCTGCAGTCACCATCTACAGTGATTTTGGAGCTCAAGAAAATAAAGTATGTCACTGTTGCTGTTGTTTCCCCAAATATTTGCCATGAATTGATGGGCCCAGATGCCAAGATCTTGGAGTTTTGAATGTTGAGTTTAAAGCCAGCTTTTTCACTCTCTTTCACTTTCATTAAGAGGCTCTTGTGTTCCTCTTTGTTTTATGACATAAGGGTGGTATCATCTGCATATCTGAGGTTATTCATATTTTTCTAGCAGTCTTGATTCCAGCTTGTGCTTCATCCAAACCAGGATTTCACGTGATGTACTCTGCATATAAGTTAAATAAGCAATGTGACAATATTCAGCCTTGACGTACTCCTTTTCCCAATTTGGAAAAGTCTGTTGTTCCATGTCCGGTTCTAAATGTTGCTTCTGACCTGCATACAGGTTTCTCAGGAGGCACATAAGGTGGTCTGGAAATCTCATCTCTTTAAGAATTCTCCACAGTTTGTTGTGATATTATTGAAGCACAGAAAAAAATGAATGACTAATAACCACTTTAAATCATCATCTGACATTTAAGTATTTTATGATTTTGTTGAAATGGAATAGAATATCTGTGGGTTTGGTTTGAGAATTATTGCCTGCCTGTAATCAAAACAGAAATCTTAGCATTTATCTAAGTGAAAAAAAAATTTACTTTACTGGTACCCAGTTTAAAATGCAATTTTAATGTATGGTCTCTCAGATGAGGTAACTCATGGACAATAGAGGATTTTATTTTCAATGCCAAAGAATTCAGCTTAACATGGAATGGTTATGTTAGGGGAAGCACGCTGATTGAAACCACCCACCCTGTCCAGGCACCACAGTAACCATTTGCATGAGTTGTTTTATGACAGGAGGTCCTGGTACGAACAGGGAACTAATAAGCCTCCACCAACCTGAAGAGTTTGGGAAAGGTCAAAAGGAGACACCACCTCCCAAAGTCCTCCTCTCTGGCATCCATCTTGGCTGAACAAGGCGTGCACCACCAGGAAAGACTCTGAGTCAGAATGACTGGCTAAAGACAACCTAGAAACTAATTCCATCACCATAAAACCCAAGACTGCAAGCCATGTGACAGAGCTGTTCTCCTGGGTTCCCTTACCCTACTGCTCTCCACCTGGGTGCCCTTCCCAATAAAATCTCTTGCTTTGTCAGCACGTTTCTCCTCAGACATTTCTTCTCCGAGTGTTAGACAAGAGCCCAGTTTAGGGCCCTGGAAAGGGTCCTGCAACAGTTATGTGTTACCCTGTAGACAAAATTACTTAAACGTCTCAAACTGGCATTAGAATGCCTATGTACCTAAACATAGCTTTTCCTTAGCTTGTTAGGTGTTTAATGGTCTTTACATTTAAATACTTGTAGCTGGGATAATGTACTTTGTTTCACCTCCAATGCTACTAGTCTGCATTGGAGTATAAATTCTAAAGTTGCTTCACAGACCTCTTTAGCCTACTTTGTCTTTGATGTCATTTGAGTTTGTAAGTTTGTGAACTCTGAATACTATGCAATGCCAAGTAACCACCTACTATTTCACTTCAATGCCTCATTTTAACATGGCTTTTATGTCACATAAACAAATCATTGCTCCACAGCATTTCCTTGCAAATATTATTTAAAGTTTATTTCATGTCATTTTACAAACAGCAGTTCAAAATAAAATATGCATGCTAAAAAGTAACTGCAATACAGAAAATATTTACCAAATATAGTGAAGGTATAAAAGCATGAAGTTGAATTTCCTCATTTTCAATGTGTCATATCCAAATGCTTTGGATATTCTGGCTCTCAGATGGGTTGATTTTTAACCCTAAAGAACATTTGGCAGGCCTGAGGACTTTGAGACTGTCACATCTGGAAAGGGGATGATACTGGCATCTAGTAGGTAGAGACCAAGAATTCTTCTAAAAATCCTACCATGCGTGGGACAGCCCCTTTCACCACTCTGACAAACAGTTAGCCAGCTCACAATGTTGATGATGCTGAGCTGGAGAATCCCTGCTCTAGAGCAGATAAGATCAAGTTATTTACTATATTTTCCAAGTATCTAATCTTCCATGTAGCTCTTTGGAGAAACTAAAGTAAACCACAATTCTCTCTTTAAAATGGCCATCTATGCAAGAATAAACTGATACACAGAAAACAATAAGACAACCCTTCATTACAAACCAGTTATGCTGAATTAGTAAAGCAGATCTAACCTGTACCAAGAGAAAGTCAAATACTAAGAACCTTAAAAGTAACTGCATCATTTATCTCCCTTAATAAGTGTGGAAGATGAAGCTGCTGGTGTTGTTTTATCTGCTCAAAAATGCTAACCATTGAAGTCATTGCTTCATGGCTTCAGATAGCTGCTGTGTCTTAACGTGGAAAGAATGATGGAACAGAGGGAAAAAAATGCAAGGAGTGTGGTGGTAATGCCAATCATTCTCTTTTATCAAGAAAAATGAGCACTTTTCTGGAAGCTCTCAGCCTATTTCTGCTTCTACATTTTAATAGCCAGAAATGTGTTGCATTATAAGTGAGGCAGAGAAAGCATTTATTCAGATTTTTAACCCCAAGAGAGAAAACATTTGAGAATTTTTTGAGACTGGGCTGTGTTGATCACCAAAACAATCTCTGCTCCAACTAGATATATTTATTTGCGTCATAGCTTATAGAAGGAACAAGAGTACTGCTTTAAGCTGAAAAAAGAAAGTGGATCTAAATTATATGCAAATGCTTATCCAAAACGGATGATATAAAGGATAAAAGCAAAACAACATCCCACACAAGTACTACAGACCCAAAGCTTGGCAAATTTGTAATAGAAAACATTGTGTCTTTGTTTTTAATCTAAAGCAAAATGAAAATGTAAAAATATAATACATGTTGAACTGTTACATATTTCTTTAAAATGAGTTTTGGAATTAACTTGATCAATTTATATTTCAAGAAAGGTTTGTGTTTTTCCTTCATAAGACAAAAATGAATATCATATAATAAGATTTAATCAACTGAAAATCCATCTTAATATCTTAATAAGTGGTCTTACTTTTTCTTATAATTGGCATTAACAGTGTATGTGAATCTGTTAATAAGTGTATGTTCTTGATTTTAAAAAATAGTCATTTTTGTGTATGGTGTTAGAAAGTGTTCTAGTTTCATTCTTTTACAAGTGGTTGACCATATTTCCCAGCACCACTTGTTAAAGAGATTGTCTTTAATCCATTGTATATTCTTGTCTCCTTTGTCCAAGATAAGGTGTCCATATGTGCGTGGATTAATCTCTGGGCTTTCTATTTTGTTCCATTGATCTATATTTCTGTCTTTGTGCCAGTACCATACTGTCTTGATAACAGTGGCTTTGTAGTAGAGCCTGAAGTCAGGTAGGTTGATTCCTCCAGTTCCATTCTTTTTTCTCAAGATCGCTTTGGCTATTCGAGGTTTTTTGTATTTCCATACAAATTGTGAAATTGTTTGTTCTAGCTCTGTGAAGAATACTGTTGGTAGCTTGATAGGGATTGCATTGAATCTATAAATTGCTTTGGGTAGTATACTCATTTTCACTATATTGATTCTTCCAATCCATGAACATGGTATATTTCTCCATCTGTTAGTGTCCTCTTTGATTTCTTTCACCAGTGTTTTATAGTTTTCTATATATAGGTCTTTAGAATCTTTAGGTAGATATATTCCTAAGTATTTTATTCTTTCCGTTGCAATGGTGAATGCAATTGTTTCCTTAATTTCTCTTTCTGTTTTCTCATTATTAGTGTATAGGAATGCAAGGGATTTCTGGGTCTTGATTTTATATCCTGCAACTTTACTATAGTCATTGATTAGTTCTAGTAATTTTCTGGTGGAGTCTTTAGGGTTTTCTATGTAGAGGATCATGTCATCTGCAAACAGTGAGAGCTTTACTTCTTCTTTTCCAATTTGGATTCCTTTTATTTCTTTTTCTGTTCTGATTGCTGTGGCCAAAACTTCCAAAACTATGTTGAATAGTAATGGTGAAAGTGGGCACCCTTGTCTTGTTCCTGACTTTAGAGGAAATGCTTTCAATTTTTCACCATTGAGGATAATGTTTGCTGTGGGTTTGTCATATATAGCTTTGATTATGTTGAGGTATGTTCCTTCTATTCCTGCTTTCTGGAGAGTTTTTATCATAAATGGATGTTGAATTTTGTCAAAGGCTTTCTCTGCATCTATTGAGATAATCATATGGTTTTTATTTTTCAATTTGTTACTGTGGTGTATTACATTGATTGATTTGCGGATATTGAAGAATCCTTGCATCCCTGGGATAAAGCCCACTTGGTCATGGTGTATGATCTTTTTAATGTGTTGTTGGATTCTGATTGCTAGAATTTTGTTAAGGATTCTTGCATCTATGTTCATCAGTGATATTGGCCTGTAGTTTTCTTTTTTTGTGGGATCTTTGTCAGGTTTTGGTATTAGGGTGATGGTGGCCTCATAGAATGAGTTTGGAAGTTTACCATCCTCTGCAATTTTCTGGAAGAGTTTGAGCAGGATAGGTGTTAGCTCTTCTCTAAATTTTTGGTAGAATTCAGCTGTGAAGCCGTCTGGACCTGGGCTTTTGTTTGCTGGAAGATTTTTGATTACAGTTTCAATTTCCGTGCTTGTGATGGGTCTGTTAAGATTTTCTTTTTCTTCCTGGTTGAGTTTTGGAAAGTTGTACTTTTCTAAGCATTTGTCCATTTCTTCCACGTTGTCCATTTTATTGGCATATAATTGTTGATAGTAGTCTCTTATGATCCTTTGTATTTCTGTGTTGTCTGTTGTGATCTCTCCATTTTCATTTCTAATTTTATTGATTTGATTTTTCTCCCTTTGTTTCTTGATGAGTCTGGCTAATGGTTTGTCAATTTTAGTTATCCTTTCAAAAAACCAGATTTTGGTTTTGTTGATTTTTGCTATGATCTCTTTTGTTTCTTTTGCATTTATTTCTGCTCTAAGTTTTAAGATTTCTTTCCTCCTACTAACCCTGGGGTTCTTCATTTCTTCCTTTTCTAGTTGCTTTAGGTGTAGAGTTAGGTTATTTATTTGACTTTTTTCTTGTTTCTTGAGGTGTGCCTGTATTGCTATGAACTTTCCCCTTAGGACTGCTTTTACCATGTCCCACACGTTTTGGGTTGCTGTGTTTTCATTTTCATTTGTTTGTATGCAAACTTTGATTTCTTTTTTGATTTCCTCTGTGATTTGTTGGTTATTCAGCAGCGTGTTGTTCAGCATCCATATGTTGGAATTTTTAATAGTTTTTCTCTTGTAATTGAGATCTAATCTTACTGCATTGTGGTCAGAAAAGATGCTTGGAATGATTTCTATTTTTTTGAATTTACCAAGGCTAGCTTTATGGCCCAGGATGTGATCTATCCTGGAGAAGGTTCCATGTGCACTTGAGAAAAAGGTGAAATTCATTGTTTTGGGATGAAATGTCCTATAGATATCAATTAGGTCTAACTGGTCTATTGTATCCTTTAAAGTTTGTGTTTCCTTGTTAATTTTCTGTTTAATTGATCTATCCATAGGTGTGAGTGGGGTATTAAAGTCTCCCACTATTATTGTGTTATTGTTAATTTCTCCTTTCATACTTCTTAGCATTTGTCTTATATACTGCGGTACTCCCGTGTTGGGTGCATATATATTTATAATTGTTATATCTTCTTCTTGGATTGATCCTTTGATCATTATGTAGTGACCATCTTTGTCTCTTTTCACAGCCTTTGTTTTAAAAACTTTAATACCCCACTCACACCTATGGATAGATCAATTAAACAGAAAATTAACAAGGAAACACAAACTTTAAAGGATACAATAGACCAGTTAGACCTAATTGATATCTATAGGACATTTCATCCCAAAACAATGAATTTCACCTTCTTCTCAAGCGCACATGGAACCTTCTCCAGGATAGATCACATCCTGGGCCATAAAGCTAGCCTTGGTAAATTCAAAAAAATAGAAATCATTCCAAGCATCTTTTCTGACCACAATGCAGTAAGATTAGATCTCAATTACAGGAGAAAAACTATTAAAAATTCCAACATATGGAGGCTGAACAACACGCTGCTGAATAACCAACAAATCACAGAGGAAATCAAAAAAGAATCAAAGTTTGCATACAAACAAATGAAAATGAAAACACAACAACCCAAAACGTGTGGGACACGGTAAAAGCAGTCCTAAGGGGAAAGTTCATAGCAATACAGGCACACCTCAAGAAACAAGAAAAAAGTCAAATAAATAACCTAACTCTACACCTAAAGCAACTAGAAAAGGAAGAAATGAAGAACCCCAGGGTTAGTAGGAGGAAAGAAATCTTAAAACTTAGAGCAGAAATAAATGCAAAAGAAACAAAAGAGACCATAGCAAAAATCAACAAAACCAAAATCTGGTTTTTTGAAAGGATAACTAAAATTGACAAACCATTAGCCAGACTCATCAAGAAACAAAGGGAGAAAAATCAAATCAATAAAATTAGAAATGAAAATGGAGAGATCACAACAGACAACACAGAAATACAAAGGATCATAAGAGACTACTATCAACAATTATATGCCAATAAAATGGACAATGAGGAAGAAATGGACAAATGCTTAGCAAAGTACAACTTTCCAAAACTCAACCAGGAAGAAAAAGAAAATCTTAACAGACCCATCACAAGCACGGAAATTGAAACTGTAATCAAAAATCTTCCAGCAAACAAAAGCCCAGGTCCAGGCGGCTTCACAGCTGAATTCTACCAAAAATTTAGAGAAGAGCTAACACCTATCCTGCTCAAACTCTTCCAGAAAATTGCAGAGGATGGTAAACTTCCAAACTCATTCTATGAGGCCACCATCACCCTAATACCAAAACCTGACAAAGATCCCACAAAAAAAGAAAACTACAGGCCAATATCACTGATGAACATAGATGCAAGAATCCTTAACAAAATTCTAGCAATCAGAATCCAACAACACATTAAAAAGATCATACACCATGACCAAGTGGGCTTTATCCCAGGGATGCAAGGATTCTTCAATATCCGCAAATCAATCAATGTAATACACCACAGTAACAAATTGAAAAATAAAAACCATATGATTATCTCAATAGATGCAGAGAAAGCCTTTGACAAAATTCAACATCCATTTATGATAAAAACTCTCCAGAAAGCAGGAATAGAAGGAACATACCTCAACATAATCAAAGCTATATATGACAAACCCACAGCAAACATTATCCTCAATGGTGAAAAATTGAAAGCATTTCCTCTAAAGTCAGGAACAAGACAAGGGTGCCCACTTTCACCATTACTATTCAACATAGTTTTGGAAGTTTTGGCCACAGCAATCAGAACAGAAAAAGAAATAAAAGGAATCCAAATTGGAAAAGAAGAAGTAAAGCTCTCACTGTTTGCAGATGACATGATCCTCTACATAGAAAACCCTAAAGACTCCACCAGAAAATTACTAGAACTAATCAATGACTATAGTAAAGTTGCAGGATATAAAATCAAGACCCAGAAATCCCTTGCATTCCTATACACTAATAATGAGAAAACAGAAAGAGAAATTAAGGAAACAATTGCATTCACCATTGCAACGGAAAGAATAAAATACTTAGGAATATATCTACCTAAAGATTCTAAAGACCTATATATAGAAAACTATAAAACACTGGTGAAAGAAATCAAAGAGGACACTAACAGATGGAGAAATATACCATGTTCATGGATTGGAAGAATCAATATAGTGAAAATGAGTATACTACCCAAAGCAATCTATAGATTCAATGCAATCCCTATCAAGCTACCAACAGCATTCTTCACAGAGCTAGAACAAACAATTTCACAATTTGTATGGAAATACAAAAAACCTCGAATAGCCAAAGCGATCTTGAGAAAGAAGAATGGAACTGGAGGAATCAACCTACCTGACTTCAGGCTCTACTACAAAGCCACTGTTATCAAGACAGTATGGTACTGGCACAAAGACAGAAATATAGATCAATGCAACAAAATGGAAAGCCCAGAGATTAATCCACGCACATATGGACACCTTATCTTGGACAAAGGAGACAAGAATATACAATGGATTAAAGACAATCTCTTTAACAAGTGGTGCTGGGAACTCTGGTCAACCACTTGTAAAAGAATGAAACTAGAACACTTTCTAACACCATACACAAAAATAAACTCAAAATGGATTAAAGATCTCAACGTAAGACCAGAAACTATAAAACTCCTAGAGGAGAACATAGGCAAAACACTCTCTGACATACATCACAGCAGGATCCTCTATGACCCACTTCCCAGAATATTGGAAATAAAAGCAAAAATAAACAAATGGGACCTAATTGAACTTAAAAGCTTCTGCACATCAAAGGAAACTATTAGCAAGGTGAAAAGACAGCCTTCAGAATGGGAGAACAGAATAGCAAATGAAGCAACTGACAAACAACTAATCTCGAGAATATACAAGCAACTCCTACAGCTCAACTCCAGAAAAATAAATGACCCAATCAAAACATGGGCCAAAGAACTAAACAGACATTTCTCCAAAGAAGACATAGAGATGGCTAACAAACACATGAGAAGATGCTCAACATCACTCATTATCAGAGAAATGCAAATCAAAACCACTATGAGATACCATTTCACACCAGTCAGAATGGCTGTGATCCAAAAGTCTACAAATAATAAATGCTGGAGAGGGTGTGGAGAAAAGGGAACCCTCTTACACTGTTGGTGGGAATGCAAACTAGTACAGCCACTATGGAGAACAGTGTGGAGATTCCTTAAAAAACTGGAAATAGACCTGCCTTATGATCCAGCAATCCCACTGCTGGGCATACACACTGAGGAAACCAGAAGGGAAAGAGACACGAGTACCCCAATGTTCATCGCAGCACTGTTTATAATAGCCAGGACTTGGAAGCAACCTAGATGTCCATCAGCAGAAGAATGGATAAGAAAGCTGTGGTACATAGACACAATGGAGTATTACTAAATCATTTAAAAGAATACATTTGAATCAGTTCTAATGAGGTGGATGAAACTGGAGCTTATTATACAGAGTGAAGTAAGCCAGAAAGAAAAACACCAATACAGTATACTAACGCATATATATGGAATTTAGAAAGATGGTAACAGTAACCCTGTGTACGAGACAGCAAAAGAGACACTGATGTATAGAACAGTCTTATGGACTCTGTGGGAGAGGGAGAGGGTGGGAAGATTTGGGAGAATGGCATTGAAACATGTAAAATATCATGTATGAAATGAGTTGCCAGTCCAGGTTCGATGCACGATACTGGATGCTTGGGGCTGGTGCACTGGGACGACCCAGAGGGATGGAATGGGGAGGGAGGAGGGAGGAGGGTTCAGGATGGGGAACACATGTATACCTGTGGTGGATTCATTTTGATATTTAGCAAAACTAATACAATATTGTAAAGTTTAAAAATAAAATAAAATAAAAGAAAAGAAAATAGTCAATGTCAATGACTTAAGGGGCAGTATGTAGTCCCTTTCTTGTTAAGAACCCACAAAACCATATGTCTGCATTTTAGTATACGTCTGTTTCTTGTTTTCTATATCTCAGGGGAAAAAAAAAAATCACGTCTCAGGATCCCATGGGCATAGGTTACTAGTCAGTAGAAAGCTGCTGTAATGACTCCAAATAAAAATAAAAAAAGAAGATGATAAAGGTTACAGCCACGGTAAGGAGTCTTACTCCCACAAGGCAGTTCAGATTCTGTAATATCAAAGTTCCTCAAAAGGGTTCACTTTACTGATGCCTTCTCTGGTGTTCCTATGCCTTTGTTGCTAGGAAACTACCCAGTCAAAACTGTTTCCTAAAGGAATGGCCTGATGTTAGTGCTGAATCATGACCTGAGAAGAGTAGTAATATTATTTAATGCCTCCCATAGGCTACCAAACCGTGTTCTTCTTCCAGCTCAGTCAGATTTAAAAAAAATGGCGGGGCAGTGTTCAAAACAGGAGTCAATTTGAGATGACCTCAAGTAAAAGGTTTGTGTGCCATGTTGCTAAAACATGTTATATTTTAACAGTCAATCCTTGTAACTGTATCAATAAACAAATGCCATAATCAAAAATTTGGGGACATAATACTTATTTGAAGAAGGTAGAAAATCTTTCTCATTAACTGCATCTAAAGAATGCTTATGTTAAAACAAAAAGTGGATTAAAAAGTTGTAACTCTAATCAGTTATAAAGAACTTAAATAAAAATTAATGATTTCCAATTCATTTTGGCTATTTTGTAAAAACTCTTTGATTCATATCCCATAATATAAACAAACATTTAAAAATAAAATTACATGTAAAAGAATCTATTCACTCTGATCCTACAATTCTTTCAAATGAAACATAGTCCTAGTTCATGGTTTATATTTCACTATATGTTCTTTCCCAGGACAAAAATTATCATAATCATCAGGGATCATTAACAGTGAGTCATCTGATAATCAGAATTCAATATAACAATATATTTGGCAGTACTGAAACACATCATCTTTTTCGTATAAATCATGAACATAATCTTAACTAACAATTCTTCAAATTTGATTACATTTAACAACATTTCAAATGCCCCATTTGAATTTACATAATAGTAACAAAGCAACTTCATTGACTAAAATACTCTGATAAAAAGCATGTTATCAGAGCCCCTATACTTTACTGTAGTTTCTACAGTGCTGCTGCTGCTAAATCACTTCAGTCGTGTCCGAGTCTGTGCGACCCCATAGACGGCAGCCCACCAGGCTCCACCGTCCCTGGGATTCTCCAGGGAAGAACACTGGAGTGGGTTGCCATTTCCTTCTCCAGTGCATGAAAGTGAAAAGTGAAAGTGAAGTCGCTCAGTCGTGTCTGACTCTTAGTGACCCCATGGACTGCAGCCTACCAGGCTCCTCCGTCCATGGGATTTTCCAGGCAAGAGTACTGGAATGGGTTGCCATTGCCTTCTCCGAGTTTCTACAGTGAGACTTAATTAACAAGGTCATAATTAACAAGGTCATACATAAATTTACTGGCTAAAAATTTAACATTCAAAACATTAAGATCGCAGCATCCAGTCCCTTCACTTCATGGCAAATAGAAGGGGAAAAAGTGGAAAGAGTGACAGATTTTATTTCCTTGAGCTCCAAAATCACTGCATACAGTGACTGCAGCCATGAAATTAAAAGACGCTTGCTTCTTGGAAGAAAAGCTATGACAAACCTAGACAGCATATTAAAAGGCAAGGACATCACTTTGCTGACAGAAGCCTGCGTAGTCAAAGCTATGGTTTTTCCAAAAGTCATGTATGGATATGAGAGTTGGACTCTAAAGAATGCTGAGTGCTGAGGAATTGATGTTTTTGAATTGTGGTACTAGAGAAGGCTTTTGAGAATCCTTGGACTACAAGGAGATCAAACCAGTCAGTCCTAAAGGAAATCAACTCTGAATATTCATTGGAAGGACCATGCTGAAGTACCAATATTTTGGCGATCTGATGAGAAGATCCTATTCATTGGAAGACTCTGATGCTGGGGGATATTGAGGGCAGGAGGAAAAGGGAGGTGACAGAGAATGAAATGGTTATATAGCATCAACAACTCAATGGACATGAGTTTGAGCAAACTCCAGGAGATAGTGAAGGACAGGGAAGTCTGGTGTGCTGCAGTCCATTCAGTGGCAAAGAGGTGGACACGACTTAGTGACTGAACAACAACAACAGAAAAATAACTTTACAAGAGGGAAAAGTTAAATTTTTACTCCTTATTTTTATCTTAAAAAAATTAAAATATCCTTGAAAAACTTGGCTTTTAATATATTCTTTCACTAATATAGTTGGAAAAGTAACCAAAGATCAAGTTTAAGAATTCTATGCTTTGGAACAGAATACAATTATTTAATGAAATGAGCTAGCTACTGCGTTTTATTTATATTTAGGTTTTTAATGCATTTTTTTTCCTGTCAACTTTTTTCTTTTCCAAAGTTCCTAATAAAAAGAATAATGTTTATCTTTTCCACAAAAGAATGCCAGTTGAATAATAAAAAGAAATATGTAGATTTCAAAAATTTAAAGGAAGTTTCTATTTATAGAAGACCCCCAAACCTGGGAAAATAAAAATACTTTCAATAAAAGGTAAATATTAGACTGCTGTCAAAAATTCTTTACTTCATTCCTACTCACTCTTAATTTACTATGGTGCTGGTTACTTGGAAGAAACTTGAACAAAATATTTTGGTCCAGTAATGTATCAAAGCTTAAAAACATCATTAAATTTAGATTAGGTAGTCATTATTCTGATACAGCAGCTTAGAATATTGGCCACCAAATCTGTTTTTCAAGGTAGACTGGAAATAGTTCCAAGAAATTTAAATTCAGCTGTGAAGTGGTTTTTGTTTTTGAATTTTCTTCTATGCTTATCTCACTGTATTAATGTTCACACTACTCTTAACTTCTCTAGTGATGCTAAAGAGATTATTTTATTAGATAACTTTAATAAAAACAGTGAGTTCAGCATATTTGTATTGATATGAAAATTTCCCAAAATATATTAAATGTTTACAGTAAGGTAGAGAAAAGTGTTCAGAGTAGGATTTTTATATATGGAAATAATTCCTACTATGATTGTCTTTTATCAACTATTATTTTTGTGAAAGTAGCAAAATAGGAAGACTATATGTTTTGTGCTCAAACCAAAATTGAATCTATTATTTCCTCTTCCTGAAAAGTTGGTTGGAGTCTTTATTTGCAATTATAATATAATGCTTTATAGAATTATTTTAACCAAATATGTATGTAAATTACCACACATATGAACATTTACAGTGAAATCTCCAAATTATATGACATATAAATCATGAATTCATCTTATTAGCATTCAGAAATTTAGAAAATAAATTAAACACATAAATCAAGTTATTGAAGCATTGATAATGGCAATTTGCAAGATTTCAATAAACATATGAGCTTAGATTAATCTTGATAATATAATTTTGCAACATGCTATTTGTAATTGACAATAGTTAGCACAGTGTCTAAGTTAAAAAACACTCATGGCTGATATGAGACACCCCTTTGTTTCTTTTCTGCCAAAGCTCATGTTATCTTAGTGTATGCATCAAAACAAACAAAGCAAATTTATGGTTACCAAAGCAGGGTGAGGGACAAATTAGGAATAAAGGATTAACAAATACAAACTACACTACATAAGATAGATAAGTAATAAAGATTTATTGTATATCATAGGGAATTATACTCAATATCTTATAATAACCTATAGTGAAATATAATCTACAAAAACTAAATCCCTGGATCACTATGCTGTATATGAGATGGTTGGATGGCATCACCAACTCAATGGACATGAATTTGAGTAAGTTCTGGGAGTTGGTGATGGACAGGGAAGCCTGGCATTCTGCAGTCCATGGGGTCGCAAACAGCTGGAAACGACTGAGTGACTGAACTGAACTGAAACACAATATTGTAAATCAATTACACTTCAATAAAAAGAGAAATTCCCCACAATGTTACATCTATTAGCAGGAAACACTTTACTGCTATTCTTTTGACAACAAAACTGCCCACAATTATGAAGATAATTGATTGTGGTTCTCTAAGAAGTTTGGTCCTAACAGCAGGGTTTATTTCAGAGGCTTGAGGGAAATGTAGGCTCTCACCTTCAATGAGCTGCTCACAAAGTAAAGTCTAAATGTAATGCAAAGAAATGATTTCAGGTGTATGTCAGAGAAGAATTATTTCAGTGGGACACCCACTTATATTCTCAAATCCTGTTGCTTCTCACAAAAACTTGGATATAAAATTGAATATAGGATATAAGAAAAAATATTTCAAACATCAGTTTATTCTTTAAAATGGGTGTTGTTGTTCAGTCATTAACTCGTGTCTGACTCTTTGTGACACCATGGACTGCAGCACACCTGGCTTCCCTGTCCTTCACTAACTCCTGGAGTTTGCTCAGTCTCATGTCCATCAGGTCGGTTATGTCATTCAACCATCTCATTCTCTGTCACCAGTTTCTCCCTCTGCACTCAATCTATTTTAGCCTCAGAGTCTTTTTCAAAATGGGTTGTAGACAACTTTAATTTATTATCATTTGCACAAGTCACTCTTACTACTTTCAATTTAAAGTCACATGAGGTACTGAACTCAACTCCATGTATCTTTGCTCTTTAATATTTTAGGGAGCTCTAGGCAGCTACTTAAGACGTTTCAAGCAGCATCTTTTAACTTTAAGATGAGTTCAGTTCAGTTCAGTCACTCAGTCATGTCCGACTCTATGTGACACCATGGACTACAGGCCTCCCTGTCCATCACCAATTACCAGAGTTTACTCAAATTTATGTCCATTGAGTGGATGATGCCTTCTAAACATCTCACCCTCTGTCGTCTCCTTCTACTCTGGCCTTCAATCTTTCGCAGCATCAGATCTTTTAGAAAACTCAGTTCTTTGCATCAGGTGGGCAAAGTATTGGATATTCAGATTCAGCATCAGTCCTTCCAATGAATATTCAGGATTGATTTCCTTTAGGATGGACTGGTTGAATCTCTTCACACTCCAAGGGACTCTCGAGTTTTTCCAACACTACAGTGCAAAAGCATCAATTCTTCACTGCTCAGCTTTCTTTATAGTCCAACTCTCACATTCATACATGACGACTGGAAAAATGATAGCTTTAACTAGATGGACCTTTGTGGGCAAAGTAATGTCTCTGCTTTTTAGTATGCTTTCTAGGTTGGTCATAGCTTTTCTTCCAAGGAGCAAGCTTCTTTTAATTTCATGGCTGCAGTTACCATCTGCAGTGATTTTGGAGCCCAGAAAAATAAAGTCTGTCACTGTTTCCACTGATTCCCCATTATTTGTCATAACGTGATGGGACCAGATGCCATGATCTTCGTTTTCTGAATGTTGAGCTTTAAGTCAACTTTTTCACTCTCCACTTTCACTTTCATCAAGAGGCTTTTTAGTTCCTCTTCACTTTCTGCCATAAGGATGGTGTCATCTGTATATCTGACATTATTGATATTTCTCCCAGCAATCTTGATTCCAGCTTGTGCTTCATCGAGCCCACCATTTCTCATGATGTACTCTGCATAGAAGTTAAATAAGCAGGGGAAAACAAACAGCCTTGACATACTCCTTTCCTGATTTGGAACCAGTATGTTGTTCCATGTCCAGTTCTAACTGCTTCTTCTTGACCTGCATGGAGATTTTTCAAGAGGAAGGTCACATGGTCTGGTATTCCCATCTCTTGAAGAATTTTCCACAGTTTGTTGTGATCCACACAGTCAAAGGCTTTGGTATAGTCAATAAGGCAGAAATAGATGTTTTTCTGGAACTCTCTTGCTTTTTTGATGATCCAATGGATGTTGGCAATTTGATCTCTGGTTCTTCTGCTTTTTCTTAATCCAGCTTGAACATCTCGAAGTTCACATTTCACTTACTGTTGAAATCTGGCTTGGAGAATTTTGAGCATTACTTTGCTAGTGTGTGAGATGAGTGCAATTGTGCGGTAGTGAGAACATTTTTTGACATTGCCTTTCTTTGGGATTGGAATGAAAACTGACCTTTTCCAGTCCTGTGGCCACTGCTGTGTATTTCAAATTTGCTGGAGTATTTAGTGCAACACTGTCACACCATCATCTTTTAGCATTTGAAATAGCTCAAATTTGGAATTCCATCACCTCCATGAGCTTTGTTCATAGTGATTCTTCCTAAGTCCCACTTGATTCACATTCTAGGATGTCTGGTTCTAGGTGAGTGATCACATCATCTGATTATCTGGGTCGAGAAAACCACTAGAATATTGAGGTATCACCTAGATCAAATCCCTTATGATTATACAATGGAAGTGACAAAGAGATCAAAGGGATTAGGTCTGATAGGGTGCCTGAAGAACTATGAACAGAGGCTCATAACATTGTACAGGAGGCAGAGATCAAGACCATAACCAAGAAAGATAAATGTAAAAAGGCAAAATGGTTGTCTGAGGAGACCTTACAAATAGCTATGAAAAGAAGAGAAGTGAAAGGCAAAGGAGAAAAGGAAAGATATACCCATTTGAATGCAGAGATTCAAAGAATAGCAAGGAGAAATAAGAATGCCTTCCTCAGTTACCAGTGCAAAGAAATAGAGGAAAACAATAGAATGGGAAAGACTAGAGATCTCTTCAAGAAAATTAGAGATAGCAAGAGAACGTTTCATGCAAAGATGGGCACAATAAAGGACAGAAATGGTACGGACGTGACAGAAGCAGAAGATATTAAGAAGAGGTGAGAGAATACACAGAAGAACTCTAAGATCAGATCCATACTTTTTATTGTACATACATAGGAATAAACTGATGCCTCCCGAAATGTGTATATTTACATATTACTAAGAAACTACTTATATGCAGAGTACATGATGCGAAATGCTGTATTGGATGAAGCACAAGCTGAAATCAAGATTGCCGGGAGAAATATCGATCACCTCAGATAAGCAGATGACACCACCCTCATGGCAGAAAGTGAAATAGAACTAATGAGTCTCTTGATGAAAGAGGAGAGTGAAAAAGTGGGCTTAAAGGTCAACATTCAGAAAACAAAGATCATGGCATCTGGTTCCATCACTTCATGAAAAATAGATGGGAAAAAAGTTGAAACAGTGACAGATTTTATTTTTCTGTGCTCTGAAATCACTTCAGATGATGACTGCAGCCATGAAATTAAAAGACACTTGCTCCTTGGAAGAAAAGCTATGACCAACATAGACAGCATATTAAAAAGCAGAGACATTATTTTGTGAACAAAGGTCCGTCTAGTCAAAGCTATGGTTTTTCTAGCCGTCATGTATGGATATGAGAGTTAGACTATAAAGAAAGCTGAGCGCTGAAGAATTGATGCTTCTGAACTGTGGTGTTGAAGAAGACTCTTGAGAGTCTCTTGGACAGCAAGGAGATCTAACCAGTCCATCCTAAAGAAAATCAGGCCTGAGTTCATTGGAAGGACTGATGCTGAAGCTGAAATTCTAATACTCTGGCCACCTGATGTGAAGAACCAACTCATTGGAAAAGACCTTGATGCTGGGAAAGATTGAAGACAGGAGGAGAAGGGGACAACAGAGGATGAAATTGTTGGATGGCATCACTGACGTGATGGACATGAGTTTGAGTAGGTTCCCGCGGGTTGGTGATAGACAGAGAGGCCTGGTGTGCTGTAGTTCACAGGGTCACAAAGAGTCAGACAGGACTGAGCAACTGAACTGAAAGAAATTACTGAGTAGTTTTAGTAGATTATAACCTACCTTTTCTATTCTTGTCATACATTTTAAATGTATATATAGTATTATACTTAAATCTTATTAAATTATACAAGATGTTAAAATATTTGACATTAGTGATTTCATTGTGTTTGTGTGTGTGTGTATTTATGTTAGTCATGGAATTCTCCAGGCAAGAATACTGGGGTTTGTTCCTATTCCCTTCTCCAAAGTATCTTTTCAATCCAGGGATCAAGCCCTGGTCTCCTGAATTGCAAGCAGATAGTTTACCATCTGAGTTACCAGGGAAGCCCAGTGGTTTCATCATTTTCACCTAAAATTCTTCCATCTTATTAGTAGGAACTTTATTGCTAATTATTTTTGTTTATTCAGTACCTGAAAAATGTTAGGCACTAGCTTAAATAACCACTACTCATCTTAAACCATCTACAGATGGATTATCCAAATTATCTAAAAGCATGTAAGGGTTTCCCCAGTGGCTCATTGGTAAAGAATCCACATTCAATGCAGGAGCCACAAACAGCAAGGGTTCAATTTCTGGGTCATGAAGATTCCTTAGAGGAAGAAATAGCCACTCACTCCAATGTTCTTGCATGGAAAATCCCATGGAGATAGGAGCTTGGCAGGCTACAGTTGATAAGGTTGCAAAGAGTTGGATACAATTGAGCAGACTCAAAAACATATAACTACTAATAGAATTAATAAATACATATAGGAAGTATGATTGAGAGATAATGACATATGTCACACCTGCAAAAGCAAATATATTTGTCTAAAATCTATATATTTATATTACACATCCAAAGAGACATGACAGAAAACATGTTATTGAATAAGTAGCTGCCCAAAAACTGTATTTGTGATTTATGTGTCTAACAACTGCTGATGCTGCTTCTTTATTGAACAATGAACATGGAATTACTTTCTAGTGGACCAAATAGTTGTAAAAGTTTTCAAATAACTTTGTACTACCTTAAAACAGTGCTAAAGTTACAAAATATTTTTTTTCTGTAATGAGATAAACATTAAATTAATCTTTCATGAATAATTGTAAATAAACACAAAAGAGCCTATCAAGTTGTGAAACGAAACTCTGGATTAAAAATGTGAACAAAACACTTAGTTTATTGACCTATGATATTATTTTATATGGGCTTCCCTGGTGCTCAGTGGTAAATAATTCTCCTGCCAATGCAGAAGACAGAGTTCAATTGTTGGGTTGGGAAGATCCTTGGAGAATGAAATAGCAACCCATCTCATTATTCTTGACTGGGAAATCCCATGGACAGAGGAGTCTGGCAGGATGCAGTCCATGGGGTCACAAAAGAATTGGACATGATGAGTGTCTAAAATACACCCACACAATATTACTGTATACTTTTCAAACATGGTTTTTCATTGTTCTAATTTTAGACATTCTGGTGATTGGGTATTCTATTCCCATCCAAATTACATTCATTTCATGATCAATGTTTTAGGCACAAATTTATGTATTTATTGTCAATTTGTTCTTTTGATAGTCTCCTTAAAACACTCTGCCTACTCCAGTATCCCAAGGGTATATATATATATATTTTTAAATGGAATTATTTATTTAGCATGTAATAAATTTGACATTTTTATATTTATTACTATATAGATGTTTAAAATATATTTTAATATCTAATATAGTAAATATTAATAGCATAACTTATAAAACAAAAGCTAGTTATATTCCTCAATAATTTTAAGAGAGGAAAAGGGACTCTGAAATCAAAATTGTGAGAATTATTGCTCACAATTTCTGTGAAAAGAGATCTTAAGTGGACTTTTTTATCTATGTCTTTTGTATTTGAGGCACACTTATCTGCATGTGACTTGAATAAACTTCTCATTACTACAGAGTTCAGTATGGAATTCCTGTTGCATGAGCAAAGCAGTTCTGAATTATTCTCACCTAAAAGTGTAGGAGAGTACTGAATCTCCATAGTTTTGCCAGCACTTGATATTTTGTCTTCATTTCAGTCGCTCTGATGTGTATGTAGCAGTGTCACACTGTGGTTTTAAGTAACATTTCCCTGTTTAATTTTGCTAATAAATATAAGAACATGTTTATATCTTTGGATATATAATATATCTATATGTGGTATACATAATATATATATATGGTATATAATATATAAAAGATATATCTTTTACTGTTTTGGTATCCTTCATTAAAGGAGATATGTGATGGTTAATTTTATGTATCAATTTGACTAGTCATGGGGTTACCAGATTAAATATTATATATGGGTGTGTCTGTGAGGGTTTTTTTTTTTTTTCAATGAGATTAGCATTTGAATTTGTGGATTCAGTAGACTGCCCTCCACAATGTGGGTGTGCATCACCCTATTCTTTGAGGGCCAGTATAGAACAGAGATGGGAATACCAGACCACCATACCTGCCTCCTGAGAAATCTGTATGCAGGTCGAGAAGCAGCAGTTAGAATCAGACATGGAACAATGGACTAGTTTAAAATTGAAAAAAGAGTATATCAAGGCTATGTATTTTCACCCTGCTTATGTAACTTATATTCAGAGTACATCATCCAAAATACCAGACTGGACGAAACACAAGCTGGAATCAAGATTTCCAGAAGAAATATCAACAACCTCAGATACGCAGATGACGCCATAGTGATGGCAGAAAGTGAAGAGGAGCTAGAGAGCTTCTTGGTGAAGGTGAAAGGAAGAGAGGGAAAGCTGGCTTAAAACATTTTGCTGAATGTTGAGTCACCAAACTGAAATCATGGCATCTGATCCCATCACTTCACGGCTAATAGATGGGGGAAAACTGGAAATGGTGACAGATTTCCTTTTCTTGTGCTCCAAAATCACTACAGACAGTGACTACAGCCACAAAATTAAAGACACTTGCTTCTTGGAAGAAAAACTATGACAAACCTATATAGCATATTTAAAAGCAGAGACACGATACTGGATGCTTGGGGCTGGTGCACTGGGACGACCCAGAGGGATGGGATGGGGAGGGAGGAGGGAGGAGGGTTCATGATAGGGAACACATGTATACCTGTGGCGGATTCATTTTGATATTTGGCAAAACTAATACAATTATGTAAAGTTTAAAAATAAAATAAAATTAAAAAAAAAAAAAGGAGAGACATCACTTTGCTGACAAAATTCTGTATATTCTAAGCTATGGTTTTTCCAGTAGTCATGGATGTGAGAGTTGGACCATAAAGAGGGTTGAGTGCCAATAAATTGCTGCTTTTGAACCATGGTACTGAAGAAGACTCTTGAGAGTCCCTTGGACTGCAAGGAGATCAAACTAGTCAATCCTTAAGGAAATCAGTCCTGAGTATTCATTGGAAGGACTGATGCAGAAGCTGAAGCTCCAATACTTTGGCCACCCAAAGATGTGACTCATTAGAAAAGACCGTGATGCTGGGAAAGATTAAGGGCAAGAGGAGAAAAAGGGTGCAGAGTATGAGATGGTTGGATGACATCACTGACTCAATGGACATGAGTTTGAGCTAACTCTGGCAGATAGAGAAGCCTGACATGCTGCAGTCTATGTGGTCCCAAAGAGTTGGAAATGACTTAGTGAGTGAACAACAACAATATAACAGATGACTGATGATTTTGCCCCTTTTTCATGCCTCATTTATGCCTACATCTCACATCATTTTCTCCTACCCTCAGATTAAGATTTACATCATTGTTTCTCAAAGTTGAAGAACTTTGAACTTCATTGAAGACCTTGATTTTCAACTGAATCATACCACTGACTTTCTTTGGTTTCCATTATGCACATTGCAGACCATGGGCTTAGACTCCATAAACTGTAAGCCATTTCTTCATAATATATCTCCTTTTAAATGCATAAAATAATTTGAATTTAAAAAAATTTATTTATGTATGTTAATTGGAGGCTAATTACTTTAAAATATTGAAGTGGTTTTTGCCATACATTGACATGAATCAGCCATGGGTGTACATGTGCCCCCTGTCTTGAACCCCCCTCTCACCTCCCTCCCCATCCCATCCCTCAGCATTGTCCCAGTGCACCAGCTTTGAGTACCCTGTTTCATGCATCGAACTTAGACTGGTGATCTATTTCACATACGATAATATACATGTTTCAGTGCTATTCTCTCAAATCATCCCATCCTGGCTTTCTCCCACAGAGTCCAAAAGTCTGTTCTTTATATCTGTGTTTCTTTTACTTCTCACATATAGGGTCATCGTTACCACCTTTCTAAATTCCTAAATGCATAAAATTATTTGAATTCTATTGATACTCTTTATCTGAATAATCCTGAATGGTTTGAGACAGGAATCCAGATTTTTTTTTTTTCTTATGTGTATTCAATTGACCTAGTATTATTTATTTTAAAAGACCATCCTTTCTCCACTATACATCAGTATTGCTTTCTTCACATATTTGGAGACTGTACATGTGTGGGCCTGTTTCTGAACGGTCACTTACGTTTCATTATTTACTTGTGAACCACCCTTTCAATCTCTATGTCCCTGTCTTTTCTCATGCAAAAAATGGCAGATAATAGTTGTACATATTTGATAAAGTTGTTAAGAGGTACTAATTAGTTAATGTATTTAATCTACAATTAAGATTTCCTGGAGTAATTGTTAAATGTGTTAGTAAAATTTGATAATGAGAATGATCATCATCACTATCATTATCATCATCCTCATCTGTTTTCTCACAACCTCTTCTCTGAACTCTTTAAGATAATTCTCATTATCTTTCATCATAGAAGCAATTGCTTAATTGTATATTTAATTCACAACAAAATGTAGTCTCACTTTTAATAGACTTTATAAAATTGCATTTTATTCCTGCCTGGGGAAACTTCATCTGCCACTTCTTTCTTTCTTTTGTTGGACTGAAACATCTATATGTACACCAAGTATTGTTTCCTTTTAAATTACTCATCATCGCATAAGCTCTTTTTAAACCATTTGTTAGTAAGAAGTCTATTGAGGGAGGAGTAGGCACATTATTTCAAGCCAACTAAATTTTTTTTCTCACAAAATAGGCCTTTTCTAAGAGTAAAATTAGCTTTTACTCTTCTGAGTTAATGGACACGGGCAGCTAGATATTGTTTGCAACATACATATTATTTTCTATGTGTCTGTCAAAAGATGGAATACTTATACATATATGGATATATGTGTGATTCTTTATGAATAGATCTTTGCTTCTATGAATCAATCTGGGTCAGAGAAACTCCAGATGTCAACAGTTATATGTTCTCTATTCCAATCCTAATGATTTTTTCTAAAACAAAGGAAAACAAAAACCATCATGTTACCTTTGAATTTCTTTCCATGATTTCTTACTTTAGCCTTCCCCTGCATACCTCCTACACTATCATCACTCTGTTTTGATATATATATATATATATATATATATATAAAGATAAATACAGTGAAGTCGTTCAGTTATGTCCAACTCTTTGTGACCCCATGAACTGTAGTCTACCAGGCTTCTCCATCCATGGGGTTTTCCAGGCAAGAATACTGGAGTGGGTTGCCATTTCCTTCTCCACATATATAAGTATATACACATATATTTGTATTTCGTCTGAGTGTTTTACTTTGTCCTAGTTAAATTATGTGTTCTTTTATTATTTTTTGCGTTTGATTTCTTGGAAGAGAATGGGCATTTTAATTTTAGCACCCCATTTGCAAACCAGAAATAAAATTCACTTAACATGTTCAAACCAGAAAAAAATAGACCATTTAAAATTTTTGGTGAGATGATTGCACTTTAAAAGTTTACACTGTGACAGGTGCTTTACTTTCCTATCAAGTATACTCTTATAAATATCTATTTTTATATCTGATTTCACCATTCTAAAAGGAGCCATAAAATATAGATGCATACTGTGTCACCTGGCACCATCTGTATGTTAAGAAGTATGGAAACGCCTTGCCTGAAGCTAATTTGTTCGTTTTATCGCATATATTTATGAAATCAACTGGAAATGCAAAAGTAGCAAATTATACCTTATATGATGTTCCTGGAATTATGTACAGAGTAAGCACATCATAGATTTTGAGATCAAGCTATTCATTTTCTGGAGGAGACCTTGCATAATTTTCCTAAATTTCAAGAACCTGATTCACAAAGCTTATCTGAAGAAATTGTTCTTCCCTAAGATCACCTACAACACCTCACAGATCCAGGACACTTCTATATTTCACTAGAATGAAGACTTTTGAAACTCATTCTTCTTGTGATAATGGAATTTCAGTCTGACTTACCCAGTTCTCTGACGGTTCACAGTGTTATAAATTTACAGTGGTTGATTGAGTTCACTAGGTTTAGAAATAATGTAAAAGTAACCGGACCCCAAATGGACCCAAGTTCAATCATGGTCTCTGCACCAAAATGTATAGGGTAATTCAGAGTCAGAGTAGTAAAACAAACTTTTTTAATTAATTTTTTTTTTTTATGGAAGGATAATTGCTTTACACAATTTTCCATTTTCTTTCAAACCTCAACATGTATCAGCCATAGGTATGCATATATCCCCTCCCTTTTGAAACTCCTTCCCTTCTCCCCGCCATCCCTATTATACAGAGTGAAATGAGTCAGAAAGAGAAAGATAAACACCGTATTCTAACACATATATACGGAATGTAGAAAAATGGTACTGAAAAATTTATTTACAGGGCAACAGTGGAGAAATAGACATAGAGAATAGACTTATGGACATGGGGAGAGGGGAGGAGAGGGTGAGATGTATGCAAATAGTAACATGGAAACTTACGTTACCATATGTAAAATAGATAGCCAATGAGAATTTGCCACATGGCTCAGGAAATTCAAACAGGGGCTCTGTATCAAGCAAATTCTTAAATATGGTCTATGTCCTATATGTACAAGCAAATTAAATTATACTTAAGGCAGTTTAAACTGTTATAATAATCTCTTAACGACATGCTGCAGATTTTATCACTAAAAAAAAAAAAAAATTCTGATGGAAGGCGGGGGGAGATCAAAGTGGCAGAGTAGAGGAATGTGGAGCTCACCTCCTCTGACAAATACATCAGAAATATATCTATGTGTGAAACAATTCTCACAGAATACCTACTGAAATCTTGCAGAAGTTGCAGGAACGACCACCACATAACAAGGTTAGATCAAGGAAAAAGGAGAAGAGACGGAATCAGGACAGGGTCTGTACCCCTGGAAGAGAGTGGTGAAGGAGGTAAGGTCTCCCTCCCTGGGAACCTCCTTCACCAGCTGGGAATTCCATCAGGACAGATAAGGAGCTTCAAACCCTGGAAAGGAGAATGTGGGGGCTGGCCTGTGGCCCTGAAATAAACAAATGGGACCTATTTAAACTTATAAGCATTTGCAAAGGAAATCATAAACAAAACAATCTATGAACTGGGAAAACATATTAGCAAATAATGCAACCAACAGGGCTTAATCTAAAAAAAAAATTCTTCAAAGAAGATACACAGATGGCAAATAGGCACGTGCAAAGATTCTCAGCTTCACTAATTATTAGAGAAATAAAAATCAAAACTACAAAGAGGTACCACCTCACATTGGTCAGAATGGCCATCATCAAAAAGCTTACAAACAATAAATGTTGGAGAGGGTGTCAAGAAAAGGGAACCCTTCTATATTGTTCAGTTCAGTTCAGTCACTCAGTCGTGTCCGATTTTTCGAGACCCCATGAATCGCAGCACGCAAGCCTCCCAGTCCATCACCAACTTCCAGAGTTCACTCAGACTCACGTCCATCGAGTCAGTGATGTCATCCAGCCATCTCATCCTCTGTCATCCCCTTCTCCTACTGCCCCCAATCCCACCCAGCAACAGAGTCTTTTCCAATGAGTCAACTCTTCGCATGAGGTGGCCAAAGTACTGGAGTTTCAGCTTTAGCATCATTCCTTCCAAAGAAATCCCAGGGCTGATCTCCTTCAGAATAGACTGGTTGGATCTCCTTGCAGTCCAAGGGACTCTCAAGAGTCTTCTCCAACACCATAGTTCAAAAGCATCAATTCTTTGGCGCTCAGCCTTCTTCACAGTCCAACTCTCACATCCATACATGACCACAGGAAAAACCATAGCCTTGACTAGATGGACCTTTGTTGGCAAAGTAATGTCTCTGCTTTTGAATATGCTATCTAGATTGGTCATAACTTTCCTTCCAAGGAGTAAACGTCTTTTAATTTCATGGCTGCAGTCACCATCTGCAGTGATTTTGGAGCCCAGAAAAATAAAGTCTGACACTGTTTCCACTGTTTCCCCATCTATTTCCCATGAAGTGATGGGACCAGATGCCATGATCTTCGTTTTCTGAATGTTGAGCTTTAAGCCAACTTTTTCACTCTCCTCTTTCACTTTCATCAAGAGGCTTTTGAGTTCCTCTTCACTTTCTACCCTAAGGGTGGTGTCATCTGCATATCTGAGGTTATTGATATTTCTCCCGGCAATCTTGATTCCAGCTTGTGTTTCTTCCAGTCCAGCATTTGTCATGATGTACTCTGCATATAAGTTAAACAAGCAGGGTGATAATATACAGCCTTGACGTACTCCTTTCCCAATTTGGAACCAGTCTGTTGTTCCATGTCCAGTTCTAACTGTTGCCTCCTGACCTGCATACAGATTTCTCAAGAGGCAGGTCAGGTGGTCTGGTATTCCCATCTCTTTCAGAATTTTCCACAGTTTATTGTGATCCACACAGTCAAAGGCTTTGGCATAGTCAATAAAGCAGAAATAGATGTTTTTCTGGAACGCTCTTGCTTTTTCGATGATCCAGCGGATGTTAGCAATTTGATCTCTGGTTCCTCTGCCTTTTCTAAAACCAGTCTTGTTTATTAAAAAAAAAAAAAAAAAAAACAAAACTGAACTAAAAATCAAGTTACCACATGATTGAGAAATTTCACCCCTGGGAATATATTTGGAAAAGATAAAAACTCAAATTCTATTCATAGCAGCACTATTTACAATAGTCAAGACATGGAAGCAACCTAAGTGGACATCAACAGATGACTGAATAAAGAAGTATATAGGACTTCCTTTGTGGTTCAGTAGTTAAGACTCCACACTCCCAAATGCAGGGGACATGGGTTTGATCCCTGATCAGGGAGCTAAGATCTCACATGCTATGGCCAAAAAAACAAAGAAGATTTTTGTATATGTGTGTATATATATATATACACAATCCATACATATATATGTATGTGTATGTATATACATAGACATCCAATGGAATATTACTCTACCATAAAAGAAAATAAAATAATGCCATTTGCAGCAAAATGGATGGACCTAGAAGTTATCATACTAAGTGAAATCTTACAGAGAAAGACAAGCATATGATATCATTTATACGTGGAATCTAAAAAATAGTACAAATGAACTTATTGACAAAATGGAAACAGACTCACAGACAGAAAACAAGCCTATAGTTACCAAAGGGGAAGAGGTAAATTGGGAGTAAGGGATTAACATAAATGCACTACCATATGTAAAACAAACAAGGATTTATGGTATAGCACAGATAAATGTATTCATTATCTTATATTAAAATATAAAGGGATAGAATCAAACAATAAATATTTACATGCATATATATATATAAGCATAAACAAATCACTTTGCTATAGCTGTCCAGCTGACACTAACACAATATTGCAAATCAACTCTACTCAATTAAAAAAAAATCAAACATGATTAGGTCTCTGGGAGATCTTCCATAGAGCAATGGTCACTCATTGGATCAAAGCAGCCCAAAGACCTATCACTTTTCATTTCTCTGTGCCAGGTTATTATAGAAAACAACCCAGATGTAGTTGGATTGTAAGGCAAATAGTCAATTTTGTTTCCTTAAAAAGGAGGCCAAAAAATATTTGTTCTTGTTTATAAATTCAGGTGAAAGGAAAATGTTGTACATCTCTGAGGCTCAGATAAAATAGCTGTCCCTATAGTGAGGGACAGAGAAGGCAATGGCACCCCACTCCAGTACTCCTGCCTGGAAAATCCCATGGATAGAGAAGCCTGGAAGGCTGCAGTCCATGGGGTCGCTGAGGGTCAGACACGACTGAGTGACTTGACTTTCACTTTTCATTTTCATGCATTGGAGAAGGAAATGGCAACCCACTCCAGTGTTCTTGCCTGGAGAATCCCAGGGATGGGGGAGCCTGGTGGGCTGCCGTCTATGGGGTCACACAGAGTCGGACACGACTGAAGTGACTTTTCATAGCATAGCATAGCATAGTGAGGGAAGGGAGAGAAAAATCCACTCTATAAAACTAATAAGCTCTAGAATTCAAAAAGGATAATGTGTAAAAAGCAATTAAAATGCAACATTATATATGTTGGTGTTTTATTACAAAGGACCCATTGTTTTTATTAACTGCATATTGCTAGGAAGAAAATGCAAGGAATGCTAGACTAAGGGACAGATATAAACCTGTCTAGACTAAGGGACAGATATAAACCTGCAATATCAAGTTAAAATTCATCTCGCATAAATCATAACATAAATCCAAAGTAATTCTCAAAATTATTTCATATCAATTGGTAATTCTGTTTTGCATAAAGCAGTATATTTTTCTTTACATTCAAATTGGGTTTAATTTAGACTTTTAATGCACATTTAAATACATGAAACAATTTTTACTAAACCTTATTCTTGAAAGGGAATTCATTTTTAATTTTATTTATTTATTTTTGGCTGTTCTGGGTCTTCATTGCTGTTCAGGCTTTTCTCTAGTTGCAGCGAGCAAGGGCTACTCTCTAGTTACCATGCTCGAGTTTCTCATTGTGGTGGCTCCTCTTGCTGCAGAGCACAGGCTCTAGGGCATGCAGGCTTCGGTAGGTGTGGCAAGTAGATTTAACAGTTTTAGCTACCGGACTTGCAAGCACAGGCTCACTAGATGTGCCTCACATGGGTTTGGTTGCTCCACAGCATGTGGGATCTTCCTGGATCAGGGATTAAACTTGTGTCTCCTGCATTGGCAGGCAGATTCTTTAACACGGAGCCTCCAAGGAAGCCTCAGGAAATTCATTTTTATCTTTATTGCATAAAGATAAAACAATCAGAGCTAAATGCTTAGATATTTATGAAAAGAATATTTAAGTAGTTACTTTTTAAATGATATACCTTTCAGTGTGTAGCATTATAATTAAACATTTGGATACACTACTACTTAAGCAATTACTTTAAAATTTTTGTGTCAAAAGATAGTAGTTATAATAGGAGCCAGTACATATTTATAGAATTTTCTAAAATAGTGTTATTTGCTTAAATTTGCCTATTTTAAATATCTCTTTTTAGCTGAGAGCTATTTTGCAGAAAATTCAAGGTAAAGGACAAAATTTAAGAGCTGAAAATGTAGTACATGAAAAATAGTCATGACAGTTTCTTAATTCAAAAAACATGTGCACCAGTGTGCTAAGTCACTTCAGTTGTGTCTGACTCTGTGACACTAGAGACCATAGCCCACTAAGCTCTTCTGTCCATGGGATTCTCCAGGCAAGAATACTGGAGTGGGTTGTCATGCCCTCCAGGGGATAGCAGATTCCCCTTCAGGGGATCTTCCAAACCCAGGGATCAAACCCATGCCTCTTACATCTCCTGCATAGGTAGGCTGGTTCTTTACCACCTGGGAAGCCCAAAGGACTTAGTAGCAAGTAAAAATTTTAAAATGTGATTTATAATAAAACTCTCTGATGATGAGTGACAAGTACAAGTCAGGAAAAAATACAAACAATTCTATAAAATTCTTCATTTTTAAAGTTTTTCTGATATATTTTAATTTCCTAATGTCACAAAAAATAATGCTCAAGGGATCATTCAGCATTAGTCTACGATGCTTTCAAACTGTGGTGCTGGAGAAGACTCTTTGAGAGTCCCTTGGACTGCAAGGAAATCTAACCAGTCAATCCTAAAGGAAATCAACCCTGAATATTCATTGGAAGGACTAATGCCCCAATACTTTGGTCACATGATGTGAAGATCTGACTCATTGGAAAAGACCCCAATGCTGGGAAAAATTGAAGGCAGGAGGAGAAGAGGGTGACAGACGATGAGATGGTTGGATGGTATCACTGACTCAATGGACATGAATCTGAGCAAACACCAGGGATATGGTAAATGACAGGGAAGCCTGGAGTGCTGCAGTTCATGGGGTCGCAATGAGTCAGGAAAATCAGAATTCCAGGAAAACATCTACTTCTGCTACATTGACTATGCTAAAACCTTTGGCTGTGTGGATCACAACAAACTGTGGAAAATTCTTAAAGAGATGGGAATACCAGACCACCTAACTTGCCTCTTATGAAAACTGTATGTAGGTCAAGAAGCAACAGTTAGAACTGGACATGGAAGAATGGACTGGTTGTTCATTGGGAAAGGAGTACATCAAGGCTGTACATTGTCACCCTCCTCATTTAACTTCTATGCAGAACACATCATGAAAAATGCTGGGCTGGAAGAAGCACAAGCTGGAATCAATATTGCCAGGAGAAATATCAACAACCAGGGGGATGGTATAGGGAGGGAGGAGGGAGGAGGGTTCAGGATGGGGAGCACATGTATACCTGTGGCAGATTCATTTTGATATTTGGCAAAACTAATACAATTATGTAAAGTTTAAAAATAAAATAAAATTAAAAAAAAACAACAACCTCAGATATGCATATGATACCACTTTAATGGCACAAAAGTAAAGAGGAACTAAAAAGCCTCTTGATGAAGGTGAAATATTAGAGTGAAAACTGTCTTAAAACTCAACATTCAAAAACTAAGATCATGACATCAGGTCCCATCACTTCCTGGCAAATAGATGGGAAAATATGGACATGGTGACAGACTTTATTTCCTTGGGCTTCAGAATTACTGCAAATAGTGACTGGAGCCATGAAATTAAAAGATGATTGCTCCTTGGAAGAAAATCTATGACAAACCTAGACAGTGTATTAAAAAGCAGAATCATTAATTTGCCAACAAAAGTCCATCTAGTCAAAGCTATGGTTTTTCCAGTAGTCATGTATAGATGTGAGATTTGGACTATAAAGAAAGCTGAGTGCTGAAGAATTGATGCTTTTGAACTGTGGTGTTGGAGAAGACTCTTGGGAGTCCCTAGGCCTGCAAGGAGATCCAACCAGTCTATCCTAAAGGAAATCAACCCTGAATATTCATTGGAAAGACTGATGCTAAAACTGAAGCTTCAATTATTTGGCTACATGATGTGAAGATCCAACTCATTAGAAAAGACCCTGATGCTGGGAAAGATTGAAGGCAGGAGAAGAAGGGGATGACAGGATGAGATGGTTGGACGGCATCACCGACTTATGGACATGAGTTTGAGCAAGCTCTGGGAGATGGTGAAGGACAAGAGAAGCCTGGGGTGCTACAGTCCATGGGGTTGCAAACAGTCAGACTTGACTGAGTGAATGAACAACAACAAAGAGTTGGACACAATTTAGCAAAAACAACAAGAATGGTACTAAATAATTTTTGATGATTTGATTTTTCTCATTGTTATAAAATCTGCTTCAGTAAGTATCGCTGGAACTGCAGTCTTATTAACGACTGCTTTATTTCTTTGACAGATTCCTAGATGGAAAATTTATAGGTCAAAGTGTTTTCCTGTTTTAAAATGTAATGGCAACCACCAAACTTCATGTCATAAAGATGATCAGTTCATTTTTCTAGTAGCAGTTTTGAGATGTACTCATTAAAGTAATAGTAATCTTAGGAACTTTATAAAAAATGTGTAGTTTATGTCTTTGTTACCATTATATTTGTACTTTTCTCATATTTATTATATATTTCTTATTCTGTGAATATGTTTATATAAATTTCCCAATCATGTTTATTGTAGTGGCTTTATCAATTTATAACATATATTTAGGCACAAACCACTCATGCAATCATTCATATACTGTCTTTCCTGCCTACACCACACAATTCCAATGAGTTCAGTGACTGAAATCCCATAACATGAAAGCAGCCTTGCTTTTAATCACTGCTT
Source organism: Bubalus bubalis (assembly GCF_019923935.1). Classification (NCBI taxonomy): domain Eukaryota; kingdom Metazoa; phylum Chordata; class Mammalia; order Artiodactyla; family Bovidae; genus Bubalus; species Bubalus bubalis. Next base: position 85,413,959 of record NC_059157.1, read on the forward strand.
GAGGGAGGACCATCTACAAGTCAGGAATATCTATTTTGGAATCAGTGTGTGCAAGGATAAATCCTGTTGTTTTAAGACACCAGATATCAAGTTCTTCTTTTACCAGAGTTCAGTTGTCCTGCCTGACAAATCTGAAATGTAGAATTTTAAAAATCAATCTGTCAATAGTTTGCTTTATGACATCTGTGTTTTTTATTAAATTTTCCACTTCTGTGAGATCCTACAAAAGTTCTCCAATAATTGCTTACAATTGCATTATTTTAATCCTTGTTACTATCTTTTAGTAAAATTTATGGGTCTTTTGCAAAACTAATACAATTATGTAAAGTTTAAAAATAAAATAAAATTAAAAAAAAAAATTTTGTTTATGCAACCATGTCACTAAAATTTGGAAGTCTCTGCCCACATACTCTTCATAAGTTATATAAATGATAATACTAATATAATCCACATTATTAAGGATAAATGAAAATAGAAAATAAAACAAATATCCAAATAATTAATAAACTTTTTATCAATAAATATAATTACATTAATATAGATATTAATGCATATTACATTTATGTGCTCAATCATAGTTTACAGTTAAGTCTACAAGGATATGTAAATATGTATTTCTTTCACTTAAGAATAAAAATACAAAAACTAATGCATAAGAAGAAAAAGAAATATTCCCTCAAGATAAACTTATTTTTTTTAATAAAAAAAGTAGAAATAGTTGGGAACAAGGAATATATAATACTGCATACAAAAAATTATACTCTTTTTCAAAATTCATAAGTATACAATAATGGATTGTTTAAGCTATAAAAATAGTGTAGAGAGCACAGAGTCCAACACTCACTGAGATCCACAAGTTTTATGTAATTTTTATAAGTCAAGCATTAACTTAGTTATTGTATGAATACAGTAAGCAGTAGTAGATAACAAGACAATTTGATTTTTATCTGGTGTTTACAAATCTCTCTCTTGGTCTAGTACATGTTTATAAGTGTGTCTGTGTGTATTCTAAGGGATCTATTTCCATAAGACCTAAAAAGATAAATCATATCCTGTTGTGGTCCTTTAATAGACCGGAACCTGGTGGTCTGGAGTCGATGATAAGAAAGTGAAAGAGAAAAAGAAGCTAGTATTTCCTGGTTTACGCAGAGAACCAATAAAACCCTAGAACAGGGCTTGCACTGCTCATGAAGGTACAGGGCATCCTCTTGAGGAGGTCTTGAAAGCCAGGGTAAGAGAGTGACCTCAGTGGGTTTCCACACTCCAGAGAATTAGCCATAGGGAGGAAGAGAGAGAGAGAAAGACACGGGGACACAAGTCTCTGGTGGAGCAAGGGTGCTTTAATGATCTTTCTGTGAGTATATATAGGCTGTTGTACAAGGAATTTCTTTTGACAATGATAAAGATCAGACAACCAAACATACAGCAGCCTTTATCAAGGGAACAAGGAATTAGCAATGGTCATAAGGTCAGAAGACAATCCATATCTCAAGAAAGAGGGTAGTGACTAAGCAGTTTTGTCGTAAAGAGAATGTTTACTGAAGGAAATCCATGCATGTGTTTCATCCTATGACCTCAGTCCTGGGAGCAGCATGCTGCTCCACTCATTCCTGTTACCAGGAACTGATAAGGAACAGAGGATTTATGAGAGACAGAAAGCAGCACACAGGAATCCTCCTGTTAAACATTCCCTGACAGTACCCTAGGCAATAATTAAAATTTAAGTCATCTGTGACCCGCAAATAAACACACATTACTAGATTAATATGAAACTATGGTAAATAGTTCCAAATATTTGCTCCATGGAAATTGGTTTTAAAATATTTATCACTATTTAAATGCACATTATATATTTTTTCTTGGTAGACTCTTATGAAATAATTGTTGAAAACTATTAATGTGTTATTTACTTCAGAAGACATTTTGGTAAATTTGCTTTGAAATATTTTGCTCAACAAATAACATCTATTTATTGAACACTATAGACCATATTCAATTCAGACATTTAAAAAATATTGAACCCTGTGTAAATGCACTAGGTTTGAAACTGAGGATAATGTGCCAACAAATAAGCATGATCCCTCTTCTCATGAATTCACAGATTGTATTCTAATCACAAAAAGTGTAAATGTTAGTTGTTCAGTCGTGTTCGACTCTCTGTGACTCCACTGACTGTAGCCCGCCAGGCTCCTCCATCCATGGGATTTTCCAGCAAGAATACTGGAATAGGTTACCAGTTCCTTCTCCAGAGGATCCTCCCAACTCAGGGATCTTCCCGACCCAGGGATCAAACCCCGGTCTCCCACATTGCAGGCAGACACTTTACCATTTGAGCTACCAAGGAAGCCCAATTTAATCATGAAGTATAATTCATTGTTGTTGTGTTTGCATTTTTATATATCCACTGTCCATTTGGAAACCATCTTTTGAGAAGTGACTAAATCCTTGCCTCAGTGGTCTTTAGTGTCACTAGTCTTTTTCTTATTGATTTGTAAATTTTTTATACAAATACTCAATAAAAATTTTCATTGAATATATGTTTCTCTATGTGATTATTTTTGGTTTCTATAAAACATATGTCATCATTCTTCTAAAACATGTCTTTAATACATAACAATAAATTTAATAAATATTTAATTTTCCCTGCAATATTAATTTAAATCTATTATTGTTATAGAATTAAAAGTATTATGTTTTTAGCTCGCTGTTATGTTCAATTAGTCTATTGAAGTAACTTGTGTAAATACCAAACTTAGAAATTTTAGGTATATAAAATTTGTTTTTTTATATTTAAAAAATCAAGATTTAAAAATCTTGATTTCCAGTAGCATGTATCCTCTACTTCTCCTTCTTAATCTCTACTTTTTTCCTTCTCTTCCTTTTTATTCTCTAGTATCTCTTTATTCTTAACATTTTCTTTTTTCTCTTCCATTTCCAATATTATGCAGACTATCTTTGAACATTTATGCTTGTCTGTGAATATTTAAATCAGCATCGATCCCATGAAAAGCCCTGTAGGAATTTTGTTGGGGGTCATTTTTAATTTGTGGATTAATTCTGGGACAGTCGAGATCTTTATTAAATTTATATGAAATGAAGTCATCCATCCAAGTCTATATCAATTTATTTAAGTCTTATTATTTTTTCCTCCAGTCTGTTCAGTTCAGTCTCTCAGTCATGTCTGACTCTTTGCAACATATGGACTGCAGCATACCAGGCTTCCCTGTCCATCACCAACTCCCAGAGCTTGCTCAAACTCATGTTCATTGAGTTGTGATGCCATCCAACCATCTCATACCCTGTTGTCCCCTCCTCTTTCTGCCTTCAATCTTTTCCAGCATTGGGGTCTTTTTCAATGAGTCAGTTCTTCACCTCAGGTGGCCAAAGTATTGGAGTTTCAGCTTCAGCATCAGTCCTTCCAATGAATATTCAGGGCTGATTTCCTTTAGAATTGGAAAGTCCAAGGGACTCTCCAAAGTCTTCTCCATCATCACATTTCAAAAGCATCAATTCTTTGGTGCTCAGCTTTCTTTGTGGTCCAACTCTCCCATCCATACATGACTACTGGAAAAACCATAATTTTGACTAGACAGACCTTTGTCAGCAAAGTACTGTCTCTGCTTTTAAATATGCTGTCTAGATTTGTCATAGCTTTTCTTCTAAGGAGCAAGCATCTTTTAATGTCATGGGTTCAGTCACCATCTGCAGTTATTTTGGAGCCCATGAACATGAAGTGTCACTGTTTCTGTTGTTTCCCCATATATTTGCTGTGAAGTTGAGGACAAATCAATTGACTTTCTTAGTCTCAATCATTGAAAGAAAACAGACTGGAAAAAAAATGAACAGAGACTAAAGGATTGATGGTATGATAGCAAAAGGTCTCATATTGTGTCATCTATGTCTGAGAAAGAGAATTGGACTGAATGAGTATCTGAAGAAAATGGCCCCAAAATGGCAAATTTGGTAAAAGACTCAACAGATTTAAGAAACTAAGCAAACCTCAAACAATAAATCTGAAGAATTCTATGCCAAAATGTATCATAATTGAATTCTTGAAAGCAAAAGACAAACAACAACAACAAAAGTGAAAGCAGCCAGAGAGAATTGGAGCATAAACTTAGAGGATACTAATTCTAATCACTGATGATTTCTAATCTGAAACCAAGGAGGCCAGAAGGGAGTGGCACAGCCTTATTCAAGTAGCAAAATAAAAGAACTCAGACCAGAATTCCCTATCAAGAAAAAAAAAAAATTCTTTAGTAA